>NC_045482.1:5791431-6160319 GCF_009650955.1 Corvus moneduloides
AAATATTTTGTTTCCAGAACAGTATTTTAATTTATATTTCATCCAATTCCTTCTTTGTTGTTCTTTTTGGCAAAGATTGAAAGATTGTTTTTGTTTTCAGAATCATAAATGGACAAAAAAAAATTTAGCAGTAGAATCCTTTAACAAGCGTCAGAAGTATGGGAGAGTTGCAACATCATAATTTTTTTAAGTGAGTCTGTGCGTTTGCAGCCTTTGTGCTCTTGCAAAGTAGATGAGAAATACCAAGTTTTTTGGCTAATGTTACTTTAGTTATTTTTTAATGATATGTATGTTAAATATGTTTTAAAGTCACCGTTAGCCCGATTCAAAGTTTATTAAGGATATTAAGTAGGAACTGTTTTTGTGAACTGCATATGCCAAATGAAAAATAGAGGAGGAAAGTTGCATAATGGATTTGTTCCTTTAGTCTTGTCTCAAGTAATCAGCATCTCTACTGAAGGAAAACATTTTATTTTAGTTTAAATACCCCTAACATAAATGAATAGGGTCTTTCAGAAGCTAGGACAGGCAGCTGGGGAAAGGTAATTCTATAAAAATGACATTTCAGCTTCTTTTATAATATTTTCAGTAAAATTCACCAAATAAATTCCCCAGTTTCATGTCAGGGGCTTCTCCCAACCTACTGACTTGGGATTCATGCCACATTCTTTTATCACATTGGCATTGCAAATATATTAAAAAAAAAAAAGCCAGTTGTTGAGCTAGAACACATTTGACTCTTTTGTTGATTTTGTATGATGCAGAACAGAATCCATCTCTCGCTTCCATAGCTAGCTGTCACCTCTCCTTGGGGCTAATGGGAATAGTTTTGTTTGTGCCAGTGAAGGAAGCAAATAGAACCCCTTGACACAGAACAAAGACTGTATGGTGGGTAAGGAGGCCCAAATTTTCATCTTTTTTTTTTTTTTTTACATTGCCCTGACATGTTTTGTCCATTTACATTTGAAAGAATGCCTTGCTCCACAGTGTCCAGCAATCAGTCCTCCAGTATGCCTCAGACATGGGAATTACCACTGATCTTTCCCAAGGTTCGCAGTCACAGCCTGGGAAAGATGTGGATAAATTTGGGGTGTGGCACTGCACTTGTATCAAACCACTTGTATCTGAACTGGCTCATCTGTGTGGATTATCTGTATAATCCAGGTTGCTGTTTCCAGCCTTTGAGGGCTTTGCTGCAGCGTGCTGCCCAGCACCCTCCTAGACCTGGTAGGAACAATCAGGGAGAGTTGTGAGAAATGTGGGAGGGCCATGAGTGTAATCCCCCTTGGGCTGGAAGCATTAAAACAGGATTGTCCTGGTGTGTTAGAGCTTGGTGGCTCTGCAGTAGGGTGTTAGGGTGGTTTCTGACCAGAGTTAACATTAATATACGTGCATTTGTTTTAAATGTATCCTGACCTGGTGCCATGGTACTTCATGATGTTGATTTTTGTCATTCTCCTTCTGATGTGCTTTTCTGCCCATATTTTTGGTTTCAAATAATTACTTACCTTCTCATTAAACATTCCAGTTAATGGCTAATGTCCTGCTGAGAAGTGCAAAATTCCTTTTCACATGGTTTCTCTGGTAGAAAAGCTCTAGGAACTGAGAAAAACTTTCTATGTTGAGTTGTTAAAAGGAAAGTCGTTGGTGCTCTTCTACTTTAAAGAAGGGAAAATATTTTTCTGATAAACTTTTGTGTGAAAGAATATCACATGCCCATCCACCAGCCTTGTTTTGTGCTTATTCAGAGTGGGAAATCCAAATGGACATTTGTAACTCAGTCTTCCTCCTTTTGTCCCCAAAAGAGAGCATTTCTCCTCACCAGTTCTTAACCCAGTGACAGTGGCTGATGTGATTGCAGTGGCCACTTTGATGCATGGTGGCACTTAGGTAAAATACCTGAGGGGAGGTGGTGAGAAACGACTATCCAAGGTGTACCATTATGGAACCTCTCCAACTAGGCTCACATATGTTACGATCTGGTTTAAACCCAGAAGAGCAAAGAAAACAAAGTCTGTGTATAAAACAGAAAAAACTTTGAAGGTTCAAAATATACCCAAAAACGAGATTAAAACCGAACGAGATTAGATGTTGGTGCCAAAAAATTGATGTGTTTTATTTAATAGTAAAAGAGGCAAAGAGAAAGAAAGAGAAAAGAAAGAAATAGAGAAAGAAGTGTGTGTGGGGGGTGGGGGTACAGGGAGAGAGTGACAGGGGTTAGGTGGAAGCATATTACCCATCCCAGGGTCCCAATGACGTCTCATTGCTCCCCTCCATCTGGTCTTGGTGAGGGTCCCCTGCCGCCACCGAACTGAAGAGTGTAGAATGCAGTGGATGAACACATGTTTTGGGCAGGTGGGAACGCCCAGGTGTCTCCCCTGCAGAGCGCCAGTGTGTCACTGTCCCTTGCAGCACCATGGATCTGTTGCATCATCTCTGGTTTTCTGGTGAAGGATCTGGGGACCCCTTTGGGGGGGGCGTTCGATGGGCCATGGCACCCCTCTGTCCTTCATGTGGATGCAGCTTCTCCCTAGCAGAAGAGGGCCCTCAGCTGGGCTTCCCTGCACAGCGGAGGATGGGCGTTCACTGCCTTTCACCAGAGGCTTTTCCAGCACACACCCGAAGCCTCTCCTCCCTCCACCCTTTGGTGCAGGGGGTCTGTGTGAGCCTGGCAGCTGATAGGCCTGGGGCTGTGGTCTCCACTCCTGAGGTGTTAAGCCTGTGCTTTGGGAATGTCCCCAGCCCTGAGTTGTTACTTTATCTTATCTTCATCATCAAGAGGTGTAAGGCCTCAGTCAGGCCTGTTCAATACTGGTCTCTGCGGCTTTTGTAATACATTTTGCTAGAGTAGGCAAAAGTCCTTCATGAAGATGTTTAAGTAATAAACTATTAACATTTCAGTCTCCAACAACATACAGGCAGCAAATCCAGGCAATGCCAGGAAAGCTGGGACAAGGCAGAGCTGCATGGTTGCCTGCCTTGGTGCAGCTACAAGGGGAAACACTTTTTCATGTGTGTAATTGCAAGTCTAAAACGGTGTTTGTGAGAAGGGCTGCTGTCAAAGACCAGAGACTTCCTGCGCTTACAATTTACAGTGTGGGCTGCTGAGCCAGCTACTTGATTTAAAAGAAGCTCTCACTCCTTGTAAAGATACTGCTGCCTGTTTACAACTGTGGCCCTTGAAGAGGAGTGGTCATAGAGACTTAATTAATCTCTTAAGGAAACAAGAAGAAATCGGGTTTAAAGTTGTGCCTTCTGCACACCAGAAGGAAAACTGCTTTCTGGTATAGTCCTTCATCTTCCACAGTGACACCTTTTCTCACTTGCCATCAGTTGCAAGTAAAAACTTGTGATAAACAAAATGCTAACTAAATAATTTTTATTTCTTCATAGTAATTGTGGTTTATAAATAATATTGATATGGGAAGCTCTTTGAACTGTAAACACTTGATAGGTTTTGCCTTGTTTGAGTATTTGCAGGATATTTTCCTGAGATGAATTTTGACACCAGTTCCATGTGGACACCATTGTGGGTCACACATAGTGACTGCCCTCCGCCATACTGCTCTCTGCATAAAAAATTAGTAACTGTTTGATATTAACATCAAATTGTATGACTTACTGCTGTTAGGCCCCCCTCAATTCTGTATTTTCTCTAAAATAATGTGAATAGCAGCATTTCTGTACCTTTGGAGTTTGAAAGGTTCAGAGGGGAATTTTTACCTGACGCGTATATTTTTAACTGGTTTTATTTTTGGCAAGAGGTGCTACCAGCACATTGTGAAAGTGTTGCTGAGAGTTAAATTTTACTTACCTTCTCATGTGTCAAGAGCTGTGAAATCAGCTGCATTTCTTGAAGAAATCCACAGACCTTTTAGGAATCCACTGTGAAATCCACAGACCTTTTAGGAATCCACTGTAGATACCCCTGAGCAGATGGTGGTCTGAAGCAGAAATGTGACAACACAGCAAGGAGGAGAGGACTCCTCTTGATTTGGTGTCAGTGTCTGGTTTCTCCACCCTCTTTTTTCAGTGCAGCGTGCTTGACAACAGCAAAGGTTGAGGAAGTGCATCCATCCTTCAGATTGTTATGAACAGAATCTAGAGTAGAGAATACAGAATAAGAAAACCAGTGACTATGATAAATTTATAAAATTCAGATTTCCCACTGAGGTGGTCATCTGTAAGACCTCAGGTGAGCACAGTACACAGAGAGTGTCCTCTGTGTAAATTGTCAGGAGTTGAACACAACTCATGTGCATTGATCTGCAAAGGCCAAGGTGGGGGTCGAGCCTGTAAAGGTGTTGGGATGTACTGGTTTGAAGGAGCATTTCCCAACACTGTCCTTGTACTCCCAACAGTGAAGAAATCACCATTAGCTGTACCCCAGCTCAAATCAGGGCACCCGTGTTTGAGCGTTGGCAGTTTGAATGTAAATCCTGTGGCTATTCATACCAATCTAAGAGCTTGCACTTTAAATATCAGTTTTACTTTGAGGTAAAGTTTTTGAAGGTTGTCAAAGAAAATTCTTGTAGTAACTTAAAACTGGAGTGCTCAGAATGTGTTAAATACTGTTATAACACTTTTTTTTGCTTAGCTTAGACAAGCATCTCATGTGTTTCCAGTGAGAAGGTATACATTGGAAAAGTTTCCCTGCCTGCTTCCATGTTCTTTCCTATCTGCAGCGCTCTGCTTTACATGCTTTTCTTTAGGCATGTCAGTATCTTTTGATGTGATGCAGCATTCTTGTGTTCTGCTCGTGCTCGTTTTTTAGTACCCAGGTTTGGGTTTGTAAGCTAGATTTAAGTCACTTCAGTTACTTACTTAACTCTTTTCTGATGCTATTTTTAATGTGAAGAAAAAAAATCCATTGTTTAATTGCTCCACTGGAAAGACAACACTGACTTGAAGTTTTCTGTAGTGCATTTTGCTTTTTCTGCTCTGCACCACATGGTTTATAGTGAAGTACAGCATTTGGCCCATTAATTTTAAAAGAAATTGTGCTTTCAGTAGAGGTTAGTGTTAGATTGGCAGCAATTGTTGGTGTGTGTTCTGACAACCTGTGTTTGTAAACTGGAGGATGAGGCACTTCTGGAGGCAATGCCTGTGGCCTTTTGAAAACTGATGTATGGTGGTGGTTTCTTCTCAGTTTATATTCATAAAGGTTGTTCCAGTGTACGTGCTAATGGAAGTGAGATATTACTGTTCGATGGAAGTAAAGTATGAAAAAGGAACAAGAAGAAAGTCTCCATGCAGTGCTTTCTTTCACTCTGCTATGATCTGCAGAACATGACCATAAATCTGATAGGGAGAAGCTGAGGGATCTGGGGGGGCTCAGCCTGAAGGAAAGGAGGCTCTGGGGTGACGTTCTTGCTCTCTGCAACTCCCTGATGGGAGGGTAGAGTTAGGTGAGGGTTGGTCTCTTCTCCCACATATCAAGGGACAGGACCAGAGGAAATTGCCTCAAGCTGTGCCAGGTGAGGTGCAGGTTGGATATTGGGGAAAAATTTGGCCAGACCCTGGAACAGGCTGCCCAGGGAAGTGGTGGAGTGTAGGTGGGAAGTGTCCAAAAGGTGTGTGGATGTGGCATCTGGGAACAGTGGTGAACAGGGTGGTGCTGAACAGGGTTAATTGTTGGACTTGATGCTCTTAGAGGGCTTTTCCAGCTTTAGTGATTATGTGATTCTTTTGGGTTTCATGTTCATCTCTGCACTATAACCAGTTTCTGATATAAGAATACATTTTTGTAGAGAAGTAAATGTTCTTTTATTACAACAATGAAATTTAAAGCTAGTTTTATAAACCTAACCACCACCCAACCCTGCGTAACGAATATTAAGAGCTTTGGTTGTATGAGTGGTTTCTGCAGTCCCTGTCCTTGTACAGGCCTATTGCTCTGAGCCCAATGAGTGTGTGCTGCAGTGGCAAAGGGGATTCAGCACAACCCAGCAAACCAAGGCCCTAGCCAGGTAATACCAGTTCATACAGCCCTCCTTGCAGAGGCTTGCTCAGCTGTCCTCACTCCTCCTCCTCTTCTAATCAGAAGTTAACAAGACAAATGTCAACTTTCATTTTCTGCGCCAGAGAAGGTCACCAAGTGTGGGAGGAAGCAGCAAAACACGAGCTCTGGAAATACTGAAGTCAGAAGTAAGGAAAAGGGTCCGGCAAAGGGGGTTTATTTAGGAAGTAAGGGCTTTGCCAGAAGAGTGCCTTGGCCTATTTTAAAATGTCTATCATCACTCAAGCACTGATCATGTAATGTAAAATGTGATGTGCCTTGTCTGCAAACCTGAGTTTGCAATGCTCAGTCTTGAATTCTTTCCAGATGTTTCTTCCATAGTTTTACCTGTGTCTGTAGCAGTCAGAAAGGCATACTGGTCCTGGGAAGCAGCAATTTTCACTTGATATCTTTACTCTGACACTTGGTTCCTGATTGCGTTTTCAGTCTTATTAAAAATATGCCTTTATTCCATGTAAAATACACCTCATTTAATATCACAGTACTTTTACTCATTTATTAGGGCCAGCTTTTTTAATGACAGGTGAGTAAATTAATGTGCATTGCCTCCATTTTCATCCTCAGTAAAGATATGTAAAGAAACTGTTTCCGTGGATTATAATCTTTGTTTTACCATTTTTATTAAAAAAAAAAGAAACATGTTGCAAGTCCTGAAGCCAGCCTGTGTAGTTCAGTTTTTGCAGTAGTGAAACAGTTGTGGTGTGGAGTTTCTAACTTGAAATGATGCTAATGTGTAGCTCTGCCATCCCAGCACAAGCTGCAAGAAACACTGTTAGCAACATCCGAATTCCCTCTTTTCCTAGGACAACCTTGCAACCTAGCATAGGATGGGCTTTTTAACAAGGACAACCATTCTATGGGAGCACGAGAGCTTCTGATGTGCTCCTCTGTTTCATCCAAGCACCAAGGGAACTTTTCCTGCTTCTTGTGTCTGAGTGTTGCAGTTGGACTCCAGCTCCAGGTTGGACAGGGCTTGGAGCAATCTGGGATAGTGGAAGGTGTCCCTGCCCATGGCAGGGGTTGCAACTAGATTATGTTTAGGGTCCCTTCCAAGCCAAACCATTCTGGGATTCCAAGACTGAAATACGCTATTTTCATTGTGCCAAGCTTTTTGCACGTATTCCTCAGACCAAGCAGTGAAAATACTCTGCAGGAGATGTTGAAGTTTTCAAAAGTATTTTGCGTGACAGTTACAGAGACACTGAGAGCCAAAACTTTATCAAATGAACACAGCGAAAAAAAAAAGTCAGAATCAGGATTTTGCTCCTAGGCATTCTGCATCCCTGCCACCAGATCTGATCCAGTGTAAATACAGTGCTCAGACAGGGATTTATGTTCGCAATCTGTGAAGCAGCTAAAGGGAGCAAAGACTATATGCATTCTTTGCATGTTTTCAGTTTTCATACTCACTTTTCTCCCTGCCTGTGGATATTGCAAGCCAGTGCACATGTCAGCAGGATGTGGGCAGTTGGGCTAAGGTTTGAAGGACAGGCCTTTCCTTGTGATGGTGAGGTGTGGAGGTCTTGCAGACAATCCTTCTTGTGCTCCGGAAAGGATGCTCTTCTCCCTGCCAGGTGTCTTCTGGAGGCATCAGCTGCTGTTTTTGATGGAGAATCTCACGGTTTGGCTTTCTCCCATTGAATGATCCTGTCCATCTCTGGCATTAGAGTGCTGGAAAATGCATCACCAGATATGTTAGCAGGGTTACAAGAAGTCTGCTCCTGTTTTAGGTCATTTTACTCAGGATTACACTGAGTGTCCCCTAAGCTGATCTCTGAAATTCTGGCAGGTTTCACAGCTTATGCTACCATGGTCATGTGCTGGTCAGGAGGAAGGGTTGAAAGTCTGGTCCATTGTGATTAACTGCTGTTATGTCTGGCAGATGTTACTTGTTCCATTAAAAAGAAAGTGTTTTTTTGTTTTTTGTTTTGTTTTGTTTTTCCCTCCCTCTTAGGTGGAACGTATTGGGTATTCAAGGAGCCTTACTTAGCCTCTTTGTGGAGCCAATTTACTTCTCTAGCATCATCTTGGGGAGTTTATATCATGGGGATCATCTATCCAGAGCCGTATACCAGAGGATAGCAGAGATAGAAGATCTACCACCTCTTTATACACTCAACAGACCTTTACTTAGTGGCAAGTATCTAATGGAGAAGGCCGTGCCGGTAACTAAGTCTGTTCAGTAGCATTGTGATTTTCCAGTTCTCAAAACCTTGCAAACTGTGTGCTGTGAGTAAACTGCTTGCTGGTTACAATAGAGAAGTTGTGGTAAGACATAATACAGTTATCCAGTCAGAAATACTGTAGCAAGGACCTTTAAAAGCTAAAAAGAACTGGGGGATGAAACTTTGGATTACCTTCCCCACCATTCCTGTCTGGAGCATGCCCTAGGAAGATGAGAGGCAAGTTGAAGGCTTAGTGAATCCTCTTCCCACCTGTGGAAATAGTGTGTTAGCACTGACTGTCACTTCTCTTGCATTGCAGATTTTTGTTGACTGGTCCTTTCATTTATTAGTATGCCAAGATAGACACACTTGGTTCACAATTTCTAGATCAATAATCAGCTCAAAATGGATGGAGATAACACTTCACCTGTCTTAAATTCAAAAATGGCTTATTACAGTAATGCCCTGAAAGCTTTAAAACTCAAATCTCATCCTCTCACTGTGTGCATTGCTTTGCTCTGTAGAGTTTAGCTTTTGGTATGTGTTTATTTTCCAGGGGAAAAAAAGCAGCTCATTATTTTAAAGCATGTTGAAAGTTGGACATGAATTTTTAAAACAGATTTAGGGAGGGAGTGGGGAAAAGACCATTGTGAACAATGAGTATTCCTTTAGGTACAAAAGGTAATTAATAAGGATTCCCCGAATTAGAATGTATAAAAGTGCTAAATAACGTATTCATCCTTATATTAGCAAGTAAGTAACAGTTGCAACACTCTGTACCAAATAGCTAATAGTTTTATGGGCATAGTAGCTGATGCATGGACTGCTTCTGCCTGATTTTGGGGAATTTTTATCAGTCCTTCCAAGACAGCAGGTTTGTGGCAGGATGAGAAGAGTTTTTGTTTTCCTTTTCACAGCATAGAACAGTACCTTGCCTTCTTGAAAATCATCTTTCTGCAATGGTGCTATCATCTATTTCCCATGAAATAGAACCATCTGTTTAAAACAGTTGAGCCAGGACTTGCCGAGTAGCAGAGAGTTCGGAAATGTTCTCAGCTGTTCAGTTTTCACAAAAATACACATCTCAAAAATGTACAGATAGGTTTTTTAGGAGGTTGGGCAGAGATCTCCGTTGATGTATTTTTTTTTTACTGGTTCAGTCTTGAAAGCTGATTTTCTGACCTCTGCTGCTACATTCAGCTGGGGCATTCGTGTAGCTGTGCTCTTGGATTCACATATTTTTCAGTGTATTCTTACCTAGAACAAGTACTGCAGAAATACCTGTCTCCAGTTCTGTGTTCTTTCTTGTACCACACACACACCTCTGTGATTTATTTCTACCAGAGGGATGAACTAGAACAGAAATCTGTCTTGTCCCACTGTCCTGCCTGTTTAGCTGAGAAAGTACTGTAAAAACAGGTTTTCTTCAATAAAGTAAATTTTATGTCTGCTGGGGCACCTGCATTAGGTTAGAATTATTTTGAGATACTGTTATGTACTGCTAAAAATTGTCTTTTATCATCTTTCTTTCTTTACAAGAGAGTTTTGAGTTACACCTTTTCCCAGCAAGTTGAATCATAGAATCATTAAGGTTGTAAAAAACCCCCAAGATCATCGAATCTAACCATTAACTCAGCACTGCCCTGTTCACCACTAACACGTGCCCCATATATTCAGTTCCAGTAGGGAACATGCATACCAGAGCAGCTGTTTTTCAGGTAAGGGATGCAGGAAATCTGTCTATTGATAGGAAACTCCCTTCCTGTGCTCTTGGAAGCCTTTTGGTTGCAGGAGCCAGATTTTCAGGGTGCCTTTAGCAGCCCAGCACTGAGGGCAGTTGAACTCTCCCTGAGAGGTGGCCACCACACTTGAAGAGAAGACAGGTTTGAATCTTGTAAATTTCTAGAATAATCTGAAAAGGGACTGATTTCACAGAGTGAGGATGGTTGGATAAATCAGCCAATGTCAAGTTGCCAGTCTGCAGGGTGACCTGCACAGACTCTTTTTGGTGGAGCCACTGTGGGAGGTGGGCACGCAGGAGTTCACCCCTGCTGAAGCCCAAGTCAGGTACTGAGATCTTTGTGTTTAGAAATCCTTAGCACATCTTTCATTTGTTCATTCCTGGTTATGTTTTTTGAAATGGTTTCAACTTTTTGCCATCCACAGCCTCCTTGGGTAAGGAACTTCCTTTCTGCTAATTTAATTAGTTAGATGTTCCTCAGTGCTCTGTGAGATCCAGACCATAAGCAGTGGTCATGACACTCAGATAGGAAGGAGTATCTCAGAGGTATAGAAAACTAAGTTCTATTTTTTGCAAGCTGAAGTGTCTTAGTCTACTTTGTTGTTCCTTGCACAGAGACCCTTTCACATAAGGATCACTTTGCAGACCCATTTTTGTGCTAGTGAGACCAGAGCAGTAGCTGATATCCAGAGTAAAGCAGCAATACTGGTTTATGTGGTGGCATGTATTCTGTTCACTTCCTTGATCCTTCACTAATAATTCCTAACATTCACTTTGATTACTGTTGGTGATTGACCTGACCTTTTGGTAGAACTGAGTATTAGAAACTAAAACCTCATTCCTGAATGCTAATATTGAGCTCCAAGTCCAGAACTCCTTTTGCAAGATTGCTTAGGGTTTTTTCCTAATATATGTTGCTTTATATTAATCTGTGAGGAATTTCATCTGCCTTTTTATTGCCCAGATCCCCAGAATGTGAGGTTTTTTCTGCTGCTTTTTGCAATTGCTCCTCCTCTTGCCTTTTAAAAATAATTTAGTATCATCACCGATTCTACCTCAGTTTCCCCCCCCCAACACATCCCAGGTCTGCCCCGAGCTGGAAGCTCTCCAGCTGTGTTCACTCTTCCCAAGGAGACCATCTTTATTCAAGTGTTAATGAATTTGTTTTTAAGGTAGACAAAATTAAATCCTTCAGCAGAACTTCTGGTGATTTTTTTTCTTGGCTGTTCCCTTGGTACCTCATCCTCCTGTTCACATTGGTGCTTTTCAGCTTTCTGTGTCCTTTTTAATGAAGCTTGTTTTAGCTCTCTCCTCAAAGAACTGTCAAGCATTATTATTTATATAAGCACTGGCACAAAGAGCTGTGACCTTTCCTTTTGCTTATTATATCCCTTTTTAATAATATTTAACAATAAGTTCTGAGCAATGTTCTCTAAATAGCTTTAGTTCTATTAGTTTTCAAAGGAGAGTAAAATATTTGACTCTCTATCCTAGATTTCTTTTCTATTTCTAATCTCAGCATATTGTGCTATATTCATGTCTAGATTTTGAGGGGGAAGATCTGACCCACCTGAAGTTTTATCAAATGCTTTGATTTTGAGATAACCCTTATTCCCTGTCCATGCTACCTGTGATCCACCATCAGGGACTCCTTTGCCATCTCTCTAGAGTTCTTGCATACAAATAAGCAGCTGAATGGGTTGTTATTAATTAAATCTATTTGAAATTCTAAATCTGGGTTAGTTTTGGGTTTGTTTTTTTTTTTTTTTTAAATAATTAATTCATCAAAACCCAAGGAATTGAATTGTATAATTGCAATGGAAATGTAGTCCATACTGGATGTTCAGCTTTGTCATCTTTATTTGATTTGCTTGTGGGACTCAGTGTGATATCACAAGTGTTTTGGAGTACTTGATGACCTCTGTCTGATCCCTGTACTTGTGTAATAGTGTATGGAATGAAAGGAAAGGTAATAGTATAGATGTCATTAAATGAAAGAAAAAAAAGACAAAAAATTGTCAGGTGGCATCAATTTCTTAGCACTCTTGCCTCAGTACTTTTGGTAAAATGAACTTTTGTTCCAATTCTCAATTTTTTCAGCTTATATTTTAAGAAAATGGGGAATAGTAGGTTATTTTCTATTATTATTCACTTAATTATTTCTTATCAGTCATAGTGACAAGGTTGATCCAAACCAAGTATAAAAATACAACAGCTTCAGTAGTTTATATTTCAAAGTGTTTCTTTGTTTATTAAATGAGGAATTGATGGTAGAAAGCAAACCTGAATTTTGCTGAGTTATTCAGACTTTGTAGGTCTTGCACACTCTCAGTCCTGGGCCCAGAGGTGCCATGAGACTGAGCCAGGTGAGCCAGTCCTGCTCCCAGTGATGCCATGGTGATTTTTTGCCTTTTCTTTTATACCCCTGTTATACCTTTTTATAACTTCTGTATTCTTAGTGCTTTTTGCCTACATTCTTGGACTTGTTTGTCAAGCTGAGAGACTAAACATTTTAGAAGCTTCATAGTTAGGGATCAGTGTGCCCCAGACCCCAAGGTTCTCTCCAGAACACATTCTGTGAACTAAGATAGAACCATCCAGGGGAAGGCTCCTTGGGGAGGGGGGCTCACTTGAGCCTCTCACTGGGGAATCTTTGATAGATATGCTAATTAGTAAGACCTATAATGTTATACCAGATCTTTTGTGGGGGGATTGCAGGGTGCATTTTGGTGCATTCCACCTGGACGTGTGCACGTAAGGATCCTTAAAATAAATACCAAGGTAAAATCCCTTTTTCCCTTCTAACTGTGTTTGACTCTTGATTTTAAGACCAGGAAAAGGCATCACCAGGTGCCCAGCTTCATTAGATTGCATTCCAGATATCAGCCAGAAATGCATCCTGCTGTGTTGCTTATGTTCAATTTCCAAAAATTGTCTAGATTTTACTAAGTGTAGGACCTGGCCTAACAGTGGAGTAGACTCAAAATAGGTTCTCAATGAGAGCTGCCTTAAAGCAGGATTTTTATTTACTAGAAAGAACAAATTGCCCTGGTGCTTTGCTCTCTCCTGGTGAGGTGACTGAGACATCTTCAATAGAGTTTTGCCACCCCTGGAATGTCTGAGGAGTCACACATGCATGGAGCAGCTGCTGTGACCTTCATTATGTACAGTCCATCTTTTGAGCATCGGGGTGTCGTGGGGAGTAAATCCTGCCCTGGGCAGGCAGCCAGCCTCGATTTGCACTTGGGTTGGATTGTGGTGGCTTCGCTTCTCTATCCCTGGAGACAGAGCCATAGCTTGAAGGTGTCACATAATTTAAGACCTGAGCAAAGTGATTCGAATCCTGTTTGGAGTCCTGTGGTTCCCCATCTCTGGGCTCAGTGTGCAACACTGGCCATGTAAAGTGGGGAGGCAGCTAGAACACAATGGATTTATGCTGGAAGACCCAAATGTCTGCCAGTTCTGGCTTTGTGGAGGGTTCTGAGGACGGGGCTCACAGGATGGTTTGTGTTGGAAGGGACTGTCAAGCCCATCTCATTCCACCCCCTGCTATGGGCAGCGACACCTTCCACTATCCCAGGTTTGCTCCAAGCCCTGTCCAGCCTGGCCGTGAACACTTCCAGGGTTCATAGTTTCGCATCCATTTGGAAGTGAGATGAACCCCATGAACTCCTGCCACAGAGCTCTCCATGATCCCCTCTGCCGAGGAGGCCGCTTTCTGCAGAGGTGCACACTTGCCCTGCTGGGAAGGACAGAAGTAGAGACCACTTTAGCCAGAATGAGAGTGAGGTGTCCATGGTGTTACCTCTGCGAGTCGGTGAGAAATCTGCAGGAGAATGCCCTCAAAATAAAAGATCTGCTTACAACACTGTTTACTCCCCAACAAAAAACCAAAAATCAAGTGTTTGTATTTATTATCATCGTTAAACATCACTTTTCTTTCAGGTATCAGTAACGCAGAAGCCCGTCAGCCAGGGAAAGCCCCGAACTTCAGTGTGAACTGGACAGTAGGAGACTCTGGTCTGGAAATCATTAATGCTACAACTGGCAAGGATGAGATGGGCCGTGCATCGCGCCTCTGTAAGCATGCATTCTACAGCCGCTGGATGCGCATCCATGCCAAGGTACAGCTTCCACAGCGCCAGGTTTGCCACTTCTTAAGTCTTAGTGAAATACCTGGATGTGCTTTCTGTACTCAGAAGCCACTTTCTCAGCCTATTTTAAGCCAAGCCTGATGTTAGAACCACAGAATCATTAAGGCTGGAAAAGACCCTTAAGATTGTCAAGTCCAACCATCAATGCAGCATCACCACCATGTTCACATTAAACCATGTCCTCTAGCACCATATCCACACATTTTTTGAAGACTTCTAGGGGTGGTAACCCTACTATTTCCCTGGACAGCCTGTTCCAATGCTTTACAACCCATTCAGTGAATTTTTTTTTCTAATATCTAATCTAAACCTCCCCTGGTGCAACTGGAGGCCAGGTAGCTGCTGCTCCATGCAGTAAAGGAAAAGAACAATGTGTTTGTTAACTTATTCTTTAATGTGATGATGTCTGGTCCAAAATGCATATTCCTTGTAGCTGAGTAAGCAAAGGATGCTGTCTCCTTTGAGCTTGCCTTTGCATTTTAATTTATTTGGAAGGATAATCCCATTTTCACTGCTGAGGTTTCATGTTTTACTCTCAGAAAGCAAGCTTCCAGGAAGTATGTCTGTGGCTTTTTGGCCTCAACATTTTGTTTGGTAGATCCTTACCTTGTTTTAATATTAGCTGTTTAAATAACTCAGTCACTCTGATACTGTTTGGCTTAATAGGGTCTTGTCTCTCATCCCTACAGCTTTCCTCCAGCTTGCGCTCAAAGATCCTCAAGCCCAACCTGTACCACGACACCAAGCAAGGAGCCGCTGAGTATCAAACTGCTAAAGAGAGTTTGTTTAAAGCATTCCTGAAGGCAGGACTTGGAGCCTGGGTGGAGAAGCCCATAGAACAGGATCAGTTTTCTCTCACGGTCTAATTCACAAACTGCACATCACTTTGGAAAGGGAGTTGTTCTGGAAATTCCTGGTGTCCAGCATTGCTTTCTGGCATCTCCACAGCCGTCAAAACATCTTTCTGCTCTTCGGAGTTGGGTTTTTTTTAAACTTCACAGCAACTATTTCTGTTTTGCCTAAGTATTGAAACTCAATGATGATCTGACACATAATTGTATATTTTGTTATAGGAAAGTAATTTCTGGTGTATTTCTAGAAATACTTTTACTGTAGAAAACTTGCAGTAAGGCTGTCCTTACTGTATACAATGACTCATTTTTTCTGGGTTAAAATATTTCTTTTTTAATTCAATGTCATCAAGTGCATGAAGAAATTAATAGTTTCTCTAGGTTTTACACCACACTTTTAGGAAGTAGCTTAATTTTTTAAAAAGAAAATAGGCGACAAAGCTGATTCTACTCCTCTGTTAACTTGTTTTTCAACTGCAGATATTTTTAGCACATAGATCACAGAGCCAGAATGGAGTCTGGACAGCTAGTTTTTTCCCAATTCCTTGCTCTTTAAAACCAGCTGCTGAAAATTTCATGTCTTTGATGTATGTATTTATTAGTCTGTGAGCCAGTTTTTAACATGCAGCTTTTTATTCTGTTTTTAAAAATACATTTACCTCCCATTTACACACATTGTGAAGTCTTCATTTTTTTACCATTGTGAACTGGAAACAGCAAAATAATTATTTGTAAGTTAAGAAGTTTAGTCTATAACATGCAGAAGCCTGTTTAGAAGTAGGTGATTCGTATATCCCAGGAACTCATCCGAATACAATCTTCACTGTAACAGCAATGTGACAGCTTTAAAAAAAATCTACTCATTTTAAGGGCACAGAGCCTGAGTTGCCAAAACCAATCACTTGGTGGGTATTAATTGCTCTCCTCTGGAAGCTCTTGTAACAGAGAAACCAGTTGTTAAAACTTACTTCCTGTGAGTTATACCTGCTTTCAGCCAAATTGTTGTCTGAGATTCCCTGGCCTTTGGGCTTTACATGTGTGATGGGCTTCATGAAACTAATTGGGTAAGTTGCTTTCAAATGTGTGTCCATTTGTTTTGACTATTCCTTTAAAAAGTGTTTTTCCTGAAGGTGTGGACACCTCTGCTTTATGTAAAAATGTGAGATGGAAGCAAGATATTGAGGTATGTTTGATTAACTGCTGTGTAGAAGGAGGACCTTAGCCCCAGCACCTCTTGGGTCAGCAAGTCCTTGGGGTGCTGGAGACTTTGTTGTAAGCCCACTTCTGGCCAGTCATGAATGCTAAGGCATTTCTGCTTGAGTAGGAACCCATTCTCAGCTTCAAAACCTGATCAGACCTGAAAATCATTTGTGCATTAGTTGAAGTCTCTGGGTTCATGTCTTGGGAGGAAGACACTGAGGTGCAAACAGTACATTTGGGTGGTACTATGGATAATAGCAAGCACTGCTCTGGGAAGGCAAGAGAGTCTGTGACCCAGGGGTCCCCCTCAGGAAATTGATGCTTCTGGAGGTTAGTGCCTTTTCCAAATGCCAGGGGAAGAAGCTGCAATAGAAGGGCTGGGTTAATTCGCCTTTGTGGTGGCTTCTGTCACCCTGTCGGCTTCTCATTAAAGCTGAGAGCACTCCCATGGCCTCTTGCAGGCCCAACAAGGCTCCTGGAGTCATCATCCAGCTGAGAGGTTGGTAGGTAGACTGACCTCTTCCAAAACAAAGGAATTCAGTTGTATGTGGTCAGATTTTGCAAGCACTGGGACACCAGCCTTTGGGATTGACCTTGTCTTGGTCACAGTGCAGAAGTTCTGTTTAAGGCTGTAGCTGAGTGTGTGGACATGTTTCTGCAGGGTTGAGGAAAAGGTGGTCACACCGTGTGTGTTTCCTTGGAGTCATTACTGCTCTTAGGTGAAACACGCTTTTTTAAGGGACTCATTCAAAAGTTGGTGTCTTTCTGAATTTTGTTTGAGGACTAGGAAAGTAGTAGCTAAAACTATTATTTTTTATGAAGTCAAAAATATGAGCAAAATATTTAAATATTATATAGACATTTTTTTAGCTGTTGAAATGAACTAGTAACATTAAAATGTAAAGGAAATATGTTCCATGCCAAAATCTTTTGACGAAGGAGCGGTGTCAGGTTATTTATGAGGAATGAGTTCTCTTGTTGGTAATTCTGGGATTTTAAAAAGAAGTTTTCCAGGGCTATGTGCAATCCATATCTATCTTCTGGGAGTCAATAAAATACTGCTTGGCTTCCTTCA
This sequence comes from Corvus moneduloides, assembly GCF_009650955.1. Lineage (NCBI taxonomy): Eukaryota > Metazoa > Chordata > Aves > Passeriformes > Corvidae > Corvus > Corvus moneduloides. The sequence continues at coordinate 5,808,637 of NC_045482.1, forward strand.
ATCCCTTGTTCCTTTTTGTGCAGCTCACACATAGAAGGAAGTAGGGAGTAGGGAGAGTTCCCTGGAAATCACTGTCACTGAGCAAGGAGGGATAGCAATGTATATAATCTAAAGTGACTGCAAAAGATAAGACAACTCAGCCTCTGGCAGCTGCCAAGTTTTGTAGGGGACCAGCTTTTGGAGGCTGAGGGCTCTGGAAAGCTTGGGCTGGGTGGGTGGGAGCTGGCCTGCACAGGGAAATTGTACTGACATTCTGGGAGCTGCTTCCTTTCTTTTACTTATTTTTTTTCCCTTATATTTGATTGAATATTTATATAATTATTTTGATTGAATATTTATGTAATTATAATTGTTTGTCTCAGGATCTTCAAAGGACTTAGAGTAACAACTTTAATGTTGATGAATACTTGAAATTGAATTTAAGGTGTTTTTTCTCCAGATGGCAGACTACTTGTAGTAAAGTTTTGTAGGTTAGGTAAATAGATAATTTTAAATATAGATTTTTTTTTTTTTTAAATATGTATGTGTTCTACAGGATCGTTTTAAGAAAATCTGGGCCTAAAAGTTAACACTTGAAATCTTGCTTATGGCTGTACTCAGGACCTGGTAATAACTGTAGATTATTCTTACGGAGTGTGAGTGTGTCATGTGGGAGCTTGTTGGCAGTGGGGGTGTCCAGCTGGCTCTTCCCCTGGAACAGCTGGTGATGGCAACAGTGACTCTGCTGTCTTAGGGATTTACAACAGTGGGGTTTCTGTACAGCTGGCAATTCTCACTTTCTCCTTGTCTTGAAGAAATTGTTTCGTGGCTGGTTATTGCACAGGCAGCTCTGGAGTGGAAGGTTTTTGTGTGCTATTCCTCTAAATCTAAAAAACTAGCTGCTGAAAGGCTCAGGATTACGGAACTTGTGTTGCATTTCATCAGTCCAGTTCTGAAGACAGGCTGGGAGAGCTGGGGCTGTTCACCAAAAGAAGAGAAGGCTCTGGGGAGACCTTAGAGCCCCGTCCAGTGCCTAGAGGGGCTCCAAGAGAGCTGGAGAGTGCCTGGTGTGACAGGACAAGAGACGTGGCTACAAACTGACAGAGGTTAGATTTTGATTGGATATTGGGAAGAAATTGTTCCCTGTGAGGGTGGGCAGGCCCTGGCACAGGGTGCCCAGAGCAGCTGTGGCTGCCCCTGGATCCCTGGAAGTATCCAAGGCCAGGTTGGACAGGGCTTGGAGCAACCTTGCACAGTGGAAGGTGTCCCTGCCCGTGGCAGGGGGTGGAGCTGGATGAGCTTTAAGATCCTTCCAACCCAAACTGTTCCATGATTTTGTGATGTCCAAGAGTGCATCTAGCCAAGGGAAACCCCCAAACTCACTGTGCTCTCTGTGCAAATGTGCACAAGTTAAAGCTGTTGGTTCAGAGTGTTTGGGAGTGTGAGGCAGAGCCAGTGTCATGGAGTGGTTTTGCCTTTGGAAACCAAGCTGTGGTTTTAAAAAAATAACCAGCCAGGAATTGAAAATCTGTTCTAAGAATTGCTTAGTCATGGTCACCTCATAGTTAAAGTTTTGGGTTTTTTAAATACCGGTGGCTTTCAAAATAGTTTTATTTCCATTCCTTAAATTAATGTTTGGAAGGCTCATGCTTGCAAAGAAACTGCACTTTGAATTCTTTGCAATTTCATCATCATTAACTGTCCACTGTGAAAATGATCCCAAAGTTTACTGAAAAGGAAGGAGAGTTGCAATTCAGGTATAGAGTCAGAACAAAAATGTGTCATGTTATTTAAAACCTAAAACCCCACAGAAATAAAATGTATAAAATGTAACTATTCTGTCTCAGAATCACTGTGTGGTTTTTGTTGGGTTTCTTTATTCATTTATTTATTTATTTTCTAATACCAAGTGTTTTCAGTTGAGCTTAAATGTTTCCACCTTCACTTTGTGTGCTCCTCTTGGGAGAGGCGTAATGTTTATCCTGGCTCTAGAGCTAGCAGAGACGCAGGGGTTTTGGTAAAGACACAAGGCGGGATTTTAGAAGGAATGCTGGAATTCCTGCCACAGGGCTGGAAGGGGGAGGTTTCCTGGGTTTGGTCCCTGTCCTGCTGGTGGCTCAATGAGATGGATGTGCTACAGCTCTTGCTGAGTCTGCATCTGATAGAAGCAGGAGGAGAAGAGAGAAATGGAAATCACTGCTTTCTCTGGTTTCTAATGTAGAAATGGGATGGGGATTCTGCTGGAGAGGCCCTTGGGCTGCAGGCACAGGGAGCATGGACCAAAGGAATTGCCTACCTGGCAGCAGGTCCTCCCAGCCACTGCTTTTCCCAGAAATGTCACAGCTCAGCTCAGATGTACCAGCTGTGTGTGTACATCTGAGGCTTTTTAGGTTCATTGGGCTTGCTGCTCTTCCTTTATGCAAACAACTGGTCCTGGAGTATTTGCAGCAATTTTGGGTTGATTCCCCACGGCAGGAAGTTGTGTGGGTCGCTGGGCAGGCAGGCTTGGTGTTTGGAGCTGCAGGATTGAGGGGGAGGGTGTCCCTAGGCAGGTGTTTGTCCCTGGGGGATGCACTCTGGCAGTTCTCCCTCAGTGCATCCACTGGCATCGTGTGCCTGAGCCCATATGGTGCTTCCAATAAAACTGCTTTTTCCATAGTTTCTGTCTAGCTGGGAATGATGCAAACCAGTCATCAGGGGTGCTGCAGGAACTGAGCTAGGGCTGGAATCCTGGACCTGGCAGGGCTGTGGGGAGCAGGGAGGGCATGAGTTCCTTCTTGGATCATGTCAATGTACTGTGTTTTTCAGAACCTTTCAGCCAAAGGCCTGTCCCATTACACATTAATAAATGGGAAGTTAATTGCACCAACAGCACTTGTGTTTGCAGGCATGAGTTTTGTGGGTAGTTGTGTTGTTTTCTTCAGTCATTCCAGGAAAGAGGAATTGAGAGCCATGTTTGCAGCCAGCCTTGGCAGATGGAACAGTTTAAGTAATACCTGTTCTCCGGAGGGAAAGATCCAGAGTCAGTGTCACTGCAGTGTTTTTATGTTTTTAATATCTTCATCACTATCATACCAATATAATTTTTGTTGCAGTTTGGCTGAGACATCCTCAACAAGTTTAAGGTCCAATGTGTGTGTGTGTGAATATGTATTTATACATATGTATGCACAATATTGCTGTATATTATTTGCATTAAGCAGGTACTCTTCCCCAGTCTCCCTGTGTGACAGTGCAAATACATCGGCTTTACGTACCTGGTGTAAGGTTATTAAAGAACACTCTCAGATACTGTCCTTGACACTTTCTCCATTCATAACCCCAAACTGAAGAGGAGACCTCGTTATACCTCTGGTTTGTCACTTTCCTTCCAGCACTCGTGTCCCTCTCCTGGTGTCACCACTGAAGCACAACCCCTTGGTCGATTATTCTAAGCAATGGCTGTTTTGCATACTACCTTGCTTTGTTTAAGTAATGTTTGTACAGAGATTTCAAAATATAAAGAGCTATATCATTGCTAAGTTTCATTATTTTTTTTTTTTTCATATCAGTGTTGCTAGTGACAGCAAAACAATAGAAATGTCACAAAATACTCTGCATGTCCTTAAGGTGGTGGTTTTGGTTACGTCCTGAAGAGCTGGTAAAGAGCATGGGAAAGAGGAGGGCAAGTGACAGGTCTGTGACTCCAGTGTAGACCCATGGCCTGTGTCAGGGTCTGAGAAGGGCTGTGCCACCTCTGGTGTGTTTTAAAACTGGCATTTTGCACTCAAATCCCAAGTGGGATCCCGAAAACCTGTAGGTGGTCACCAGGGTTATCACCCCAGCATGTGTCTGCCATCAGGTTTGGATCCTGCCCATGGTGGTAGCCCTGAGCTGCTGCTGTGGGAGCTGTGAGCCCCTTGGGGTGCCAGCACTGCCACTCCCCAAGGAGGGGACCCAGCTCTCTGGTGTTGGAGCCCAAACACCCGATGGTCACCTTTAACCAGCACCTGTCCCAACAAAGCAGGAAGGTTTGGTCCAAATGTACTGCTCTTGTATCCTGCTCAAAGGATGCCTCTGGAGAATCCTGGTCTCAGCTCATCAGTCAGAAATACCAGCTCCAATCCAGGGCTCCAACACTGGCTGAGGAAGGGCGGGGAGTCACTGAGACATGGCCCCTGTGGATCTGGCCCCCTGGAAGCAGGTGTACCAACTGACCCTGCATAGAAGAAATCCATCTTAAAAAGGAGTTAGATCCAAGACAGTTCTGCTCTACAGCTTGCTTGTTGTGGGACTATCATGGATAGTAGCCTTCAGCCTGGTATTTGTTGTCCCCATCATCTGGCTTATCAAATCAATTTCTGATTTGAGGAGTAAGATGGGAGATCCCTGCGTGGGTGAGGCACCTGTTTTGGAAAGACCCCTTGTAAGCTCCGATGATCCTTGTGGGTCCCTTGCAGCTTGGAATATTCTGTGACTCTCTGACCTTTCCTAGGAACAGCAGGGAAAGCAAAGACCAGGAATGTACAAAAGGAAACTCTTATCACTGTGAAAGCGGTTTCTGGCTTCATGGGTTTAGGTTGGACTTCATGACTTCAGAGGTCTTTTCCAATGTAACTGTGTCTGTGGTACTGTCACCAAGCACTTGCACAACCACAGTTTGGAGGATGCTGGATAAGGGGCACCAGTTCCAAGAGCAGCTCCTGGCTAAGGCAAAATCCAGGATTTATGAGGACATGACCACCTGCCTTAAGTGATGGCCCAGCTCCTGCCTACACTGAGTTGTTCAAATAAAGTGAGTACTCTCTAACAACAGTAAACAGGCAACTATTTTAGATGCCACGCAGGAATGGTTGCATGCTTTTGGAAAACAAACCAGAATAGTCCCAGGCACGAGAGGCATCATCCCAAGCTTGGCAAGTGTGTCAGTATTTGAAGCAGTCAGCTTGGCAGCATTACTGCCACAGCCACTGGGACTTCTGCCATGGGGGCAAACAGCCTTTGGAGCAGTTTTTTTAAACCTGAAACCGGTAACATGGGAACCTATGAGTTGATCCTAGAAGGGATCCAAGGGATGCCAATAAGAGATAAATGCTTTGAGAGAGGCTATGCCTACAGCAATCAAATTACAGTGATGACCCATCACACTCTTTGAGACAGAGGACAGCAGAGGGTAAGGTCTGTTGCTGCACAGGCACCTCTCAATTCACTGAGGCCTCTACTCACAAGGCCCCACGCTACTGAGCCTTCCTAGAATCCAGCAGGGTTGTACTCCTCTTTTTGTAGGAAAAAAGATATTCAAGAGATATTCATTCCCCTCTCTTCAATGGCTTATGTACCTGGCTGGAAATAGTTACATCTCTTATGAACTCCAGAGTGGTGAAGCTCAAGAAACATTATCCTTGGATGGCTGTGCAGTCAGCCAGGGTGCCAGCAGCTTTTTAAGGTTAAGCTTTTTCCATGGCTGTATCAAATGCTGCAATAGGAATCATGGGAATCTTCTGGCAGGGGTCACTTCTGGATCTTTGTAGCACACAACAAAAGATGAACCATCCAATAAAGGTGGGTTTCAGCAGCAGGCCTGTGTGGTGGGACCAGGAGTGGGCTTCTGCAGCCCAGGGAGCGGGGGAGCTTGGACGACTTGGCCAGGCCTGTGGCAGGACAAACGCTGTTTGTATTACAAAACAGACCCTGATGAGAGGGAACAATCTGATTTTTATTTATGCCTCAACATATGTTATGAATCCATTTTCTGACATGGGGTGAAAAATTACTATAGGGGTTGTACACGTGCTGAAAGCCCTAACACGTGCCATGTGTTAAGGAGGCAGAAAAGGGAGGGGAGCCCTGTCCTGTAGAGGCTTCCCCTAACAGCCGATCGGGGCAGAGAAAGCTTCCGCGGTTGGGCTGTAGGCGACCCCCCCGGGGCCTTGGCAGCCGGGCAGAGCCCCGGACGCCCGGGAAAAAATGCCCGGGAAACCGGGCTGTGACACAGTGACCTGCAGCACAAGTGCCGCCGGGTTTGGTTTCTTGGTGAGCAGGGGCTGCCTGGGGGTTCGGCTCCCTGCAGAGCTACCTCTTCCGCGCCTTCCCCGTCGGCCTTCCCCGTTCCACCGAGTGGCCTGTTGCCACGGTAACCTGTGCTTCGAGGCTGCAGGAGCCGACAGCAACCCGCAGCCGCCCCGCTGCACAAGCCCGCCGCTGGGAGAGAGGAGCCGCTGGCCCCGGCCGGGAGCCGCTGGCCCCGGCCGGGAGCCGCGCTGAGCCCTGCAGCACCAGGGCTGCCGTGTGCCTCGAGCAGGCACCAGCGGGCCCCCTGGGGTTCTGCTGGGGACGTTCTGTGTGTTTTGCTTTCTCTCTTTCTCTCTTTTTTATCCCCTCTTCGGCAGGGACATTTATCAATAAACAGTTCTCAGATATAATACTGCTGCGTCTGCGCTTTATTTTCGTCTGAGAAATCTTATCTGAAAGAATCCTCCCGGATTCCTCTTACAGCAGGACAGGACACCTGATGAAAAGATCATCATGATCTTATCAGCCTCTATTCCTTCATCATCTAAACTAAGCCACCCACTCCCCCCTTACTTGCAGGTGCAGAGTGAGAAACAGAAGGCCTTGATGCTGTGCAAGTGCTGCTCAGCAACAGTAAAACGATGTTGTCTTGTCAACACTGTTTTGGTCTCAAATCTGCAAAGCAGCACGGTGCCAGCTTGTAGCGGGTTCAGTTCGAAAACCAGGTGGAAACACCAATTTAGTGTAGTGGTTTGGTCCAAAATACTAATTTACTATTTACCTTCTGTGAGATAAGAATTAGGAGAAAGCAAAGCAGGCACAAAACTTAAAAGAATATAAAGAAGTTTATTAACAGACCTAAAAGGAAGGGGAAAAAAAAAATCATACACACATTCAGAACACTTCTCCTCCCCCTTCTCCCACTGTAAAAAGACAACCCTTGAGATTTTCAGTCAGTTTACCTCTTCCATAATAACCTCGTTCAGTTCACTTAGGGAGAGGAGTCTCTCTTGCTCATGCTATGGAGACATCTCCACAAGAAGTTCTCTCATGGCTTCAATATCACAGCAAGACAGCTGCCCGGGTTGGTTCTTTGCTCGCATGTGAGAGTCCTTTCCCCCAACTTACAGCTTTCCCCACAACTGCTTTCGAGGGTCCAATCTTGAGCTACTAGGGTGTGGAATACTCACAGCTTTTTACCGGCTAAGCTCGTAGTTCAATGCCTTAGAAAGCCTTGAGCAGCCTAGAGAGGTAGCATGGGCAATCTAGCATTTCAGTAGCTCTAAAAGTGGCAAATAGCTGCAAAGCTGATACCACCAGTAGAAGCAAAGAGGGAGAAATATAGCCTTCAGTTTGCCTAATTCCTGCAATCAAAAGCTTTCAAACAGAGACAGAGGCACACAGATGTTCGCAGAAGGAATGCAAAACCAAAGAGCGTGGGCCCCCTCTCGGGTCCTTCTTTTATTTGGAGAAGGGGAAAGGGGAGGACTGGGGGTAGACCTGGGGTAACTGGCCAATCAGACACTGCTGAAGAGTTACATTTGGTTTTGCCCGCACTTGAAACAAAGGAGTTCAGAGCACATGGCAGAGGCAAGTTCTGGCTTGTCTTGGGGAGGGGGAAGGGAAGCTCAGAACAGGCAGCAACACTGGGGTACCATTTTAAGGTTGAGCTGTTCAAAAACAATGGTTCTCTTCACCCATCTCTGAGAGCATTTTAATCTCTAAGAATAGAGGTCCTCCCCTTTTCCTGGGAGACAAGGGTCCTCATCATCTTCATCTCTAGGACTGTCTCTGGGAACTATCTCTAGGAACAGAGCTCTTCTCCTTCCAATTGGAGCAAGAGTCCTCATCGTTTCCATCTCTCTCTGTTCAAACTTATCAAATTACAGCTGCTTCAGCATTTGCTTATTCCAGCACAGGTGCTTTTGCTCACAAGTACAAGTTGAACACTCCACCCCCCCATGCCTTCATGAAATTACAACGGGTACTCTGATGTATCATAGTCCATCACTGCCATAGCTTTACAACATAATTTCAGCTTTAAGCATCTCCTCTTTCTCCTCCCTCAGGATTTCAGCTCTTCTTTCTTTACTTAATGTCTGCAGGCTCCATCTGTTCTGGAGGAAACTTACAGCATTAAAAGGGTTAATCTCACCTGGCCCCACAGCTGGAATTTCGCTTATTGCTGTTGGTCACATGATCTTTGCCGGGCAGCGGGGCATCTTCTGCTGAATCTTCGGCCACACTGGAGAAGGGGGGGATGTAGAGCCGGGCCGCGCCGCCTGCATGTAACAGAGCTGGCGGGGGCACAGATGGAACAGGGCCGCACGGCTCCAGGATGGCTGTGTCCTAGCCTGGCCCGGGCCGAGCAGGGCCCAGCCTGGGCCTGCTGGGCCCCATATGGGCCCAGCCCAGTTACCTGTCCCAGGGCCAGAAGCAAGTGAGAGCTTTCCCAGAATTAGTCCATTCTTAAATGTGGTCTACAGAGGCAGTGAAAATTCTAAGTGGCTTAAAAATTTGTCAGTATTCGAACTAGCCAGTTGATAGGTTCTGTTAGGTCATAGAGGAAGCTGTAAGCACCTCTTTGCAGAAGACTCACTTCCGGGGCTATGCTTGCTAACCCATGACACAGCTACTGAGAAAAATTAAACTCTGTCCCAGCCAAACCCAGTGGTACTTCCACCTCCATGTGTGTTCCAGTGATTGACCACCCTCTTGGTGAGGAACTTGTCCCCCAGTTTGTATGTACATCTGGAATTGCAGCATTTTAAGAGCAGAATCCAGCATTTGTCCTTGTTAGATTTCATTAGGTTGGTGATTTCCCAAGTACATTAATCCATCAGGATCTCTCTGTCATGGTCTCTCCACCCCCAGGGGAATTAATGTCTCCTTCTAATCTATTATCATTGGCCAATTGGCCCTAACGTTGAGCCCGGGGAGCGCCACTAGGGATTGGCTGCCAGCTGAATGTTACCTGAATTTCCTGGAGCTGTTTTCAGTCTCTTGTGTGATAGTCCCAGTTAACAGCTGGGAAGCTGAAGTTACTTATAAAGTGAAGGATCCAGAGATTTCCCTTAATTACCTATGGACTAGTACAGCAGTGCTCTTTTGATTGATCCTGCCAACTTATGAGGAAAATGTTATTTTCCTCCATTGATAAAGGTGAATCCTGCTGGGCACAAACAGGCCTGGTGTTGTACAGACCACCCCATGGTCCAAACCCACAAAATTTTGCCAGTGACACCATTCTCAGAGCCAGATCTGGATAAAGTGCTTCCACCTGTTTCTTTTGATGTCATTCTCTACAACTGGGAGGATAGAAGGGAATAGCACGTCTCCTCCTAAAGCCTTTAACAATCTCCCCACAGCCCTGAAGACTCTTTGATCACCCCTGGACTTCTCATTGGGACTTTGTTGGTACACACAGAAAAGTGACAGCAAATAATGATCCCAAGGCCCTATGAGGCTATGGAAGTTTCCTGGTAATGTCTTATCCTGAGCCTCAAGGAGGCAGAACAATTCTGTAAAAGCAGAGTTTGGTCAACAGATTGGGCCCTTTGTTCCCCACAAAGGCCATTTTAAAAAATTTTATGGAGATTGTTATTAATTACATGAATGTACAGGGGCCACATGTTGACAAGTACACCTCTGAAAAATCTCTGGAATGCTTGGAAGGTCTTCAAGGCAACCTTTTCCAGGATAGCTACCGTTGCTAGGTAGAATTGCATTTAAAAATCCAGCTTTTACAGTTTGCTAACAGTGTACCTCTGCTGCTTTGCAGGAAGGAAGAATTCTCTTCTGCCTGTAGGTGGATGTGATTTACATTAAAACCAAAATTATGGACTTCAGCTAGTGATGGGACATACTCATGAAAGGGATTTCTGATTTTACTTACATGGGGTTTCTTGTTACACTGCACATGACACTTTTTGCAGGGTTATGGCTTCAGTTTAAAATAAAACATATGAATATTTATTTTCTGTTGTCTGCCTGTTTCACAGGCAGGGTGTTTCACAGGGATCTAATTCTCTTAGTATATACATCTGCGCAGGTTTTAAATTTGAAAAGGGTTGTTCTGTTGTTTCAATGGTAATTTCCCTACAGTTTAAACTATTTTTTGGATAAAATCTTGGAGATGGTATTTATTACTGCATGCCTAGGCCCTAGGGTATATCACCGTGTCCCGCAGCCATAGGGAGGAGGAGGAGAGAAGATCCAGCAGGCAGGAATTGTGCAGCAAGATTGTTTTATTTAATTATTTTACAAACTCTTTTATAGACTTTTTTCTTCATAGTCTAATTGGACAAAGGACCAGCCACCCCTTGGGGGTGATTGGCCAAAATCCTAAAACATCCATTGTCAAAATATTTTCTACTGTACCATAAACAAGATTTTTTAAGGTTGCGGGTGGCTTGGTTGTTTACATTCCCTGCTACCTCTTCTGTGAGAGAGAAAAGTCTCTCACGGACTTAGAAAATAGCAAGAAAATCCTTGCTAGCAGCATTTTTGTATCTACAGGTATTTATTTTTTTTTCCCTTCTTTTCCCCTTCCACCCCTCCTCAGTTTAGCTTTCTAGTAACTTTCAAAGCAAGGGATGTTTATTTCAGCAATTCACTTTCACTAACATACAAGCGGGACAGAATGTTACAGTGACTCGTGTGTGCCTCTCATTTCAAATTATAGGCTTTTGCCTCCACCGTGTGGCAGTTCTTCAGAACTGTCTTGAAGTGCTTTTGCATAGAAGAAGAAAAAAGGACAAAGATGAGTTTACTAAATAGGTTAATTCAACTGTAATTCAGACTTCTAAATATTGCTTCAATTAGGTAGTTCTTAAACTTCATTTGAAATTTCACCAGTGTTCACTCATCTCCATTTTGAGATGGGTACATTAACCAAATGATATTTCAGCATAATATACCATAATACAATTTTTTTTTTTGTATAAACATAATTACCTGTTTTCTGATAGTCTGTGTACATGTGTAAAAATACAACACTTGCATCAGTTTCCTTTAATTCACAGATGAGCCTGAAAAAATGTACTGCCTAGCTATATTCAGGAACATGAGGCTGCTCAGCTCTTAAGTGAGGGAAAACAAAATCAGCTGGCCCACAAGCAATTTGGGTTTGTGAGCTGGTTTATTGAATTTCAGACTGCAGGTGAGAAGAGTCAGGAATAAACAATTTAGATTAAAATCTTTGTAAAATGCTTTTTGCTTTTAATAAGGAAGGCTTTGACTCAGGTATGTTGTTGAGTAATGTGTATGAGCTGTGCTTCTACCAACACAATGATGTTTTCCACTTTTCCACAAGTAAAACTCATGTTGAAATCAGGAACATGGCTGAGAAACTGTAAATTCTGGTGTCCCATATGTCAACACATCTCTTGGTTTCTCAAGTTTGTCAGCTTTGTAAGTGGACTTTCAGCTTCAATAAAAAATTTATTGCTGATGTATTCAGATGCAGTTAAGGTGACCCCAGAATTCTCATCTCTGTGATCTCTGCAGATGAATTGTGGGTTTTGTTCATTACAGTTCTTTGCCTGAAGCTGGAGTCTCTCTTCTGTTTAGAAACAGCAGGAAAGTGAGAAATTGTTCTGAACACCCTTTGTTTTATGGTTTCAATTGTTTATTGCATCAGGTTTTGGTAAAGTTTACTGCAGAAATCTGTTTACGAACATATCATTTGTTGTAAGGATGAACTGATTTTTTAGTATGAAAAACTGAGAACTTTTCAATATTTTTTTCTTTTCTGTTGTGTATCTCAGCCACCTAATTTTTTGGTGCTGGTAAGTTAAATGGTGTTGTTCTTTTGCCAAAACTGTTTCTTCCTGGCAACTAAACATATAGCTGGCTTGAAAGAATTAGTTACGAAGTTGTCTGTAATGACAAAAAAAGCACTATAAAATGGATTTTTAAAGCTGTTTAGATCTTTTAATATATTAATAACATATATTATTAATTCAACTGAGCCAGTTTTGTCTCCTGCTCAAAAATGCTCATCAATCCAGACTGTAATAGAAGTCAGCTCTTGCAAGAGCATCTTTCTAAAAATTAATCTCGTTCATGGACATGAGCATAATGAAGAATTTAAAATGTACTTTTAATTATGTTGTTATGGAGACAGCTAGCCTAATAGACACAAAATGTTTAACTGCAATATGGGTGTTTTAGTGGAGTGGGTGATCGTTATCACTGTCCTTTCAGCTATAGATGGTCAAATTTAGATGTTGCTGGGCATCTTCCTAGCTGAGCCTTGAAATGTTTGGGTTTTTTTCCAGATCTAAGTAAAGTTGCCACTGGGAAAGGTCCTGAAAGGTAAAGAATCATAAATTATCCCAAGTTGGAAGGGAACCTTGAGGATCATAGCGTCCAACTTCTGTCACAACAACTATGGCACTGGTACCTATTTTAACTTACTACTAGTTGTACTGCAGGGGTGGCAGCTGACATTCTGACCCCTAGGAGATAAACCCAAGTTTATTTAGGTGAGTTAAAGCTGTAGTAGCATATCAACTTGTGATGCAGGAGCAGCTGCATAGATGCTTTATTTCCAGAAGGCTTTTGTGACATCTGGCTCCAGATGGGTATTTAATGAACCTTGAGAAATGTTGTGTGTGTGTGACAGGGAGTCAGGGAGTCATTAGTGCAATACACAATGTGACAAACACTGGGTCAAGTACAGTTAATCCAAAATGAGAGTAAAATCTGTAAGGCAGATTTTTAGAATAGTATGAAAAAGTGATTGGGTGACTTCTAGTGTACAAATGTCACCAAACTCCCGTAAAATGCAGCAAGTATTGGAAGCTCATGTTCTGATGTATCTTCTGCCATCTGAGATGTGTTTGAAAAGTTTATGTCCTGGTTTAAAGAACAGAATATCTGCTGAGGAAGGCAGGAACCTTCCTGGAACGGGGAAGAAGACCCCCCTCCCTCCAGATTATTATAACTCCAAAAATTATGGGGCTTGCAGGCAAAAATGAAGGAAAAGGAATAACAGTTGTTTACTAGGATATATATGTGTATATATGTAACGCAGAACAGAGCAAACAGCAACGCAGTAACAGAAGTTTCCCAACTGCCAAGCGCGATGTCTTTTCAGATGAAGAAATTCACTGAGAGACCTACCCCACAACAGTTCAAAATTCTGATCTAAATTTAGCTTTGACATGTAACAACAGGGCACTTATCTCTGAACCTTGACACCTTGCATGGAAAAAATGAGGCTGCATAAATTTATTTGCTTTCAGCCTTATCACTGCATATGAAAGAGAAAGAAATGGCTTAAGAACATTTTCTCAGTATCCTTCCAGTGCCCTTTATTTGTGCAATTAAAGTAGCATGATCAAAGTTGCCCCCTCTCTTTCTGCAAGAGCTGCCACCTCTGCCCTAAGGTGGAAGCTCATGGAATATGGTTGACAGAGCAGTGCTGTAAATGCTTGTGTGAAAGAAATGCATTGGGTTTTCTCCACCCAGCCTGGTTTTGCTTGGCATTCTGAGCCAGGTGTTTATTTCCTGGATGAAGGGGTTCTTTTTAACATCTAGAAGTGCTTTTGTGGCTGTTGTGCTCTGACCATCTGGAATTGCTGACATTTGAGTCCCAGTAGGATGGACTTGGAACAACGGTGTCTGTACTTTGTATGAACTCTTTGGGCTGGAAGGAAGGAGCTGTGTAGGGATTTGATTCCACAATCTCTATGTTAGGTTCTGTTTGGTTTTTATGTTTCCTCTCAAAAAATTTTTATTAAAAACCCAAGGAACACTACCATAAAAGTTAACCAGTAGAAAACTGTTGTTCTTAAAAGAATTAGGCAAACTCTGATCAAAACCCCTATTTTTTTGCATATCTAGACTTCAGTTTTTGGGTAGGGACTAATGATTGACCAGATCATTTGATATGAACTGCATATGAAGAATATATTGGTTTTGTTCTCTGATGTCACTAAGAGCCAAAAAATCATTATACTAGAACTATAAGTCTAATTGTTCTTTTCTGAAGCCTTACAGTATTTTATTTCATGTTCTATGGGTTTAATTTTCTCAAACTTTTGTCTCCTAAAGATAGTGATAAAGATAGCTATGCAATGACAGGACTAAAATAGCTGGTGAGTTTGACAGTGTGTTAAATGAATTGTGTTTAATAATAGCCTCATAGAAACAAATGTACTAATCACATCAAAGAAGATTCAGTAAAAGCAGGGTTAAGTTTTATGCAGCTCAAATTTTACATTCGCATCAAATTTTTTGGGGGGATTGTGGGTTTTGTTGGTTTCATTGGTTTTTTGTGTTTGTGGGGTTTTTTTTTTTGTTTGTTTGTTTTTTGTTTTTTTGGGTTTTTTTTGATATTGTTATTTTTTTTCCACCATCCCAGCACTGTTAGAACTAACAGTGTAGACTTTCTTGGTGTACAAGGGGAATTCAAAACTTAGGAATTGTTGTGGCTTACTGCAGCAAATTAAAGAAAGCAGCAACCTGATCTGGCATATTAGGTTGGAATACTTGCCCTGACAGGCTCTAGAGTTTCACATATAATGGGATTAAATACAAACATCTTTTCCTACAGCTAGCTGCAAAAGAGAAGAGGTGAATGTTTTTCACCTGCAAGCTGTTATTTGGAATGGTTCATCATGATTCCCTCTTGATTGCCCTTTTCAATCCCATCTGTTACTTTCATCCAACAGTTTTCTTCCCAATTTGTTGCATGCTCAGGAGCAAAGAAATAGTTTTTCTTTCTGTGGAATACAAATAAATGTTCTACAGAGGGAAACATAGCCTACCACAGCAGGCCTTTATCCTGTTCTTAGGGGCACTTTGTGCTATGTCACTGTTCAGAGATTCACTGATCAAATCTGCTCCCATTGTATCCCAGGCTGCCTTGGCACAGCAGGAAAAGCCTCCTTTCATAGGACAAGATACCAATACCTGGAAATTCAGCTGATAAACCATTGAATTGTTTTTATACGTTTTAATTGCCAAGATTCTAGGCAGGAAAAAGGTCACAGATCTTCACCATGCAGGAAGGAAAAGTGTGGGAACAGCAAATCTTATAACAGATGATGGCTGAGGAGGCTTAGGTCACCATTAAAACCTGCGTTTTCAAAGTTTCACTCTTGTGTGGGAAGGATCTTGCTCTTGTAGGAGGATCTCTGTCTAGAACCCAGGTATCTCCTCTCTTATTTGCTGAAGATTGTCTTCAGCAGAAATATTCAAAATCTGAAAACTTAAACCTTCCACATTCTGTGTGGAGGACTTGACCTTCTGGAGCACAGAGTCATTTGTTCCAGCGCCTGTGCTGTTACACTGGTTTTAGACTCCCACTCTTGTCACAGTGCCTTTGGTAAGCACTGCAGAGACACTTTGGGAGTAGGTACTGCCCTTCAGAGCTGAAACCTGGAAATGTGAGATTGATGGAAATTGGGGTCTTCCTTTTATAGACATGGAAATGACTGAGCTGAAAGTTTAAGTGACGGCCCAGGGTTACAGGGTAGATCTGGAGCAGCAGAACACATGTAGATCAGAGTCTGGTTTAGCACCGTAGCAAGAAACATTCTTCCCTTCTTCCTAATGTCATTATGGAACTAGCAAATGTATTTTATTTGAAGAGAACTTGGTGTTGGGCAGCTTCTGCTAGAAAACTATGGGTAAGGCTGTATTAGTGCACCTTTTCTTTTGGAGCACAAACACACAGAGGTGCAAGTGCCTGTTTCCCCCTGTGCTCTCTCTGATTTTGAGGGGGGTGGAAATAACATTTTACCTTGTCATCTTCTGTTGCTGCCTGTTATGAGCTTCCCCTCCTCCCTCCCAAAGACACTTGCTCCTGCCACGTGCTCTGAGCTCCTTTGTTCTAAGCGCGGGCAAAACCAAATGTAACTCAAACTCTTTAGCAGTGTCTGATTGGCCGGTCACCCCGGGTCCACCCCCAGTCCTCCCCTTTCCCCTTCTCCGAATAAAAGAGATGGTCGAGGGAGGCCCCGCCCTCTCTTGGCTCAGCTATCTTCCTGTGAACATCTCTGGTTGTCTGTCTCATTTGAAAGCTTCTAACCGCAGGAAATTGAGCGAGCAGGGAGCTATATTTCTCCCTCTTTGCTTCTGCTGATGGTATTTGCTCTGCAGCTGATACAGGTACTGATTTTAGAGCTACTTAAGTGCTAGATCGCCCGTGCTACCTCTCAAGGCTGCTCGAGGCTTTCTAAGGCATTAAAGTACTAGCCTAGCCGGTATAAAGCTGAAAAGATACCTTCCACAATCTTCAAATGCGAAAGCACCTGTAATCAGCTCAAAGTCAAGAGCTGTACACAAGTGGTGTCACTACACACTGGGTTTGTGTCGTAATAGCAAAGAGGAGACTAGAAACAGCAAAGAAGGGGCTGGTGTGTCATGCAGTAGCAGCAAGTATTACATACATGAAGGTTAAGTCCTCCTCTCATGCAGAAGCAATAGAAATCGCTCAGTAAAAGAGAACAAAGAAACACTGTGTTAGACAGAGGAGACGGGGTGAAATCCTCCTGTATCTGAAGTACCAACCACACAGTGCAGCTTCTCTAAGTGAGGGGAAGGAAAGCTTGTTTTTTCCCCTCCCAACAGAGGTGCTGTCCGATTGAGATTTAAATGCCCAGCTACCCTACAAAAACCAGACCTATCCTAATACATGGATAAAAGATTTCTTATTTATTTTAAAAACCCTAACTTTGGTAGGAATATTTTGGTGGATTGTGATTTTGGTGACAAATAGAAGGCAATACACCAAGTTCTCATTTTTTCCTTCCCCCCCCCCCCCCAGGTTTGAATAATCTGAATAAATGATTATATAAATATTTTTCTTCCCAAGGATAAGGAAGGTAAGCTTAAAATTAGCAGCTTGGTGGTAGGAGCCTGTAGAAAAACCAGGTGCGTATCTCTACCATCAAAGTCTTTGCACGGCTTAGCCTCTGGAGGGGCCACATGGCTTTGAAAATTGGCAGAGATGACTGCAAAAAACAAAGAGCTCCTGACCTGGCATTTGGAAGCAGTTCAAGAGACTGTCCCAGGTATTGATCCAAATGTGTTTGACTGGAATCTCAAAAGCAATGGCTGCAGGTAAGATTTCACGTGGTCTCTCCTTAGGCAATGTGATTTTAAACAAAGATTTCTGCAAAAGATTCTCAGGATGAGAAAGGACTTTCTGAAAGGTAAAAAAGACACCAGAGGTTGAGACAGTAGTGCTGTTTGGGGTAGTCTTATCAACAGAGTACCTGCTCACACCTTTTTCCCCTTGACATTTTCTGGTCATATCATTAGCCTTGCTTCTAACCACTAGAAATATGAGTGGAACAAAGGATGTCATTTGGTATCCAGTAGTGACTTCAAAAAATTCTAATTAAAGATTCAGGTCCTACTAAAAGTGGTCATGTTGGACCGATTTTGGTCTGCAGGTCCTATGTAATTGAGAAGAGATAAAGAATCAAATCCAGTTAAAACTCTCATTTTTTAAAAATAAAATTTAAAAAATAGAAGCAAATTAGCTTGGGAGTGATAATTAAGGTATTTGTTGTGTTGAAACAAACTTTTTTACAAAATTGGGCTAAGTAATGTAAGCTTTGTGTGCATCTACTCCTTTAGTCATCAGTTTAGTGATGCCATTTAGGTTTATATTTTCTTCAGCAGATTTTGGCAGTTTAAGGTCTTGTTTTCTTCTGCATCTTCATGAAGGCACAAAGAACCTGGTTCTTCAATGGACTGAGTTCTGTCACAGGATGGTTCCTTGGGTAAGGGCGTTACGGTAAAAAATACCAAATGAAACCCTAAAGCAGAGCAACAGGATGCCTCAAGTTGGTTTAGAAAATGTATGCCAAGCTGACTTAAAAAAACAAGGAACAGCTGTTTTGTCCTTATTTTATGATGAAAATAAAAACCCCTCTGGTTTTTATATTAGAAAAATCAAGGAAATTTTCTCAGTATTGCTAGTATTGAAATAAAAAATTCAGTATGTTTTAAAATGGGAAACATACCCTTGGCCCAAATGAGAAGCCAGGTAATTGATAATTCATAACTGATTGTAATCGCAACTTGTAACTCCTTGCCTACCAGACACAGTGTTTTTTACTGGAGAATAATGAAGTGGGGCTGACCTAATTAGTCTGTCATGTTGTCCCTTGTCACACAATGCAGTTGAACAGCTCATTACTTAATTGTCTGTCCTGCTGCTGCTGCAAAGAGAATCCTTCTATTCATGGAAATACAAGGTACATTTATAAAAATAAAATATTAATTTATTAATTTTTAAAACATTTCAGTGTTCAAGAGAATAGAAAAACCTATAATCCAAAATGTGATTTATGTTCTGTTACCTTGTTTCTGGCCTCACCAGTTTGCAAGTACTGAATCGGGCTGGTTTTCTGGAGGGACCTTTGTCCCCCAGGGGTTACTAGTTCCAGTCTCGTAACTGTTTCACTGAGGATTTTCTTTTAACATATTCTTGTATTAACAAATTAAATATTTGGGTTATTTTATCCATTAGTACTATTTTAAAGAACTGTTGGGTACTGCTTATATATTTCTTTATTTTTGGTTTGAACTTATACTGTGGAACAGACTGACAACAGTCTCATATAATACTTTTTATTGGCAATGGTCAGTTCAGGTTCATGTTGAGCCAGTCTGAGGATGAGGGTCCCAATTCCAGGAAGGAATATGTAATTTCTTAGGATATGCCCATTTAGCAAATTTTTCAGGGATATGTTGCATTGAGATGATGGGTTTAAATAATATGGACTGTAGTGTAGGTTTCACAGGAGGCCTAGAGCTTACTTTATTCATTAGTGTCTTGCTGAATAGAAAAAACCACCACTGAATATCAGAATATAATTTTTGATAGCAAGAAAATATATATAAAGGTTTTTAATTTTTTTTTTTGTGCATATTGTACTAACTGTACTGGTAATACAAAACCTCCATATGCTATTAGATGCATTCATGTGCAAAATTAACCTGTCCTTTTGTAGTTTTCAGATGTGAAAACTTGTTTGCAAATATGCAAAATAATGCATACAAAGCAGAGATTTTATTGCAGTCTTTAGCGAAAATCAGCAAAAAGTGGTTTATGTTGAAATTCAAGTGTGTTTCTTTTTTTTTTCTCATGTTTGCAACCCGAGTGCAAGGTTGTTATACCTAGAGTATAAGGAACAGGATCTGGGTTAGCAAGCATAGTCCCGGAAGTGATGTTCTTGCAAAGGGGTGCTTACAGCTTCCTCTGTGACCTGACAGAACCTGTCAGCTGGCCAGTTTGAATATGGACAATTCTTTAAGCCACTTAAAGTTGTGACCGCCTCTGTGATCCACAATTAAGAATAGACTAACCCTGGGGCAGGGCTCTGTCTTGTTTCCGGCGCTGGGACAGGTGGCAGAAGGCCCCCGTGCAGGGGCCAGGCCCCTGCTGGGCCACGGCCCTCCTGGAGCTGATGGGCTCTGTTCCACCTGTGGAACCCCCCCACATCCCTGTTGTGGGCAGCTGGAGCAGCCCGGCTCCCCCTCTCCAGTGCGGCCAAGATTCAGCTGAAGCTGCCCTGCTGTCTGGCAGAGATCATGTGACCAACAGCAATAAGCGACATTCCAGCTGCAAGGCCTAGGTGAGATTAACCCTTTTAGTGCTGTGAAGAGCTGAAACCTGAGGGAGAAGAAAGAGGAGATACTTAAAGCTGAAATTCTGTTGTAAAGCTATGATGTATCAGAGTACCCGTTGTAATTTCATGAATGCATGGGGCGTGGAGCGTTCAACTTGTACTTGTGAGCAAAAGCACCTGCGCTGAGATAGGCAGATGCTGAAGCAGCTGTAATTTCATGAGAAGTTTGAACAGGGAGAGATGGAAGAGATGAGGACTTTTTCTCCAAATGGGAAAGGAGAAAACCTCAGTTCCTAGAGATGCTCCCAGAGGTAGTCCTAAAGATGAAGATGAGGAAGACCCTTTGCTCCCAGGGAAGGAGAAGGGCCTCTGTTCCTAGAGATGAAATGCTCCCAGAGATGGGTGAAGAGAACTTTGGTTTCTGAACGGCTCAACCTTAAAATTGCACCCCAGTAATTCAAGAATGGACCCTCGAAAGCAGTTGTGGGAAAAGCTGCAAGTCGGGGAAGGGACTCACATGCGAGCAGAGAACCAACCCGGGCAGCTGTCTCGTTGTGATAATGTTTTCATAGCATGAGCAAGAGAGACTCCTCTTCCTAAATGGACTGAACAAGGTTATTATGGAAGTGGTAAACAGACTGAACATCTCAAGGGTTGTCTTTTTATATTGTCAGTGGGAGAAGGGAGAAAGGTGGGGGGAGGAGAAGTGTTCTGAAGGTGTGGTATGATTTTTTTTTCCCCCCTCTTCTTTTAGGTCTGTTAATAAATTTCTTTATATTTTTTCAAGTTTGGTGCCTGCTTTGCATTTCTCCTAATACTTATCTCACAGAGGGTAAATAGTAATGAGTATTTTGGACCAAACCACTGCACTAAATTGGTGTTTCTGCCCGGTTACAAAACCAACCCGCTACATCAAGGTAATAATTTTTAAAGTGGTTTAAGCTAAACAAGGTACGACTGTAAAAACAAACTCTGTCCTGTCATTAGCTCTTTATGGTTCATTAGTTCCAACATTTGGAATCAGAATGCCACCTGGGTGAGCCTGCACAGGATTATTTTCTGCAGTGCTGTCTCTCCTGATGTAGTGCTGACTCTGTCATTCTCCTCTAAGGACTGCAGGCTGGCACAAGTGGGAAACACATCATTGTCATTACATATGCAAAGCCAGGAGCGAAGGAAACAAGCTTGACTAAATGCTTGGATTTCAACCAATGGTGCAGCAAACTAATGCGGGTCCTGAGAAAGAAAACTGTTGCTGTATATTCATCAGCTGAAAACACCGTGAGCTTTAAGAATCAATATTTATAAAAAGAAACTGAGTATTCATCAAGTTAACCCTCTTCAGTTTAAAAGCATCAGGATTAACATTCCCATGAATAATGAAGGTGCTTGTTACTAATAACAATTAGTGATTTTATGCTGAAGGACACATGTGGCACTTTTATTTTGAGTTGATGCATTCCTTGGCAGCAGCAGCCAATAAAAGTGGATAGAAATGTTCAGTACCAGTAGCTGTTGCAAGGACTCTTGTAGGTCAGTTTTTCTGACTATGCTTTAAAGCTAAGAAAGTTGCATCAGCAGAGTTCCAGTTGTCCTTGAGAGCTTGGTACCAGCTTAGAGCCCCTCACTGTCACCACAGTGTGTAATTGTGCCACTGTTTTTGTGGGCTGGCAGGACTCCTTTTGAGCACTGCCCTGCTCTTGCAAACAAGCTGTTCCCATTTACACAGCCCAGCTTCTGCCACGTAAAAGCGTTTTCATCTTTTTTTTTCCTTTCCAAAAGCCCACAGAGTGCACAGCTGTTTATTAGTGTGTGTGACAGCTTAAATGGCTCTTGTCAACAGTTGCCCAGTTAGAAAAGTGGCAGTCTTCATTTGTGCTGTTGAAACAAAATGATCTCTAAATAAGTCTTGAGTACTTCTTAAAATATAAAGTGATATCTCTGGAATGTATTTTGTGAGGTAGGAAACAATTTGAAGAATAATTTGTACTTTATAACAGATCAGTATGGAATAAAAAATGTTAAGATTTTTAGAACTTATCTTTGGAAGACCAAGTTGTTCTTGTGCTTACCAGCAAAGTTCTGGTCTTGCATGAATCCTGTGGTTATACCAACACTGTTTGACAAAAGTAGTCATGATATAAAGGGAGTAACATTAGAAAAAGTAATATGTGTCAAATGTACAATGAAGGAGAAGAGAAAAAAAGAGTTTAATTTCCAACAGTTCCAGCAATACTTATTTCCTGGAATACTGTCTTTTCTCAACTCACAGTGTTTTTTAAATAGAGCAAGAAATTTGGCCTCCACTGAATCTAATCATGGGTAAAACAATGACTCCTGTGGAGTTTGACCCCTACAGTTCTCAGACACTGCTGGCTGTGCTCTGTGGGGAAATCAGATCTGCAAACTCTGAAAGTGAAAATTCACCATATTTTTTTCTAAATAGCTTTGTGAATTACTACTGAAATCTAGGGTGGATTTGAGATTGCAAAGCATTTGCTAAAACAGTGTGTGGGGGAAGTGAAGGGATAAATTTTGGTAACTTTGGTAAAAGTTTAAGCATCATAAAGGATTGCTTGAACAAAGATTTATCCATCTACTTTAATGTAAACCTGTTTGTGAAATCAGCCTCAAAACTGTTCAAGTTTTCTCACACTTACCATTCTCTCACTCGACAACACAACTTCAAGTTTGTAACTGATTCCAGAGCAGAGAAATACTTTGCTTACATGGAGAGAGAGCATGCATACTTAATAGAGTATCTGTCTTTTTGAAGAAGATAGAGCAATTAAAATCATTATAATTTATGCACATAATTACGTGCATAATATGTGTATAATTTATGTGTAGACAGGGGGGAAAAATTCCTTTACTGGGGAAGGAAGGCTGAGAAAACAGAGAGGTGAGCTATTGATGTGAGACATGACTGCAAATTTCAATTTCATGCTTTCCTTTTTCATATGCATTGTTGCTATTTTATGAGCCTACTTCTGTGGAAAAGTTAGTCCTGACGTAGACCTCTTTAGCGAAAAAGCCTGAAAATCAGAGTGGAAGTGTGATGACCTGTGTGGGAAAAGAATTTGAAAGGTTCTGTGTGTACAGTACATCCTTCCATATCCTATGGCTTCCTAGTACCACTTGGTTTTCTTTTTTTCTGGTTTCTTTTTCAAAACTCGGTGATGCAATTGCTGATTGCTTTAACAGTAGTTTAGTTTTAACAGTTTGCCAACCAAATACATAAATTCATGAGATCAAAAGATCTTACCTTGGTTCTGTAAGGGTGTTGCTGTCCTGGAAGTTTCTAGACACAAGTGGAACCACTACTGATATAAAGCTCTGATGTAAGTCCATAAATTGCCCTGTAAGCCTTTATTAAACCAGAGGAAAGGGTGACCTACTTGATAAATAAGGAATGAACTGTGCTGAGCAGGCTGGAAACAGGTCAAGGAATGCTATAGCTGTTGTCTTTAATATGTTGTAACATATTAAAATATTGCCCTTCAGCACTTTCGATGCTCATCTGTAGCTCAGAATAAGAGCAGTGTAACAGAAACTCTCATCCCATCCCATGCCTTGTTTTCTTTCTTAGGTTTTTTATTTTTCTGAAACAGCTATCCCACTTTCCAGGGTATTTCGAACAACACAAAAACGTATTTTAGGTAAACTGACAATCCATACTTCATGAACAAAGTTTCTGAGTTAGGAAGATATCCAACAGATGAATGTTTTTCATTTCCAATATTACTTGTCTTTAGGTTAGGACTATGGGTTAAGAAGAGTATTATTTATTATGCTTCTTGGTTTTCAAGTAACTTTGTTTTAAAAGAGGGTAATTGTTTTTGCTGTAGCTAAAGGGCACTGAGTATCCCAGAGTAGCTGCCTTAGGTGTAATAAATACATGCAGGTACAACCAGACCATGAATGTATTTTACCCTTTATCTATGGGAATAGTAAACACTGACTATGTGGCATGTTAAGACCTAAATTAGTCTTTTGTGCCACTGGAATTTTTTTCTTTAATGAAACATCAATTCCCTTGGCATTTTTATGAGCAGCCACTGTTTTCCTTTCTTTCTAGTGAAGCAAAATCTTACAGTGCTGCACTTTGCCACCTTTTTTCCTTATTATTTTTGGAGTGCCCTAATGGCTTTGAAAACTAATTTACTTCCCATTCCACTTCTCTTGCCAGCTTGGGTAAAAATGGCTTGATTGCATACAAAAATAAAATACATCATAAAAAGAAAAAAAAGGAAAAAATCATATTAAAGAACATGCAGGTTAGAGAGTGATACAGCTGAGGGAGCAGAGGCTGTTGTCAGAACTATAAGAACAGCTGTATTGAGTTGTATATATTATAATATAGATATATAAATATATAAATATATAAATTTGTAAATATGTAAATATATAAATATAGCATAGTCTAAAGTAAGATAGGAAAGCAGAGTGGATGAAACTGGAGGATTTCATCTGTGCCACTCGAGGCAGATCTGTAGCATTGGATGAAATTATGATAATTTTAAATAAATATCCCTTTGAGGTACTTCTTGAAAATGTGACAAACTTGTCAGCAAAGCTGTAAGGGAGAACTGTGGAAACCAGAAATATCCACTAAAGGCAGCTGGTTACAGCCTGTCTGCAGGGGCCCAGTGAACAAATGGATTGATTCCCAAAGGAGGGAACAAGTCCCTTAGTTTTGCTTTAGGACTTTGGGTTAGGATCGGATTCTGTAAAATTCAGAGCAACTTTGAGTGCTGATAAATCTCACCCCCTGCATGAAGTCTGTGTCTGTATCACCTTTTGAGGGTTTTCAAAGAGATCTGCAACTTGTTTATGAATCCTAAACCCATCAGCCTCCTTCTTCCTTTTGTTTGAGAAAGAATGAAAGATTTAGCTGGGTTCTTATGAGCGTTACTGGTTATTGCACTGCACTGTGATTACTGATTAGCTGCTGTATTTACCAAAGATAGAACACTTGAACTTTAGAAATGTAGTAAGAGACCTTCAGGATGCTTTTGGGAAGACCAAAATCTTGCAGTGATAGATGCCAGGAATTATGAGGTACTAAACAGAGAGGAGTATTACCGCAGGCCTGGTTCCTACGGTATATCACCGTGTCACCGTGTCCCGCAGCTATAGGGAGGAGGAGGAGGAGAAGATCCAGCAGGCAGGAATTGTGCAGCAAGATTGATCTATTTAATTATTTTACAAACTCTTTTATAGACTTTTTTCTTCATAGTCTAATTGGACAAAGGACCAGCCACCCCTTGGGGGTGATTGGCCAAAATCCTAAAACATCCATTATCAAAATATTTTCTACGATACCATAAACAAGACTTTCCAAGGTTGTAGGTGGCTTGGTTGTTTACATTCCCTGCTACCTCTTCTGTGAGAGAGAAAAGTCTCTCACGGACTTAGAAAAATAAGAAGATCCTCACTAACAGCATTTTTGTACCTACAATTCCCCCTTTTTGTTTTATAACAACCCTACTATTAATCCTAAATAGAAATCTACATCAGTTATTAATTCTAAAAATGTCCTTAAGGCTTTAACTATCTGACTCCATAACAAGAAATTCAAAATTCAGTCTCTGCTTGTGGAAGGACCATCCCAGTCTCTGCTTGTAGAAGGACCATCTGCCTGATGGTTGACATCCTGGTCATCATCAGAAGAGTCATTAGGCTGATGATCTACATTCTGGTCGTCATTTGGATGGTTGGCGTTCTGGTCATCATTTGGAGGTTGCCTGTTCTGCCTCTGGTGCCGTAGGTCAGGGCGAACGCATTTTGAAGGTAGCCACCGTACCCCAGTATCTGTGGAAACGCAAGCATACCCACGACCCCAAACGATAAGCTCATGAGGGCCTTCCCACTGGTTAGTGAGTAAATTCCGTACCCAGACTTTTGCCCAGGGCAGCTGTCTGTCGCCTGCAGACTGCAATGAGAGGAAATGATTCAGAATAACAGGATTATTTGAATTTTGTGGTACTGTAAGGTGATTAATTGTATACAAAGCTTTTGCTAGTCGGCTCTGTGGGGTTTCTCCATGCATTCCCCTTTTCTGTTTGTCCAAAACACGCTTCAAGGTACCATGAGCGCGTTCGACAATGACTTGGCCAGTAGGAGAATGTGGGATACCAAAGGTATGGTCTACACCCCATAGGTGTAAAAACTGCCGCGTCTTCTCCGAGGCGTAGGCAGGACCATTATCGGTTTTCACAGAAGCTGGCACGCCCAGGACTGAGAAAGCCAATTTCCAATGGGCAATGACATCACGGCCCTTCTCTCCAGTGTGAGCAGTAGCCCACATAGCCGAGGAGAAAGTGTCAATAGACACGTGCACATATTTCAGCTGACCAAATTCTGGGATGTGAGTTACATCCGTTTGCCAAATCTGCAAGGCTTTTAGCCCTCTGGGGTTTACCCCCGCTGGCAAAGGCGCAGCGAGTCCGTGACAGTCGGCACAAGCACTGACAATGTCGCGCGCCTCGGTTGGCGTTAAATGGAACTGCTTCTGCAGGGTACGTGCACTTTGATGGAAGAAACCGTGCGATGCCTTGGCTTGTGCAGTTTTGTCAGGCTGAGGCCCTACCCACGCAGGGTTGGCCAGCATGTCAGCCCTGGCATTGCCTTCTGTTAGAAACCCTGGTAAATTGGTGTGGCTTCGAATGTGCAGAATGTAATACGGATGCACTCGAGCCTGAATTGCAGACCACAAGTTTTGCAACAGCGAAAACAGAGCCGCATTGTTCACCTCCTTCAGAAGTGAACAATCTAAGCGTTGGGTGATATCTGCTACATAAGCAGAGTCAGTAACCAAATTCAAAGGTTCCTGTGAGAATCGCTGAAAAGCCATGGTAACAGCCCTTAATTCAACCAACTGAGCAGAGCCTGACTCGTGTTCCTTCAGCACCTGCCATTCCGATCCCTCCTTCCAGGTAACAATGGCTTTCCCAGTTTTCCCTGAACCATCCGTAAAGACGGGGGGTCCTTGCACCGGCACTCGGCTATTTCTCGGCCGCAAGGAAAGTATGGTCGATTTTGCCAGCTGCAGTAATTTATGGCTGGGCAGATGGTAAGTGATCTGCCCTGAAAAGTTTTGCAGCGCGCTTTGCAAAGGAGCACTATGGATGAGGCTCCACTCAAAGTATTCCTTTGAGATCGGAATGACAATTACTGCAGGATCCACAGCCATCAGTTGCAAACACCGTTGACGGCATTTGATTATCAGAGAAGCGACCAATTCAAACACTGTGGTCACCGTCCTTTTTGGCTGGTGAGGCAAAAAGACCCATTCTAGGATATGCAAAGGATCAGGCCATTGTGTATTCCACTGTCCAATGATACCTGCAGGATGGAGGTCTGGAATAGTAATGAAAACAGTGATAGCAATGGAGGGATCCACTCGATAAACCTGACGAGCGGAAACAGCCCGTTGGACCTCCTGCAGCGCTTGCCGCGCTTCCGGAGTCAACTCCTGAGGTGAATTCAGATCAGGGTCCCCTTTTAATGTATTAAAAAGAGGGGAAAGCTGCTTTGCAGTTAGACCTAAATAAGGTCGTAACCAATTGATGACACCCAACAGCTTTTGAGCATCATTCAAGGTTTTAATCGAATCCGGGAATTGCACCTCTTGGCGTTGGATAGTTTGGTCCAAAATTTTCACTCCTAAATATTTCCAAGGAGGATGCTGTTGAACTTTCTCCGGAGCTACCTCTAATCCATAGGCATGCAGAGCAGCGAGCAGCTGAGGCTGTATTCTCAGCAGCTCGTCCCGAGTGGATGCTGCCACCAGGATATCATCCAGGTAGTGGTAGCAGCGTGCATCAGGAAACTGCTTGCGAACTCCGGCTAAAGCTTGGGCGACATACCACTGACAGATAATTGGGCTGTTCCTCATCCCTTGAGGGAGGACCTTCCATTGGTATCTCTTAGCAGGTTCAGCATTGTTAATGGCAGGCACAGTAAAGGCAAATTTTGGTTTGTCATCAGGATGCAAAGGAATTGTGAAAAAACAATCCTTTAAATCAATGATCAGGATGTCCCGCCCCGTAGGAATCATGGTGGGAGAGGGCATGCCAGGCTGCAATGCCCCCATACCTTCCATTACTGCATTAACTTTCCGAAGGTCCTGCAATAACCTCCATTTCCCTGATTTCTTCTTAATTATGAAAACAGGAGTGTTCCAGGGGCTAGTAGAAGGTTCAAGGTGCCCCTGTTGTAACTGTTCCTGAACCAGCTGATGAAGGGCGTCTAACTTCTCTTTTGGTAGGGGCCACTGCGGCTCAAAGACTGGTGTGTTAGTCAGCCACCGCAAAGGCAGTGTAGGATGCTGTGCGCCCTTACACACAGTGACCCCTGCTAAAAATTTGTCCCAATCCGTACGCCCCAAGCTGCCAACACATCCCGCCCCCAAAGGTTAAGGGAAGTGGTAGCAACATAAGGCCTAATTGTAGCTGTGTGCCCCTCTGAGTCCTTCACCACCACAGGCTGTTCGCTTAAATAGCTCTGTGTGGTTCCTCCTAATCCTGCGATGGCCGATCCCAGCGGGGCTAAAGGCCATGAGGGAGGCCACACAGAGAAGGAGATGATAGTTACATCAGCACCCGTATCAATCAAACCTCGAAGCTGAGTCCAGGGTGGATGGGCGCTCGGCAGGATCAGGGTACATGTCATCTGTGGCCTTTGGTCAGAGATGTCTGCAGTCCAGAAGGCCTGCGGAAGTCCCATAGATCCACTGCCGTTATCTTCATGAGTTTGTTGCTCTATCCTGGGGACACAAGACTTAAAAGGCACTAATTTAGCAAGGCAGGTCTTTTCAGGAATAGTTACAGGGGGCTTTTGCGTGGAGACCATAGCGCAAATCTGACCTTTAAAGTCAGCATCAATAACTCCTGAGTGCACTAAGATTCCTTGATGGGCAACATCAGGTTTTCCCACCAGCATTGCACTGGATCCCTGGGCTAAGGGCCCATATGCATCCAAGGGAACCTTATAAATACCGCTAGAGTCTAAGACGACTGCGGCTGCGGTGTGGACATCAAACCCGTCTGATCCGCGGGTGCTGTCTGATCCCTGGGTGCTGTCTCTAGGGTGGCTGGGTAGGCCTGTGCCTGTACCTGTGCCACTCGCTGGGGGAGCGACTGTATCGGAGAGCAATTCCCCCTCCTTGCACCCCGGCGGAAGTTTCCCGACAAAGGCTGACCATCGGCATGAGTCCGGGATCTACAGTAGCCCGTGCAATGCCCTGGCCTGCCACACCTTTTGCACTGGGGGATTGGTGTGTTCTCTTTTTGTCTCGGCTTAGGCCGCTTCCGTTTCTTCACCTGTTTTGGTTGCTTTGGTTCACGACCAGAAGATGCGTGAACAGGCTGCAGGAACGCAGCCAAAGCAGACCTTCTCTGGTTCCCAGATCCCACCTTAGCGCAGGCTTCGACCATGTCTGTTACCTCAGGATCCCCTGGTAAAGCATCTATGATTTTTCTGCACTCCTCGTTTGCGTTATCTCTCACTAACTGCCTTAACAACAACTGTCTTAACCCGTCATCCTCAACCTGCTTCTCGAGAGAAGCAGCGACTTTCTCTACAAAAGAGAGGAATGACTCTGATTTCCCTTGAACTATTTCAGTATATCGCTTTCTGGGTGCTGACAACTCTATGGTTTTCAACAGGGCAGCCATGCCGACCTGTTGTGCTTGCTGCAGGATGCTAGAGGGCAAGTTACCCTGTAGACTGGGATCAGAGAAGGGACCAGTCCCCATCAAAGCATCCACTCCTGCTGTCTGTCTAGGATCAGCAGCAGGGAGCTGCAAATTTGCTAATGCAGTCTTGCCGGCCAGCTTTCTCCAGGTTGTTTCAAAAACTGTAAATTGTACAGGTTGAAATAGAATTTGACCTAAGTGTCTGATATCAAATGGAGAAAGCAAATCTGTATTTATCACCCTTATTATCTGCATAACCTCAGCAGAACCTAGTCCATATTGTGCCACCTTGGATTGGAGGTCCTGGGCAACTTTCCAAGCAATTACCTCATGCTTGTCATGCTCTCCTGAATCTGGGAGAGCCTTATACACTGGGAAAGCTTGGATCTCTTTTGGGGAACCAGTACCATCCTGAACTTCGGGCACAGCCTGCGGATGGAGTGTAACAGCTCCCCGGTTACCCCCTGAATCCTCAGATCTATTTGGCATTCCAAGGATTTCTAATAACCTCCAGTCACCCTCCCCCAATGCTTGCATCTTAAGAGACTCTAGGAAGCGATTATAATGCGTCGGACGCAGTGTTACCGTGCAGTCCGGAAAGGTCCAGGGGCGAGACCGGCGCAGCCTTTTTCTTCGCTGCGCGGCTACAGCCGCCTGACGACCTGGGGCCAGAACCTCATCTGCCTCACTGCCTGACGAGGAATCATCAGGCAAAGGCAACTTTGGGGTGCTGGGAGGGAACAGAAATGTGCGGGGAGGAGGGGCACTTTGGCTAAGTTTGCCAGAGCCAGAACAGACAGGACAGACTGCAGCTGGCTGCACGGCAGTTTTTACAGCAGTTTCTTTACGGGAGGCCGTCTCGGCCAGATCCGACCGAGCCGGTACTGAAGCTGCAGCCGACTCTGGGGCTACGGCTGCGCCCGGCACCGTGGCCGTCTCCTGCACAGCAGCCGCATTCAGCGCGGTCGCCGCTTCCGCTGCTGTTTCGCGCTCCCCGGGCACGCTCGGCGCCGCCGTCTCTGGCCGGCGCTCCGCGGATGCGCCCGGCGCCGCTGCCGGTCCGTTCTCTGCGGACGCTCCCGGCGCCGCTGCCTCTGCCCGCCGCTCAGCAGCCACCGCCGCTTCCAGGTTTTCCCGCGGCAGCGCTGTTCCCGGTTTCGCCGCCGGCCGCGCCATTTCTCGGCTCGGAGCCGCGGCTCCCGCTTCTGGCGGGGGGGGCGCGGGCGGCGCGGACGGCACGGCTGGCACTGGCGCCGCTTGCGGCACGGGCTCGGGCATTCGCCGCTCTACCAGGCTGAGCAAGTCCTCCATCCTTCGGGATAGGTTTCGTAGCTCT
The DNA here is from genome assembly GCF_009650955.1 of Corvus moneduloides. Classification (NCBI taxonomy): domain Eukaryota; kingdom Metazoa; phylum Chordata; class Aves; order Passeriformes; family Corvidae; genus Corvus; species Corvus moneduloides. The sequence goes on from NC_045482.1 coordinate 5,839,242, forward strand.
GCCAGAAAGGGAAAATGCTGCATAAAAAGGTCCATGGTTCGGTTCTGCGACTGCGCAGAACAGTCCAGCGCCAGGGAGGGCAGCGGACCATAGCCAGGCAGTCCCGGGGGGGGCATGCCCGGCGATACGCCCGCTAAGTTAGATCCAGGTGCATACGGAACCGAACTAGGACGCTCTCTGGGCATCCAAGTTGCTAAGCCGCTGATTTGTGGCCCTGGATAAGCCGTGGCTGCTGTCCAGCTGAACGGCAAGGCAGGCTGTGCGCCCTGCCTCTGCCCTGACCCCCCCGCCTCTGCCGGCGCGGGGTCCCTGGGGGCTGTGGAGTCCTGCGACTGTGCAGGGTGAGCCGGCGCAGGCTCTGCCTGTGGAGCCGGGGGGGTTATTCCAAATCCACCATCACTTGCCCCAGAAGCCCAGTCAGCGGGGCCCCCCTCGGACATTCCTCCGTCACTCATCACCGAGATAGGCGATCCAGGCCTGCTATCACAGTCAAGGGCTGTCAGCAGTATAAATAACGACCGCCAGGTTTTGTATAATTCTAACGCTGCCAGCTCCCCAGTCGGGAGCTCGTGTCGGACAGTGCATCCGAGTTCTTGCCATAAGGAAAAGTCCAAGGCACTATCTCTGTCCATGGAAATCCCTTTTAAAGTAGCCCAGTCTAATAATTCCCGAACTGAGTTTTCAGGAATGGAGGTGCGCAATATGCTAAACACACCTTTCCAGACCAGTACGACAGCGTCATTCTGTGAGCCACTGTTCGCCATTTCTCAGTTCTGTCGGACCTCCCGGTCCCGGGGGGAAAAAGGAACAGCGTACCTCTACAGGAATTCGGCTTGGCTCGCAGCGTGCAGGACACGTCAGAGAGTGCAGATCACGTCGGGCAGCACCAAATATTACTGCAGGCCTGGTTCCTACGGTATATCACCGTGTCACCGTGTCCCGCAGCTATAGGGAGGAGGAGGAGGAGAAGATCCAGCAGGCAGGAATTGTGCAGCAAGATTGATCTATTTAATTATTTTACAAACTCTTTTATAGACTTTTTTCTTCATAGTCTAATTGGACAAAGGACCAGCCACCCCTTGGGGGTGATTGGCCAAAATCCTAAAACATCCATTGTCAAAATATTTTCTACGATACCATAAACAAGACTTTCCAAGGTTGCAGGTGGCTTGGTTGTTTACATTCCCTGCTACCTCTTCTGTGAGAGAGAAAAGTCTCTCACGGACTTAGAAAAATAACAAGAAGATCCTCACTAACAGCATTTTTGTACCTACAGAGGAGTAAAAAGTTGTACTGGTGTGACTATTGCTTATAGAGTAAAATTCTCATTTTGTTGCAATATGAGCCACAAAACGGATGTGCTCAGTGTATCCATTTTAACTTTCTCTTGGATCATTAGTAAAAACAGAGAATATGGTACATATAAATAGCCAGTTCGGTATGTGTTGTGTCAGGGAACACCAAGGGTTAACAGGAGCTGTATAGATGTTTTTCACAACTGAGATGCAACTCAGGCTGTGTAGTGTTTGTCCAGTTTATCTGGAGGAAAACAAATTCCACCTACTGCAAACTTGGAATTCATGTGGAGTGGTGGTTGATGCAATCCCATAGCCACTCTTTCCAAAGCTTATTTTCCTACTTTGTGCATGTGAACACAAATCCAGATGCTTGCTCTGCAGAAACATGGGTGCAGAAAACCAATTTTAATTAAACTTTATTGAAGTTTTAAATAGATGAGTATTATAAGGCATTCTCATTAAAGCTCGACAGCAGATGATTTCATTATTTTCCTTGGGTTAGGAGTAGCTAGTTTATAACAAGGCCAGGAAAAACAATCAGCTTTAAAATTGAGGTTATCTAGTCTTTTATTCGCTGTTCCACCTACTGTTTGATGAAGATTAATCAATTCACCCCGTGTTCTGCAAATACGGAGGCTATGAAAGCCTCTTAATCTAAGTCTAAAATACTCTTGCTGTTCCTGCAGTGGAATCTGCCATGACTTGTCACCAAGTAGATGCACTGGGCTGATTCTTTATCACTCTAACATCTGAAGCTTTTAGCGTGATTGGCCTGTATGGGAATTGGGAGGGTATTAGGCATGTGTAGGGATAGCAGTTTGTGAAAGAGATTAAAGCACTGGCGCTGGGCATCTTTTCCTCATAATTTTTCACTCTAATAATCTATGGCAAAACCCAGTGTTATGGTTTTGAAACTTGAAATATTTTAGCATAAATTCACCTTGAAGATGGTGGAACTGATGCCTTACTGATTTTTCAAATCCTGTACTGCCTAGTGTGTAACTCCAAAGTTTCTTGTAGCCTGTTAACTTCTGCTCTCTCATGCTAGGTAGACATAACAAAGCCTCTCCAGGCCTGCTCTCCAAGGACACCTAGATTGTCCCAGGCCCCAAAATGTGTAAACTAAGGCCTTTGAAGAGGAGGGGCAAACTTGGGGTAGTTACATCATTAACTGGGGTTGTAACTGGAGAATTGATCCTGATATGCAAATGGACCACACTTAAAAAAGTGAAAGAACTGGTGACTCTGTGTCCCTCTTGGGAGTTGCCTCTTGACTCCCTGGGTGTACCTTGAAGGCCGTTCAAATAAATACCTACCTTTATTCCCTTATTCTTGTGTAGTCTCGGTTTTTAGGTGGCCACCCCAGGCCTCAGAACCTTCCTCAGTTTTAAGCTTTGGGTTGTCAGTTTCTTCTTCACAGTGTAACTTAATCTCTAAATTCTTAAGAACCATAAAGCCCAAATCCAACAGTTATAATTTACTTTTTTCTCCAGGCATATTAGATAAATAAGAACCTGGGAGTTGCTTGGTTTTTGGGCAGCCGGAAGGCCTTGCAGTCTTTTTATTTTGTTACAGATAGCTAGGTCAGGTATATACCTATTTCATCTATGGCTCTTCTCTGTGACATGCTGTAATGTGTTTCGTACTTGCTGTCCTATGAAAATGCTCTTCAGCACTGGATCTGTAGGTTGCTGCTGAACACTGAGCTAAAAGAGAGTGGGTAAAACCTCTGTGCTGAGATCCTTGTTTACCAAAGAGCATTCAGAGGGACTGTAATAAATGAATCAGTTTCGGGGTGTTGATCGTTACTGTTTGGATGTAAATGAATCGGTTTCAGGGTGTTGGTTGTTACTGTTTGGATAAGATATAAAAGAGGGGAGTTGAAAGTTGAATAAATGGGCATGTTAACTGAAGAGAGATTGCGAGACTGTACGGGTGTAATACTAGAATGTACCACTGGATGGCGGTATAACAAGGGCCCAATAGGTTTAATAGCAGGAACTTTCCAGCACATTGCCTCATAGGGTACAAGGGATGAGGACGACGCCCTAGACTGTGATTGGAGAACGAGCCAACCAATGAAGTGGACTTATTTGGAAATAATTGGTGAGGAATGCATGGAGGTACAGAGCAACCAGCGAACAGGAAAGGGACCAATCAGCACGAGGATTAAGAAACGCACCAATCCAGTGGTACCAAAGACTTTAAAAGCCACCAGGTGCTCTGCACCTGGTCCTCCCGTGGAACTTGGTGTCAAGGGAGCACCCAGTGGTTCTCACTGTCTTCTTTTTGTGTGTGTTGATTTATTCTGGCTTGTCACGCGGAGCCTGGGCTTATCCTGGGTTCCTGCTCTCAGCTGTTAATAAATAAATGAGTTGGCTTTTCTTTTCAAAAGTCTCAGCCTCGTTTATAACAGGGAGTATGGCACTGCCCACATCTGTAGTACCACTGGAAAACGAACCAGTCTGTATCCTCAGGCCTCTGTCAAACAGGATAGGAGAGCCCTGAAGCAGCATGGTGACCTGGCAAGAGGAGTTTTCCCAATAGCAATGATGAAGTCTTAAAAAAAAAAAAAAGGTTAAAAGATAAGCTTTGAAAATCTTTTTGCCTGCACAAAAAGTACTAGGAGGTGGACATGATAGTGCAGACTAAATAGCATTTTGCTGTTCAGCTTCATTGTGGTTAGAAATAGACTTCTCTGAAGGGAAGACTTGCCACCAGGATCTTGTGTTTGCCAGCCTTTTGAGGGAAAGATGTGAGCTAGACAAGGACCTCAGGAGAGGGCTGGTGATGGTGAAGCAGGATTCCCCTCTCCCTTGGTATTTATGGGAGGTTTCAGATCTGCCACTCTCAACTGAAGAGCTCACATTTCACTCTTTCCAAAGAGACCGTAATCAGTAGTAGCCCATTGAGCTAATTGTTTGCTTGTTTGGAAACAGCAAAATTAAGAGAAATGAGCAGAGGCAGCCTGCCTTCTTAACAGAGTCCCAGAAATTAGAGTAATTTTCTGTGTGTTGAACAAGCCTGCAGCCAAAGTCTCTTTTGTCTGAAAGTGGCATATTAGTCTCTGAGTTCCTTAGAAAAGAGGAAAATTACTGGCCAGTGGGGCCATTTATTTTTCTTTTTGTGTAAGGAAAAAGAAACACAGTCTGTTGCCTGGATCAAAAGGAGTAGCTCACTCTACTACCCCTCCCCTTCCTGATCCAGAGAACAAATCCCCATGGTGATATTTTAAGGTGCTGCTCTGAATTTTGTTGCCCTTCCAGTTAAAATACAATATAAATTTTTGTAACTGCAAAGGAATTGGGTGTGTAGAACTCAATGAAATAATGGATTCATGGTTGAAAAATCTCTCTTAGCTGTTTCTCTATTGCACTCAGGCACTCAGCTGCGTATCAAAGAGCAGAATTCATACATAGGTTATTCTCGTACTAATTTTCCTCCCTGCAAGTACGAGTAGATATGATTAATGTTGGATAATAGAGCAATAGCTATGAAGGTATTAAACTCTAAATTTTCAGTTATCAAAATGCATGAGAGGTACAGAAGGGATGAGGTGGAGAGGAAGGATGTAAAGAGGTGAATTAACCAGTCTTGAACAATGTAGCGGTAAAGCTGGACTAATCCTCGAGATCCAGTGGCAGGATTTTAGGGCTGATGCTCACACAGTGAGAAGCTGTAGCAGTTTGAGGTGTTGCTACCCTTTGGCAGAGTGTGGGAGGAAAGCGAATTCTGAGATGAATAAATACATGATTCTGTCTCCTTGTCCAGGGTACTTCTGCTCTGAGATGTATTTGTTGGGGATGACCTTGCAGAACTATTCCCTCAGGCTGGAGTTTGGGTCCCTCTTCTCTATGACAGTAACAGTCGTAAATTGGTTATGGAGTTCCTAAGGTTCTTGCTCTTAGAGGTGAAAGGGACAAACTTCTAGATATTGTAGGCTGGAAAAAGTTACAGAGCACTGCAGCGTCTTAGAGGAGTTAATTTTCTGATTTGGTACAAGAGGATCAAAATAACTGTGAAAGACAATTTTATCCATGTTAAAAAGAATAATATAATGTTATAGTGTCGATATAACATACTCTAAAGTATAATAGGAAAGCAGAGGAGGTGAAACTTGAGAATTTAATCTGTGCCACTCAAGGCAGCTCAATCTGCCAAGAGTGTGGTAGTGCACATGTGCCCTGGTGATGAAACAGAGTCCAAACCTGTGTTCCCTCACAGGGACATAGCACTTGGTACATCTCCTTTTGAAACCACTTTGAGATCTCTGTCACTATTTCAATGGCCTTTGCATGCCTTTGAGTATAATTTTTTTCTTTGGAAGAATTCAGTTGATGAACAATATTTTTTCTGCTGCTGAGAATACCAGTTTTGTGTTTCAAACCGTATCTGTTTAATATACGTATCATACATATTTGTGTATATTATGTATATATTGAAGTCCAATAGAGAAATACAGCTAAATGTAGCCCTATCTTAAGTAGATGAAGAATGAGGTCTGTATTTAAATGGGTCTGCTTTGCATGTACTGTGGCCTCTGGGAACTGGCTTCCCTCCCACCCTGTGCTGATCACACTCCAAACACCTTACTGACTGCTCTGAGATTTTATATGCATATATATGAACATAAGAAGTCTAGAAAGTCTGGAAATCCATGCAGAAATTGCTTCCAAACTCTTGGCAAGCAGCCAGAGCAAATGTGAGAGAAAATGAGGATCTTTTTTTTCCAGTGAACTGGGCAGTGTTTGGTACCTGCGTCTCTCCTGGGCACTTAGGGATGCATTTACATGCAGTGGAGCTGTAATTCTGTGTATGTCCCCATTATCCTTAACTCAAAATTTGTCTTCCAGCAGCAGTGCTGCATGCTGAGAGTCAAGGGGGCTTTTTACACCTCTGTCCATGATGATGTGTCTTCTAAAGAAATATAATGCTTACAATACTTAATAGTTTTGTTTTAGAGCATGATGTCATGTTCAGGGCAGGAATAGTGAGCGCAGTTCTCCAGCCTCCCAGCTGAGTACTTAATAAGCCCAAACCAATGCTTTGTCAGCTCAGAGCAGCCAAAACCACTTTGTATTTTATTCTTTCTGGCTATGATTTCAATGTGCATCATGTTACTGTTTGATCTGTACCTGTGTATTCTGATATACACATAAGGGATGGCAGGATAGAAGGTGCTTGAGATGGTAATCGCTCGTATTTCTATCCAGTTTATTTCGTAACGGTCCTGCACTAAGTGACTGCTGACTCATTGCTGCACAATTTTGATTGGATGTTTAAATCCCTTCTGAGTGCCCTCAGCCTTGTAAACCCTGGAAGCTGTTTTGTGTTTGCAACAGCAGTAGGGGCTCAGCCTCTGGAGACTTCTCCATGTGTGCTGCTAGTGTCAAGACTAAATTATAGAGAAGCCAATTAGGATCCATGCCCAACAAATTCTCCACTGAGATAAAGCAGTCGGCAGAGAGGTCTTGTTTCTGCTTACAGAGGTGTTTCTTAATAAGCTCCAGCAGGTCTAGGAACAATTTGATCACTGGAGAGTTTCTCAAGAAGGCACTTGAAAGATTGTGGAGACTTGAATTTTCAGGATGATTTTCATGCTTGCCTTGCTTGCATGAGGCAGGGTGAGCTAGGACTTCAGTTTCCTCTTCTTGTTTTAACTCTCTTTCTCTGCCTGCGAACTTGGTGCAAATGAAGGAGGAGGGGAGGAGAGGGCAAAGACACTCAGCAGAGATCAGTCAACTACAATAAAAACACAGAAATGCCCTGAAGCTAGTTTTACTGCTGAGACTGGAGGGAGGAGAGGATGTTAAAGTGTCAGTAGGGCATCAGAGCTATTGCAGAGTCCAGTTGTCCCTGGGTTTTGAATTCCCAAACAGATTTTTGCAATAGTGTGGTATTTCATGTTCAACTTCAGCCATTTTAATCTCTAACAAGGAGGAGGAATCCAGGGCAACAGTGTCAACAGAACTGCAGGTGAATGCAGGGCTGTAGGAGATTATTTTCAGTGACATCTGCTACAATAGCCTGGAATTGCCAGGCAGGATGTTCTCCCTGGTCAGAGCCCTTCTCACCAAGAGCAAATGAAATGTAGTTTTCAGGTCTGCTGTCACTGAAAAATGGTGTGAGATGCCCCTTAACACTGTTGAATCATTTGTTTGGCCAGCACTGTGCAGAGCTTATGAGTTTTATACCCGTGGCTTTGATCCAAGAGTGACTTCCAGAAGGGGAATACCAGGATGCTAGAGCAGAACTGACTTTATCTGAGTTCCTGATGGACAAGACAGACAAATAAAAGGACAAAATGTTGCATGAAAATCCAGGCATGCCAACCATTGCTGCTTCATCTGTAGCACCAATTGCTGTGATGTCTAAATTATTTTACAGGGAAATTCAGTCTTTATGGTGTGGTCTTTGGGAGTTCATAAGCGGATTTTTCTGCTCCTCATCCTCAGTAATTATGTTAACTCTTAACCTGCTCCTCAAAGGTCCAAATTTAAATGTGAAACCTGTGAATATAGGAATGATTTTCTTCATGTCTTTGCAGACTTGCTGACAAAGCATTCAGAGATAGAAAAGACACAAAATGAACAAGCAGGTAACAGGCAAGTTTTTATGGAATTCAAAGTGCAATTGTTCCTTCTGTCAGCTGAAAATTTGTATGTGAAAGGAACTGCTAACCCAAACGGAAGAGCCAGACAAATTCAAATCTAAAAGTACTCTATTCCTCTTGCCCTTCTACTGCTGGCCTTGTAAAAATAAGATTTTTCGCATTTTGGATAGATTGGTATAGTGTGTCATTGTGTCAGGACTTGGAGTTTCAAGCCATGTATGGTTTTGTGGTTAAAACCAGCATCAAAATATGGGCTAGAAAGCAGATGAATTTTTTTCTGCTAAAACAAAAAATCCTTCATGACAGTAGTAGTTTTACTCCTGGAGACAGGATGTATATCCATATGCCCCACTTCGGATTCACATTGAGGATCCTGTGGAGATTCATGTTACCTGCAGGGTTTGAGGATTGCTTTTTATTTATTTTTTTCTTTTTTTAGGATTTTTTTTGTGCTAAAAAATTGTACTAAAAATGTGTATAAATTCTCCTAAACCTGCTGTTGCACTTGTAAAATTATTTTCCTAAACGGCTGGATTTGAAGAATTTCAGATTTTAAAACCCTTTTTGACACGGTGTTTCCACCTGAGCTTAGGGATGGAACAAGCAGCCTGTACTTGTGGACAGTGTTGGCTTTCCCAGAACTTGCTTAATAAAGTGCCCAGAAGATGGTGCCATGGTGTTGGTTTTGGCTACAGGAATGCTGAGATCTTGAGGTTTCCTTTGGGTTTAAATTAAATCGAGTAATCTTATATGCTCTGATCAGAAGCTAACATTTTAAGAAGTGGAATTTTAAAAATAATTGTAGAGATAATGTGTATTTTTGCTGAAGAAATCAGCTGGATTTGATACACGTGGCTGAAGTACCTCCACTGTCCTTACAAACGCTTCTGAAAACAGAACCAGCTTTTTAGGGAAGCTGTGACTTTGCTTAACCCCTGTTATGGAGAGGTGCAGTTGTTGTCACTCATGGCTCTCACAGCATCTGGCACAGTCAGGTTCAGAGCCTTTGCCTCGTGTGAGAAACAGGAGTTGCTTAATGCTGTGTCTAGAGGATGCAAGTCAGTTCTTAGTAAGTATGTCTGCTGTTTAAAACCGGATACTTTCTGCCCCATACAGTCATCTCCTGATGTTAATAATCAGTGCCAAACAAGACATCTTCGTATTTCTACTTAATAATGATTAATTACAATTAATTAGAAGCTGCTTTTTTGGAAAGATAGGTAAACAGTCTGTCTACTCGTTCTTGGTGCTGCCTGTCTCATACAAAATCAAAGGGTTCATTTGGTGCTGGAAATTTCAGCCTGAAATGCTGCAGGCTGAGAAACCACTTCTGGATACGAGAACAATTGATTGTATCCCCTTTACAACTCTTAGGCAAAACCCCCAAAAATCAAACAAAGAATCCCTACAAATGTGTGTGTGTGTGTGTATATGTATGTGTTGGGGTCACAATTAGCAGAAATCAAAACAAAACCTTAACAAAAAACCTTACTAATAGAGCAGTGAGAAGGTGATACAAATTAGTTTTCCTTCCCTGATCCTTTTAAAATGTGCCTGCCAATTTGTCAAAGCTTCTGGGAGGCTGTGATGTTAAAAAATGCATGCTGAGGAACGGAGAGAAGTTGTACAGCCCTGCAGAGACTTGAATCCTTAGCAGCAGATGCTGCTTCTATGTTCTCTTTTACTCCGTTTCTGGGTAAGCTACACAAATTTAGCATTAGAGCCAGAAGCAGTGAGTAAGGAGAAAATCGTGTCATCTTTGGAGACAGAAGAGCACACACAAATTCCTTCCGCAGTTATACAGGCTTGCTTCAATAATTTGTTCATAGTGTTTAAAAAACCATTAAATTACTTGCCAACCTCCTGTTAATAATGGAAAAGTCCTCATAGAACCTGAAGACCTGAACAATGGAGACACCCCAAAAGTGCAATAGGTTTTATTGTAATCATGAAACTGCAGTCTATAAATATTTAAAATATCTTAAAATTGTGTTTCTAACTCACCCTTTTGAAGGCTCCTGAATGCAGTGTTAATATGAGCAAAATGCTTCTGGGAAACCCAGGGAAATGCAGTAAAATTCAATTTAATACCGACTTACCCTCATTCCTGTGCCTGCTGCTGCTGAATTTTGGTGGTAAATCAGCCATGGGCCACTTAGTGTTCATTTCAGCAAATATGAGCACTGGAATCCAAGTTCATATACGGAGTTCAAACACTAACTTCTTTTAGGCTGTTGTGGCGTGGAAGCATGGAAGAAGCAAGTGAGCATAGTTCTTGGAGGAGGAAATTGAGCAGTTGGTGTTTTAGCAGGCACTGATGCAACTCCTGGTTGAGTGATAAATCACACAGTGTGATGTGTCTTACCTGGAAAGTCTCATTGTGGCACAGACTATGGAATGTGTGATGTCCCTGGGTTTTGAACTGTTCTTCAGCCTTTAATTCCGCGACCACTGTTGAGTGAGAGAGCTTCTTGCTTGCAATACAAGGGGTTAATTGGTAACATAACATTAACTGGCCTTTCACTGAGAGGCAGTGTCAGATTTGCTGACTGATGTGTTTTCTGAAAGTGCTTGCTTGCTAAACTGGCTCTGATTAATAAAATATATGAAGGCAAACAAAAAGTAGCCCTCCCTAGCTGAGTTTGTTTTTTGTACTTATGACTAATTTACATGTGCAAGACCTTTAAGAGCTGTTTTTTCAGGTTATTATGCTTGCATTTTAGGCCTTCAGGCACAGAACTGCTCTAAGCTGGAAACTCTGTAGTTGCTTTGGCACAAGGCTTTGTTTAAACTAATCATCTTTGGTGAGAGACAGAGTGCTACAAGAGTACAGTTGAATGACTTTTAGAATGGATATGTTGAGGTTCTGGTGGATTTTTAGGATAAGCTTTTCCACAGTTGAGGCCGAGAGGCTGAAATTTTCACAAAACTAAGAAAATACCTAAAACCCCCATCTTTCTCTTGCCCTGCATAAGTTAGTAAGGAATAAAAAGGTGATGGCTCACTTGGCATTCAGTGCACACAAGGGTGTGTACCTAAATGGGCTGCCTGGTGTCTGAATGAGCCTGCCCTCATTCCTTGCTTGTTTCTTGGGAAACAAGTCCTGTCTTTCCTTGCCATTTTGCCCCTTGGCTGGCAGTCCCCATATTTCTCCTCTGGGCCAGCACTGTGCCTGTATACTCTGAGATGCTGTTGCTGCAGATGTTCTGGATTCTGCGTTTGCAAATGATTATTCAGGGAATTGCTTTATTTCATGCTCTTACTTGGAATTTGAGCACCCTGTGTTTGGGGCAGTCAGCACAGACCGATCAGTTTGCATACCCCTGCTTTTCAACTCATTCAGCGAGATTGCAGCAGGCATTCCTGCTTTTTAGGCCCACTGGATGTTTATGGACTCCTCTACTGCACGGGCTCTTTTCCCACACTTTGAGCAAGGCAAAAGGTACTTGCTGTTTTACCTACAGTGCAGCAAACATGGATCAGTGACTGCAGAGATTGATTAAAGTTAGTCAGGAAGAGTAAAATCAAGTCAGAGGCGTGCAGACTTGTGCTACTTATTTGATACTCTCCTGATACTCAGAAATAAAGTCTTTTAATCTCACATATTAAAGCCTCAGGCATTACTAAATTAAACAGATTATTTACCTATTTGGTTTTCCTGTTTAGGAACAGCACAGCTGATGTATCTGTTGAGAAAAGGTGAGAGAGACATGTATACAGCCCACTATTTCCTGATAAAATGCATGCACTGGTTGTATACACAGCATCTTATGTTTGTAGTCACAAGCCTGTCATTGTGACTCAAGCTCAACTTCCTACCACATCCCAATTATGGTTAGGAAAGCATATTCACTATAAAAAAGAAGTAACTTAAGAGATAATGGAATACCAGTGTTTTAAATATATTTTAGATCTGTTGAGCAAAGCTGAAGCAGTGAATAAAAGTCATTGCTGTGGATTATTCTTTATCTTTTTGCTTTTAATGGTCTGATTTGAATTTTGAATGCTTTGGCTAAGCAGCAGTGCTCCCAAGACTCAGTAGGACCCCCTTCTCTTTCTTTTTTTAAATAAATCTGAACTAACTTTTTCAGGGTAAATATTCTAAGATTTCCCTTTCTGAAAATCTGTATCTTTTTATATTACCTGATTCATTCCAGCTGAAATATCTACTGTATTCTAAAAGTCCTCCTCCCTTTTTCTTCTTTCCCAGGCAACAGGAAACTGGCATTCCCCATAAATTTTAGAGCAGTAAGTTATTAATGATCTCTGTAGGTTTTTCACAGGTGGTTGTTGCTGCCTTGGCTCAGTGCCTTTTCCTTGCTGTCATTTGCATGGCTTCACCACAGGTGATAATGCGGCTCCTTGACTCTACCAGCACTGGAACAGGGATGGGATGAGTAAAGTCATCTCACAGGCTGGGGCTTGCTTGAGGCTGTCCTCTCGTGAACGTCCTGATGCCACTACAGAACCTGGCAGAAACAAAGCAGAGAAGATTTATTGAGGAGGCTTTTACAGTTAGGGCTACACAGATTATAGCAATCATCATAATGAATTTAGTATAATATGGAATAAAGAGAAAAGGGCAAGTACTTAATCAAAACAGCATTGAGTCCCAAAGGAAAGATAAAATCAGTGAGATAGGAGTTGCAACTTGATTTTTAAAGATTTATCACCCAAATTATTCACTTTATTTCAGACAGATTAAACCTTAAAACCCAGCTATCACCATGCAAATATCAACAGGATTAAGCACAGAATCTTTGGAGACAAGTATTTAAGTCAAGTAATTTAGCCAACCAGTTAAAATTTTTTCTTCTCGATCATGCCTTTCACCTCCCTTGTGTGCAATGCAGATCACTTGTGTTCCGTTTGGGCTGAATGGATAATTTCCAGTATTTCAGGATGTGAAACAAGGTGAGAATGCCTGCAGAGTTCTGCAGTGGGCTGAGGGAACTGGACATCTGTATTTTGAAAAAATACCTGCAGTGGTCCTGTATGTGAAAATAACCCCCCTCTATCTGTGTCTCCTGTTAACTGACGTGTTGGTCTCACCTGTTCCCAGCATTTGTTGGTGTGGAAGACAGTCTACCACATCTTTCCGAGTTCAGGCCTCTGGCTGTTTCAGCCTGAAGGGATAAGTACCAAAAGCATCCTGCCTGATCAATAGTTTATTAAAACCTTTGTCAAAGTCAGAAAGGAAAATGTTAATGCAGCTGCAATAGAAACCTGGGGGGTAAGAGAAGCCTTTCTGACCATCTGTAGCGCATTCAGTCCCTTCCTGTGATTTTTGCTTAAAGGTCATAGAATAGAATGACATAGAAACAATGAGGCTGGAAAAGTCCTCTGAGATCATTGAATCCAGCTGTTAACCCAACGCTCTCAGTGCCACCACTAAACCATGTCCCCAAGTGCCACATTCACGTGTTTTTGAACGCTGCCAGGGAAGTCAAACCAGTTTCATCTTTTCAGCCCAGAACTGATGTGGGGAGACAACTCTTCTGGGTCCAGCCTCTCTACTTCTTTATCTGTTTGTTCATCCCTGGATAAGCAACTTGTACTTTGCTGAAGAAACCAGCTCCTTTGAATTGTTTTCCTAGTGTTGCAGTTTGGTTTTGTTTACTTTGTTGTCATTCACGTTGCAGCTGCTGGGGTTGCTTTTGTTATTACAGCTGTTAATATTGCATGATCAAATGAATTGTTAATTGCCGAGCCTCTGAAGAGCAGACACGGGCTGCTCACTGCCTCCAGTACATGTGGGAGGCTGTCAGGGACAGCTGGGACCTGGTGTCAGATCAATCATGTACTGGAGGCTTGCATCAGAAGGTGGTTTTGGAAGTGAGGAAGCAGATCCAGTGTTGAGAATATTCCTCAAATGGATACATTCCTCCCTCTTGCTGAAAGGTCCCCCTTGAACTGTCAGCCCGTAGCTGTAGTTACCTGACAGGTAGAAGTGCTACCAGCTCATGTTTCTCCTGGTGCAGGAAATATTTTTCTATCATAGGATAGTCTAAAATGGTGTCCTGCACTGTAGGACCTGTTTAGAGATGTTTACAATGTGCAAAATGAATCATGTCAGTGCTCAAGTATGCTGATTTTGATGTTTGTCTCTCTCCCCTCCCTTTCCAACGAGGCCCAGCTGTCTCTGAGCACTGCTGCCTGCCTTGGCACCCTGCTGTTATTTAAGGAAAGTTGATGCAGATTTGTTGTTTTCACTTATTTTTTATGAACACTGAAGATATTTTGCCTCCTAGGCAACACACTTCCCCCCCAACCCCATTTTTAGCTCTCCCAACAGTATTAGGGAATACTACTTAGAAGCACAGAAGGGGAAAACTAGAGAGCAGCTTGGTGAGTGGGTCCTTTTGTTTGAGAGCAGACAAATCATTCCATATGAAATTGATGTGATATGACAGCATAAAGAGCAAATGTAATTTCATTTTGCATTATTATTTATTAGATTTATAGCAAAACTGCAGCTACAGGGGAGCCTTGCTGATTCAAATATGCTGAGACAGGATCAGTTTGCACACAAGGAAAAGTTGATAGTATTGCAGTGAAGCTGCTGCTAGCACAAAAAATGCATTCATTAGAGATAGTGGCAAGGTTTTACTTAGAAATAATGAATCTGTGACTTAAAAGTGTGTACATTAAGTTCCAAACCCCACTCATGGTGGCAGTGGCCCCAGAACAGCGGAGGTGGCAACAGAACTTCAGCACAGTGACATTCCTTAAATTTCTTCAAGTCATTTCTGTTAAGGAAGCTCTGTCTACAGATGGATGTCCCATCTATTGTTTCTGCTTCTGCTGATAAATAAGAGTTGGTGAAATATCGGACCCTTTTCTAGCTCTGCCAAAAAACCCCCAAACCCTCTACAATATCTCTGTGCTGGTGTCACAGTTAGCAGAAAGGTGAAATAGCAGCAGACCAGTACAAAGGTGACATGAATTAGTTTCTCTTCCCTGATTCTCTTCAAATGTGTCCACCTGTTTTTCAAGAATTGAGAGGCTGCAATGTTAGAAAATGCAACTGCAAACAAAAAACCTTATTTTTGGAAACACAGATTTCCATTTTTCCCTTGAATCTTTAATCTTAGTCAATAGATCACAAGAGAGGAGGATGGAGAGAACTATGAAGAAAGGTCCTGGAGAGGATCAGCCTGCCTGCCTTTTAATCTGCATGAATTCTATTTCAATTACAATAATTTCATCTATAGAAATGAAAATTGCACTGATGAAATACAACAGTGCTCTCTGACAACTGGCTTTTGGGAAGACACTCATTCACATGCACAGTAGGGGCATGACTACTGTAAAGAAAGAGAAATCCTTGCTGGTCCACTTACTTTGCTTCAAAATGGGTGCAAGGGAAGGTGATGATGTGCTCTGGTGTTCGGTGGTTTGGTTTTTTTCTGTTGAGAAATTGCACCTTGAGAGCGTTTTCACTTAGAAATCAAGATAGCAGGAATCTAAAAGGAGCTTGCAGAAGGATAACAAAAGGCTTCCAACATTCCAATTGAATAAGGTTATCCAGTTTTCCCTTTTCTCACAGCACGAGATAGGTAAAACGTGGACAAATGCTATGGATAGCGGATGTATGGGATCATTTCCTTGTTCCACTGACACCTGACTGTCAGAGAAGGGGGGTGCTCCTGGGTGGACCTTGGCATACTGCTGGAGACACTGGTGGGTTTGGTGGAGGTGGGGCTGTTGACATGTGCTGAAAGCCATGGATCCTTCCTTCCAGGCTGGAGTGGATTTGCATCCCCATGGCTCAGACAAGTCTGCAGCCAGACCAGATAACACTCTCTGGGCTCTCATTCTCTGCTGTTTTGTTCCTGCTAAAAAAAATCAGCCCAGCATGTGTGTTGGAAAAGAAGAACAGCAGCATGAAGGAAGAGTGAGTGGGCTGTGTTGGAGATGGTCCATACTTGTAAGTATAAGTTAATGATCAAATGTGATGATAGGGAAACTCATTTTCTTGAGAGCATACATTTAAAAAGAGATATTAACACTGTAGTGTGGAACAAAAGACACTGCAATATCCATAGTAGAATGCCAGTGTTCCAGAGGCCTGACAAATCCAGCATTTGTTATTTACCTATCGAAAATGCTTTGCTTTGAGAAAGCAGTGCTGAGTGCCAGCAGAACGGTGTTCATTACAAAATCAATGCAACATGCAGTCAGCTTCAGCACTGAGCTGACTGTGGCTCCACTTATAAGGTAGAAAGTATATTAACTGGTCCATAATTCAAGCTGAAATAAGGAAAAGAGAGAGATAAGATGAACTGTCAAGGAAAGTAGCTACATTCATTGGTGAATTTTGGGGAGTGAGTTGAGGGAAAGGAGCTTGAGAACCTTGAGAACTGCACAAGATCATTTGTAAAGTCATTAGTCTTATGAATTATTTTGACTGTCATTGTTATTAATTATTTGTTCTGAAGTAGCACTTGGAGAAAAGAGTTATGCTAAAAATCCTCCTTACTTCTGCTAAAGCGCACAATAAAAAGGCAATCTTTCCCCTGAAGAGCTTTCAATCTTAATGCCACTCTATATTCAGTGTTCATCATTTAATCTGGTATTTCCATCCTCTTTTATTCTGGTACATAGCACCTGAACTTCTTCCTCAGAACTGTGTTGGTGTTTGGCAAATATGAAATTCACACATCTGCACTCTTCTGTATGACTATTGTTTGGTTTTCCTCTCCTCAGTGGTTCCTTTTCTCACAGTTAACGTTCCCCTCCTCTTACTTCCTTCTCTCCTTTTCTGCAATTTCTGGTATTGTCTCAGTCTCCATTTTTAAACCTTTGTCACAGTTCTCTCATATTTTCCATGGATGCTTTTTTGTCTGACATTTTCCCACTTAGTTCTCTTATTTTGGGGGAGATCTGTGAACAAACAACTCCTGCTGTCATTTGTCCTAAGGCACTTTTTCCAGTGAATTGTTCTATCCCTCTTCGTTTTCCATTTCCAGCAAGAATCTGCCAGCAGGAAAAGGTCACGTGGAGAAAGCACACCTTTTAGCAGAGAAGGGGATTGCATTGCATTAGGGAGAGGAGCATTGCCAGCAGGTCGAGGGAAGTGATTCTGCCCCTCTACTCATGATTTCTGGGGAGCCTGGATCTGGAGAGTCTTCTGTACAAGACAACTACACTGAATTTACTAGGGGTAAAACCTGGATTTTAGAGATTTCTATAAATAATAAGCACTGGGAGCTCCCTGGCAAACTCCTGATGTTGTCTGTTGGATCATGGAAAAGAAAAAGAAATTTGGCAAAAGGAGCAAGTTAACTGTCAGCAGCTTGTCCCTCAGCTCTGCTGTTAATTGTGGTGCCTCACTGTAGTTTGTTTGCAGTAATTCCAGCCATACTGCCAGGGTAGCCTTTACACAGAATTGCTGTTGTTGTCACAACTATTATTGTTCAAGAACTGCATTTTTCAATTAGGGGGAATACATGAAATACATTATCTGTAACAGTCTCTTTTAATGATAACAACAGATACAGTAATTAGTCCAGTGTATGAAATTAAAGATATTTAAATAATTATAGTATAATCAAGTCAAAATTACTGATGTCTTTATTTGAGGCTAGATTATATGGAAAACACCACAGGAAAATAAGTGCTTTGAAATCTAAAAGGCACCAGTATTTGATAGCACATTTGCATATATTGCATCAAGTAAGTTTGGTTTATGCCTGCCAAAGATTTAATATATAAATAACAGTCACTAGGCCAGGTTTCAGAGGCTTGGGTATGACAGCAGCTCCTTTGTGGTTCAGTTTGCTGGCATGTATCAGCTGGTTTGGTATGGTGGATTTGCAGCATAAAGATGAATTTAATGGTGGTCAACAGGGTGGCTCAGAAATGTCTGCATTCTAAATGCCTATTTATTGGATTTTCTTGGAAAAATTTCAAATTTTTTCAGTTCCCTTCTCCCCTTTCTTATCTGATGCTGCACATACTCTTTAATCAAAGATAAATAAACAAAAAGACCAGGGAGCACAGAGACATCAGTTCAAGGGAAATTATTAATTTTTGCATTATGTGGAAAAAACCCCAACAACCCCCTGCAAAGCAAGCAAACAAAACCAAACCAAACCGAACTAAACATAAGCAGAATTTAAAAACACCACACATGAACCCAAAATTCACAGCTTCCCCCTCACTCCCCCTTCTCCTTTTCAGACTTTGAAGAAAACAACCTCTTGTGTAATTTTTTTCCTTTAATAGTAGGTGCTGACTCACCAAGCCAGAGGAAGGCACAGTTCAGAGGTCTGGCAGAATTACAGCTGGTGGGTTTCAGGCACTGCCTGTGTCAAAAGAGAACTGGAAACAGCTGTTTATTTATATGTGTGAAAAGGATGGCAATGAAGTATTTTTATTATTTGACTTCACTGCAGAAGTTTATAAAGGCTATACTTATATTTTATTTTCTTGAGGGATGTAATTCTCCAAAATGATGTGAAATATTGGTGGCAAAACCCTAGTTTTTGATCTGGGCTCTGAATTTTGGAGGGGGCTCCTGAGAGATGGTGCTGGATACCTTTGGTTGGCAAGGCAAGCACTGAGCCCCTGTGCTGGTGGTGCAGAGGAGGGCTACAGAGATGCATTTAAAATTAAAACTTCTTATCAACTTGCCCATACAAACAGAAGAGAAACACTTGACCCTCAAGAAGGTAACAGGCATCTCATGATTTATTGTAGACCAAAGTTCATTCTTTTACCTGACAGAAAAACATTCGCAAGTGCAAAGGGACTGATTCAGAGGGGACCAACTCCATTAACTGCAATTTTTCATCCACTTTTCCACATCAGCAGCAAATTTACCTTTTCTCTGGGTTTGACGTCGAGTATCTTTAGTGTCCTTAAGGTCACAAGTGTTTCTCCAGCCCTACAGGTGCAATAACCAACAAGAAGAATAATCCATGCGGGATTTTCTTTCCGTTACGTAGGTGATGCTGGGAAAACAGGAGGCTTCTTTACTTCCAGTGTGGTTATTTAATGCACAATTTTTTTTTATAGTTAGTTATTATTAAACATAATTGCAAGATGGAGCAATTACCAGTTTAACAGTAAAGACAGTGAAAACAAACAGGAAAGTAATTTTAGGAATTGAGGTATGGTTTTAAAACAGGTTGTTTCTGTGTTTGGACAATTTAGTTTATTTTACATGAGGATGTTCTCTCTGAGGAACACCCCCCACCCCACCTCCAATCCTTTGAAAGCAAGGTGAGTAACTAGATTTCTCACATAGACATTCTGCAGCTTTTACTAGATGCAAGCATACTTCCAGAAAGCTTTGAATTGCTGAAAGGCAAATTGATTAAATTTATGCTAAATGCTCCTTTCAGCAGGTTAGGAAATGGATCCCCTGATTTTGGTGTGTCACACAGAATGAGATCTGACCTTTAAGCAGTTTTATCAATACAGTTGAATAATTTCTACTCAGAATTTATTTACTTCTTCAGTGTCTTGCTTAATTTGATTTGTGAATCTATTTTTTTTTTTTTTGCTTTTGCTTTAAAGTCATGGGTTTTATATTCAGTTTTTCAAATGCTTCAGCAGTAACTTCTGTTATCCTTGACATTTATGTGTCACCATAATATGAACTGTTGCAGTGGGAAACTTAATCCTCTAATCTGTCTAGCTCAGATGCATTGTTCTTATAGAGACATTTTCTAATTCAGTGTATTTATTAACAGCTCTGAGCACTCTGTTTGCTCTGGCATCTGCAATGGGAGCAGTTTTATTAATGGAAACTGTAGTCAGAGTGGTCTTATGCCTGGTTCCACTGTCTGGAATGACAGGGCTGGTCCATATGATTGTAGGATCCAGCTCTCTGCCTTTTGGTTGAAGAAGCTGTAAGATACAGACAAACGTACATATATACAGATGTGTGTATATGTTTATCAACTTTTTTATTGGAAGGCAGAGCTGAATATTAACTCAAACTTTCCTAAGTTTTCCTGGGAATCCTAAAAATAACTTGTGGTAGCTGTTCAATAAAACAAACCATTATGGCAGTTTTGGGTTTTCAGATGAGTGTTCAGTTTTCTGTAGAAACAGATTTTTCTGTGATGTTTTTCCAGAACCTCAGGTTTAGGCAATGGAACATTTCTGACCACTCTTACTATTTAATTACTTTATTTCTCATCTGTTTACTCTCAAAACCAAGTTGGTTGTGGCAAGTAATTCGCCACTGTTGAAGTTGGAAAATTGACCTGGATGAGTTTGCAGGGTAACTGATCTGCCACTTTCATTTGAATGCTGAAAAAGACACATAACAAAGTGTGAATATAATATATATAGAAATACTCCTATAAACTTGTTATTCTTCTTATTAAATACAAAAAATACGTATTAACTTTCTATTATTTAACTTAATAAAAATAGCATCTGGATCAGCAGGTGCTTTTAAAAAAGTCAAACCAAACTGCTTTATTGTATGTAGAAAATCACAGGATGGGGTGGAAGATCATTAGTGATATGATGTAGTTTATGCAGTTCAGCTGGAGATTAATGGCAAATACCGTCATGACGTTTAGAAAGGAGATTGAATAGTACATAGGAAATAAATACTGCACCCCCATGACACTAGGATTCATCTTACTTATGATTAGTCCATGCTGGAAGCATGGCGGAAAAGTGCCTCTATTGCTGGTGTAACAAAACTTTCTTCACTCTCTCTATCCCTTCAAGAAAAGCCCAAGAAAAAAGAAGTTCTACACACAGCCTCCTGGAAAGAAACAGAATGAAAACATTCCTCAAGCTGCAAAGCAAGAAGGTCCTCAGCACTAATAATATTCTCTATTACCAAATGCTTTGTAATCTGAATACTAAAAACAAGAGCAAATATTATTTCTATTTATCTGTCTGTATGTGCTATACTATAAACACATGCTCAAAGGTTTAATTTTTTTTTGTTTGAGAAATACTCATTAATGACTATGATTCATTGTCCAGATAATATAAACTGATGGGGCAAAAGATAAGTTTACAACATGCAATTGTTTTGAATAATGGAAATTTATTTTACTCAAGAGTTGGCACATTTATTAGAAAGCCCTTTGATGTTTCTTGGAGAAACAAATCAGTGTTAGTTGGTTTCATCCTTTATTGACAATGGTATTTTGGATTTGGCAGTGTCTGGAAAACTGTTTTCAGCTGAAGTTGTTGGCATAGTCACTGAATGATGCTATTGTGAAGAAAAAATAATTTCATTGTAAGGCTCCTGAAAGCTGCAGTGAAATCGCAGAAGAAATATCTGCTCACATTGCAGCTTAACATGCTAAGCCCCACAAGGAAATAGCTGCAAAAAGGTATATTTTGACAGTCTTGGAAGTAAAGTATTTCTGTTTCACTGTTATCAGGTGCTTTTGTTACCCAGTAACTTCAAGACATCTATTTTGTATCAAGTCAAATTATTCTTTGTCACTCCCATGCCTTCTCTCTTCAGATTTCACCTAAATTTGCTTCCCAGTTTACCTACCTTTGTTTCTTTCTGTATCTTTGTGCTATTCCTTCCAAATGCTGAAGAGTGCCAATGCCAACCTTCCACATACAAATTTGTTACCATGTCTGGCATCTTCCCTACTTAAATTTTCTTGGAAAGCTGTACATCAATGCCCCTAATAAAAATCATTGTTTGAGAGTCCTGTGGCACCTATAAGAACCAGAAATATGTGACTATGCATCTATACATCTTCAATTTTCTAGTGTTTTGGGTAGCTTTGTGCATAATGAAAAACCAAAAACTACTGAAGGTACACAGAGAGATTTTGGCAAATCTCTTGGTGTTCAGAATCTCCTGGTGGTAAGAAGGTATTTCCTTTTGCAAATTAACACTAAATATAGATGGGGTGTGAAATTCACCGGGCCTGAGTACTCTGCACTTGTCCATTACATTCATCATTTCTGTTCTCACTGACCCTTACTAGGGAATTACTGAGCCCAGTGCCATAATTTGCTCCAAATAGCCCTTATTAAATGAGGAATTGCTTTTGAGAATGATGAATTCATATAGTGATATCTTTCACAAGATCAGATCTAATAAAAGGTCACCTGGTACAATTCCTTATGTAAATGAGTTTTCCAGACTGTTCCTCTTTCTACTTGTGCTGTTGCCTAGGCTGTCATCAGACTTCAAAGAAATTCATTATTCTTCCAGCTTTTGACTTTAAACAAAATGCTTGCTGAATCTAATTGATGCTGCAAAATGTCTCTTTGCAGGGCAAGGAGAATTGTGCTGGAGTAATTCAGTCTATTGAGCTACTCCCAGCCATTGTGTTTGACTGTGCCCTACTGGCATTGTATTTTTTTTTCTGAAAAATATTGGAAATCATTTTCACTGATGGAACTGATGGGAAATAATGAGTCAATCACATGAGAGAGAGTGGATTCAGTAAGCTCAATGCAAACTAATGTGAAAGTTTTAAAAGTCTCTTTGTTCACAGAATGTCAGAGGGGTTTTTTTCCTCCTCAGGGTTATTTTGAAAGCAAATATTTGGAGGCTGCCATACATTCTTGACTATTCTGAGAGCCAGTGAAGAAAGAAACAAAAATATCTACGGTGAGAGACAGGCAAGCGAGCGGAATTAGTAAGGAAAGGTGAAGGCAGGTGCAGTGAGTTGTGTGGATTCCAGGGAAGCTGGTGTAGGGTTTTTACATCTGCTCCTGTAAAATGGCAGCTTTGGGTCTTAGACATCCTGATGGGTCTCTTGGATAAAATGGGGAAACAGAATTGTTGCCAGCTTCTTGCTCTTTCACCCTGGGAATCCACAGGAGCAAATACTTCATGCCAGTCAGCAACAATTCCTGCAATGTAATTAAAATGCAAGTGCATAAGTGAGTCCAGTGGCTGCTCCGACCTTCCTATGGAAGTTTTAAGTTTGGCTAATGCTGAAACGTGCTCAGGTAGAATTTGATCCCATCAGTGCCATACTGAGCTTTACTCGTTACAGTGCCAATGTTCTAAGACCTTGTCCTTCTTTCCATTCTGAATCCCCCTTCTGAATGAATGAATACCTCGCATTTATTTTGGTTAAAGTGTGCCGGTCTGGTCTTGGTCCATGAACAACTCACACTCCACTGCTCTTCAACAGTTTGGTTCATTCAGGGCATAAATCTGATGAAATTTTTCTTATTTTTTCTTTAATTAGTATAGCATAAAGTGCTCAAAAGTATACCAGCTATTGCTTGTGAATGTTAGCTAATTATACCTTGGTCCTTATTATACTACTGATTCAGAAAGCTAATGGACTGCATTCCTATCTTGGTTTGGCAGCATGTGAGGACTAAGCATTGAATGTCAACTATGATTTTGAGTGAGTTTCCTTGTTAACAGAATGGTTTTTATTTTGGTGAAGATACTTTCCCTAAAGATGCTGACTAGGGAGGAAATTTTTATACATGAGAGAAATACTGTGATTCATTTTCCCCCCACTGTCTACCAGAGCAATCTCTGTGCTCATGACTGCTGTAATACATTCACGTGCAAGGTGCTTTGATATCTTTATTTCCTTCTGATTACCATTTCTCCTCTCTTCGTAGCCTTAAAAAACCCCCAGCCCTTCAAAACTGATGAGAATCAAAGTGCAGAATATGGGAAAAGCTGAAAAGTTTGCTGCCTTTCTACCAATTTCCTGGCAAATGAGATACTGTACTTGAGCCTTGATTTTTCAGACAAAGGCTGTGAGAACAGCAAGCGGCACGATGTGAATCTATTCTTGTGTCAATTACTTCAGTGAAAATGGAACACAGTGGTGCTGCAGCTCCTAAGTACCCTTGGAATGGTCAAGAGCTGCACAGGCAGGAGACGCTGCTGTGCTCAGCACCACTGGCTGCAGCACGCACACCAGCGCCTGAAAGCTGCTCTGCTGAGCTCAGGCACTTTCTTCCTGCTGTGAGGGGCTGTTAGACTGGGGTGTTTATTACCAGCTTTAATAGAATCGAGAGCCAAAGCATATAGAGATGCTGTGGAGGGGAGATGGCCTTGTGATGGAATTGCCGTGTGTGCCTTGTTTGTGGGGTATGTGGATATAGGATTCAGCTTCAGTGAAGGGAATAACCAGGCTGAACCATGAGAAATACCATACTCTCCAGCCAGAAATAAATTATACAAAATACAAAAAAAGCAGGTAATTTAACTCACCGTTCTGATTTCAGGCCTACTGCTATTTCTTTACAATAGGAGGCTGCGTAAGAGTACATGAGATTAACCTGCTGCTAAGTAATTTTTCACAGCTCTTGTTAAAAACTGACACCAGTATCGAGGGGCAGATACGAAGCACAGGTCCTGCTGCAACCTGTGAGTCCGTGAGCCTATGATGGTGTTGCATGATCATGTAATGTTCTGTGCTGGAGGCCCTTTCTCTTGTCCTCTCACTTAAAAAGCTTATGAAGCTTGTCTTGATGCACAATCTGATTTTTCTCTTTGTAGTCTTCTGAAATTGGGTATGCTGAGTATCAAACTCTTGCTGGCCTTTCAAAAGTAAACCCTGAGTAAACCCCGCCTCAGTGAAAAAACAATTGCCATTCTCCTGGTTAGATGCTGAAATCAGGTCACCCAGTGAGCAACAGTCACTGAATTAACCCTTGGGCTCCTAGTGCCTAAGAACTTAAAATTTTATTGAATGACTAGCTTCCTAGGGATCACTAAATAAAGCAATAGTTACAATGTTTTTCATTTGAGAAGATGTAGGAGGAAAGACAGGTTCTATTATCAGAAAAGTTTCCAGCACAGATTCAAACCCCACACTGAAGTTCAAACGGAGTCCATAGGTGTCCCCAATGTCTTACGTACTTAAATTCTGAAACTGATCCATTAAAGACAATTTTGGCATTTCCCTACTGGAACCAAAATCTTCTCATCTTTCGAAGCTCAGCCACCTTTGGCCTCAGCTTGATTATATATATATTTTTTTTTTCCTCAAAGATTTTTCTGTCTGCTGAGAAGCTGTAAAAGACAATGCATAAGGAGAATGTATGATGGGTAAAGCCTAAGTCACACAGAGGCTGAGTTTGAAATACATGTTCTGTCTTTTAATCTGTCCACTTCTGGCATTGTGAAAGTCTCTCCTCCACAATAATCTCTTAAGTACTTTATTTAATGCTGATTCTTAGAGTTAACTGGTACAAACAGTGCAAATATCTTGGCTAAGTGATAGTTAGCAAGTCCTGTTACACATGTGGGTTCTTTACAGTACATAGAGCAGTGGGGGAGGATGGCTGGGGGCTGTACCTGCCTCAAAAATGCCTAGTTACACAAGAAATATTGAACCAGTCCAGAAATTTTCTATCTTCAAATTAACAACAACAACAAAAAAGAAATCCTGAACTGAACCCGAGCAGCATGCAGGAGTTCTGCTGAATACAATACTTGCCGTGTCCTGAAGCAGTGCCTAAATGCAATTACAAATTGTATCCTGCCTTCTGGCTGATAAGAATGCATTTGAAACATATGATTCCTTATCAGAAAGTTCTTATGAGAACTTCATTTATGGTGAAGAGGAGTGAGAATCTTTTTCCTTCTCTAACAGGGCATATTTTGTTGTGCTATTTTAAATAAATGCTATTGTGAAAGGAATGTAATTGTTAAGAGTGGTTATAAGGAGTCAGACCTTTGGTCAAAACAACCCTGCGATTACAGTGTGTGGGATTTGGTTATAAACTGCCAGCAGTTTTGACAGCACCTAATAGTTCATGGTGAATTCCTCTTTGTGATCAAACTAGTCCAGATTATCTTCTTGTGTCAGACTGAAGGTTTCCTGAGAGATTTGGCCCATCACAGATTGTAAAGAACCTTACTAAAATGTCTACATTTATATATATGCTAAAACACAGGGATTTTATTAGACTAGTAAGGATTTTTAAAATAGTAAAAATAAATTATGTTCCTGAGGGTCGGGCTCATTTCTCCTTCTTGAGGATATTAAATGTCGGGGTCCCTCCCCCTGCCATGTAGTTCTGAGAGAGGGGCCCTGAGGGGACAGACATGGGGTTTCCTGAGCCCCTGGTCAGCCTCGTTCCCCATTGGTTGGTTTGTGTTCCCCTGCGCGGGCAAGGATCCTCAGCCCAGACTGTGAGGCTTCCTCGGCAGAGCTCTGGCCATGCGGCTGGGGAAATAAACATCTCTGAAACATCTAGCAAGAATCCGTCCATATATATTTCTTTTCCACGGGACTCCTGGTTTGATATATGTGTGTTACAGTAATCCCCCTGTAACAGATATTATCTCAGTTGTCCTTAGTTTCTTGCATAAAATATGGTTTTCATAAGTCACTAGAAATTCTGTTCTGCATGAAGTAATGGGGGACACCCCACTGAATAAGAATTTAAGTATTTTCTTATAGTTAGTGTTCAGTGTAGTGAGTTTCACTGCCTGATTCTGTAGTAGAAGAAATAGAGGTAATTTTGACTTCCACAAATTAGGTCCAGTTCCAGGCATTGCACGATTCAGTTGAACTCAGATTTGAGCTTTTTACAGCCAGTAATACCTTGTACTTCAGCTGAGACCTTCACTGTATCTACTTGGAAACTGCAGTTTTTACCCCGTCTGTGGTTGGTTGTATCTTACAGCTGTGTTTCTTGGAAGTACCTCATGGCATTAAAATTGTCCTAACTCAATTAATTGTAATAATGGTGAAATGGAACTCTATGAGACAAAGCAAGGAGATCAGACAGCTTAGAGAGCACAGCAATTTTGGAGCACTTCATCCTTTTCATAGCACTGCATGGTTTCCTTTCTCTCCTTCAGAGCTGACACTCAGGTGTCTGTTCTGCTTTGGTTTGTAATACATCTTCTGAGGCAAGGTGTGCCAAAGAACTCCTCCTGATGTAGAGATCAGAGCCAGGACCTATCAAATGTGCTAATGAAAAGACCTCAAAATCCGTTTAGTTCATAAAAGAAAAAATCTCTCAGCCAACAATAGTTTTCAGGTAGAATGCAATGCAAGGTGGTTGATGTCTCTACAGCACAAATTAATGCATTTTATGAACTGGACTGAGTTCAGGAACATAAAAAGAAATGCACTGTGCTGCAGTGCAGTGAGTTTTGAACCACCCTTTCAGGCAGTTTGCATTTGTAATCCTCCTTAGAATGTGAGATCCTTTTGCTCAGTTGTGGGAGTGTGTCTTGTTTGGTTCAGTCCGGGTCTCCCCTTTGGGTTTCGTGTTACTGTACCATCCCAGTTTATACCCTCCTGGTTTTGTGTTCATAACCCTGCTTTCTCTATTTGTCTCCTCCCAGACCCCTGCCAATCGCTCCGGCACCCCTCCCAAGCTTCTAGAAAGTTCTGGCAGGGGCGTTGAGTGATTGGTCTTGGGGAGAGGATCCCTCCCTTCCTTTCCTAAGATAGGTTCCCTTGTGTGTCCTTCATCCCGCAGACCCGTCCTTCTCCTTCCCTGATTCGATGCCTTCGTCATCCCTCCCCTGTCGCCACCCCCCCATAAAACCCCTGGCAGGCGTGTTCAGGGTTGCTCATTGCTGGACACCCCCGGGGGGTGAGGTCCCCTGTTCGGAGACACAATAAACCTTCTGGACTTCATCCACAATTGAGCCTGCCTCCTTCTTCCACCACCTGCCTCTATTGCCGCGGTCCTGTGGAAGGACCCACGAGCCAGACCTCTGGTCTCCCGGATTCCGGAGGCTGGCCCCCGCAGCCTGCTGCGTCCAGAGCTGACCGGGCAAAGTGGGAACTGCTCCAAAAAGGACGCAGAGGCAGCTTGGCGCCCATCGCGGGGCCCCCCGCTTCCACCAGACCCCACGGAAGGGACTGATTGGACTTCCAAGTGTGTCCTTGGGACGTCAAGCTACCCCAGTTGTAGCAGGCTCCGTTTTAGTGAGCTGCGCTCCTGGGGAGGAGGACGGTAGCTCTGCCCGCGCCAGCAGAGTCGTCCTCGGTGGAAATCGGGACGCCTGGAGCTCGCCTGGACACCAGCAGGTAAGTATTTCCCTGGGGGGTGGAACTTACCGTAAAGCCTTTACGGCTTCGCATGGTCCGCGGCTCGTAAGAGCCCAGGGTAGGCTGCGCAGCCCCGGGGCGAGTGTGTTGCTTGCCTCCGGTTTGCTTCGGGGAATTGGTGTCCAGGGGTTTATTTTTAAAGCTCCAGACGTTGTGCTGTGGATTATGGGTGCAAAATTGTCCACAGCACAAAAGGGGGTATTTTTCCA
The DNA here is from genome assembly GCF_009650955.1 of Corvus moneduloides. Classification (NCBI taxonomy): domain Eukaryota; kingdom Metazoa; phylum Chordata; class Aves; order Passeriformes; family Corvidae; genus Corvus; species Corvus moneduloides. The sequence continues at coordinate 5,867,323 of NC_045482.1, forward strand.
AGTTGCGGGACTCCTGGAGGTGGGGGGGAAACGTTTTTCTAAAGGGTGTTTAAAACGGTTTGTGCGGTGGCTGTTCCAGCACTTCCCTCAGTGCTCCCACAGTTCGGTTTTAAGCGTTCCCTTTTGGAACGCTGTGGGAGCAAAAATAGCTCAGTCTGAATTGACAAAAGAAAAAGATCTAGATAGATTTTCTTTATTATACCTACAAATTCGGTCTGCTTTAAATCAAAAAAGGGAGAGGGAAGGACAGCCTGCCCCCGGTTCCCCAGTTACCCCTAAGCCTTCTCCTAAACCCGTGTCCCCTAAACCGGGCATCCTGAAGGAAGCAAACCGTGATGCTGCGCAGGGTTGCTACCGACTCCCTGGCTCCCCTCGGGATTCTCGGCCCCCCCGCCCAGACAGTCCTGGCCAGACTGCCCGGGGCTTATCCCGTTCCCTGACTTCCCCAGTTGTTAGACCCCGGGTTCGCTTTAGTTATATTGAGAACTTAGAAAATGGATTCCCTGCCTGACGAGGACAAGATGGCAGGTGCCACATGGCAGAAACCCCCTCTTGCCCTCCCCCCATTTCTTCATCCCAAAACCCCTTTCTCCCAAGTCCCAACCCCTTTTGTCACGACCCCTTCCCAGTACCCTAACTCCTCTCACACCCAAGCTGGGTCCACCCCTGTTGCCCCTCCCACTTGTCATCAGTGCATGCCCCTGTGCTCCGCCCCTAGAAGTTGTTGTAGGTCCATGTCTGGTTGCCACCCGCTTCCTGCTTCCGGTTCCCACGCTTGGCCTTCCGGTTCCCACGGTGAGTGGCCAGAAGGGGAGGGGCCTGAGGACTGGAACCCGGAACTGGACTCCATTCCTTTGGCTACTCCAGTTTTTTATCAAAGGTCCAGGAGAGGGGGAATGACCCACACCAACTGGGAATCCCTCTCCCACCAAACAATCAAAGAACTCTGCAAGGCACAGAAAGAGTTCGGGAGAGAAAGTGAATATTTTCGTGGCCTTTTAAAGGCAAATCTCTCCGGAGCAGTAACGACGCCTTTTGACCTGCGTCAGCTTTTCTCGTGCTTGCTTTCTTCAGCAGAGTTTCTGCTCTGGAGGGCGGCATGGGAAAAGGAGCTCTGCCGACTCCTTCCTGTGTTTCTGCAGAGCTCTGATACGGCTGTTGATGCTGACAACCAGCCATTAACTATGGACCATTTAAGCGGCGAGGGGGAATGGGCATTGGCGCCAAAGCAGGCCCAGAGTCTGCCCCTAGAGGTGCTGCAGCAGGTCAAGGAACTGGCCGGTAAGGCATTCCTTGGCCTGAGACCAGGCGCGCCCATGGAAAGTTACTCACGGGTCCAACAGCAGCCCACGGAGTCGTTCCTCCGGTTTGTAGAGAGACTAACCCGAGCAGTAGAGTTGCAGGTCAGGCAGCCGGCGGCCAGAGAGGAGGTCGTAACAGAGATGGCAATGGCAAATGCTAATTCCCAATGCAAGACAGCTATCCTGAGCCTCCCACTGGACCCCCCGCCGACAATCCAAGCCATGTTAGAAGTCTGTGCTGCGAAAGCACCGCACCTGCAACCTGCCAGCTCGGACAAGCAACGGTCCCGAGGAGCGGTCTCGGTGGGAACAGCAACACACCATCCTGCTGTGGACCAGAAGAGGACCATGGGCCGAAGCAGCAGACAACCTCCATCGAGGAACAGCCAGAAGCGGGCCCAACAGCAGACCCGAAACACCTGCTTCCTTTGTGACCAACCCAGGCACTGGACGAAAGACTGCCCGCTCAAGCGGCAATTTCATCAATTTAAACAGGAGCAAGGGTCTGGGGGATTAGGGAGCCAGTTACAAAAAAACTGAGTGGGGAGCGCGCGCCCGACCCCCGTGACGATATAAAAAGGTTGGGCCGCTAGGGGGAGGGGGAACAGAAAGGGGCCAAAAAAGACTATGTAAAATTACCAGATGTGACTTTTCAGCCTGACTTCACTTCTCCTGCTGATGGTTGTTTCAGGTTGCAGCTGTCGACACCGCTCTTCCTGAAAACCAACGAGTGGCACGCCGCACCAGTAAGTGTCGGTGGTGAGCTGGGGACGTGAGACCCAAGCCCTAGCAGGTATGTCATTGTTGGAGATGTTAAATGCACACCACCAGAGATCGAAGTCACTCCGGGACTCATGACATCCAGTCCCGAAGGACCCGTTCTCTGGCTGCGCTGTGTCCGTCCACCTCTGTTCCTGCCCAGAGGGCAGATAGTCGCCCAGGCTATCCCTGCAGAAGGGCCACACCCGACAGCATGTACCACACATGTAATGGGAACGGGGAAGCCGAGGGTAGACTGTAAGATCAACAGGGGAGAAGAAGTCCTACATTTTAAGGGACTTCTGGACACAGGGGCAGATGTGATGATCTTTCCCACGCGGGAATGGCCGGCACATTGGGAATTGCAAAACGTGGCAGGACACGTGCAAGGTATCCAATTGGCAAAACAATCAAAGAGCATCGTGCAAATTAAGGGACCGAGCGGACAATTAGCTAACATACGTCCGTTCGTATTGGATTACAAGGAACCCCTCTTGGGGAGAGATCTCATGCAACAGTGGGGAGTCACAATTGACATACCTGATCCCCCACAAAATTTTTGGGTTGCGGTCACTGAGGAGCGCCCTACCCAAAAACTGAATTGGAAGACAGATCGTCTGATGTGGGTAGAGCAGTGGCCACTCTATAATGAGAAATTAGAGACGCTCGAGAAGCTCGTGGAAGAGCAGCTTAAGAAGGGGAATATCGTGGAGACCAACAGCCCCTGGAATTCCCTGGTCTTTCTCATCAAAAAACCTAACAAAGACAAATGGCGGCTTCTCCAGGACCTTCGCCAAATTAATGACGTGATAGAGGACACGGGCTCTCTCCAACTGGGAATGCCATCCCCAACGATGCTTCCCCAAAATTGGAACCTGGCACTAATCGATATTAAAGATTGTTTTTTCAAATTGCTCTGCACCCTGACGATGCTCCGCGTTTCGCCTTCTCGGTTCCGGTTATCAACCGAGAAGCCCCGAGGAAGAGATACCATTGGAAAGTGCTGCCGCAGGGCATGAAGAACAGCCCGACCATCTGCCAATGGTATGTCTCTTCCTTGCTTGCCCCAGTTCGCGCAGCCGCAAAAGAGGCCATCATATTCCACTACATGGATGATGTCCTCGTGTGTGTCCCCGACAATGACATGCTTGCGAGTGTGCTTGACCTAACAATCAGTGCATTGGTTGCTGCAGGGTTCGAGCTCCAAGAAGAAAAAATTCAAAGGATGCCACCTTGGAAATACCTGGGCCTGGAAATTACCAAGCGGACCATTGTGCCGCAAAAATTGGCTATTCAAACAAATATCAAGACTTTGGCAGATGTCCACAAACTGTGTGGATCATTAAATTGGGTAAGACTGTGGCTGGGTCTGTCCACCGAAGACCTAGCCCCCCTTTTTGATTTATTGAAAGGGGGAGAGGAGCTTAGTTCTCCCTGGAAACTTACCTCAGAGGCGCGGACAGCCCTGGAGAAGGTGTAACACCTGATGTCCACCAGGCAGGCAAGCAGATACAGACCGGACTTGCCTTTTAAGTTTATCATCCTGGGCAATCTGCCACACCTGCACGGGATTGTCTTCCAATGGGAAGACAAAAAGAAGAGCAAAGAGGACCGGGACCGGAGGGACCCTCTCTTGATAATAGAGTGGATCTTTCTCAGTCATCACAGGTCCAAAAGGATGACACAGCCACAAGAGCTGATGGCTGAACCGATCTGGAAAGCTAGAGTCCGGATCAGGGAACTGTTGGGGCGTGACTTCGACTGCATTCACGTACCAATCAGGACACAAACGGGCCAAATTACCAAGGCAATGTTGGAGAGCTTGCTTCATGATTGTGAAGCTTTGCAGTTCGCTCTGGAGGGCTACACAGGCCAAATTTCCTTACATAGGCCAGCTCACAAAATTTTTAATTCGGAAATCCAATTTGAATTAAATACAAAGAGTGTTCGGAGCAAGGAACCTTTAAAGGCCTTGACCGTTTTCACTGACGCGTCTGGGGCGTCCCATAAGTCAGTCATGACTTGGAAAGACCCCCAAACTCAGCAGTGGGAGGCTGATATTAAGGAGGTGGAAGGATCACCTCAAGTTGCTGAGTTAGACGCAGATTTTGAAAGATTCCCTGAACCCTTTAATTTGATAACTGACTGCATATGTAGCAGGGGTAGTCTCCAGAGCTGAACATGCCATATTGAGAGAGGTCTCCAACACAGCCTTGTATGAGTTGCTCTCAAAATTGGTTAGCCTAGTCTCCCACTGAGAGCAACCATTTTACGTGATGCACGTCAGGTCACACACGGACCTGCCCGGGTTCATCGCGGAAGGCAACAGGAAGGCAGATGCCTTCGCTGCGCCAGCCGTGATGGCCCTGATTCCAAATGTATTTGAGCAGGCCAAAATCAGCCATCAGTTGTTCCATCAGAATGCGCCTGCCCTGGTTCGGCAGTTCAATTTGAAGCACGACCGGGCCAGAGCGATCGTGGCAGCGTGTCCTGAATGTCACCAATTAGCTCTTCCCGCCATTGGCACTGGCGCAAACTCCCGTGGCCTTAATAGTTGTGAGGTGTGGCAGATAGACGTGACACATGTCGCTTCTTTCGGCAGAATGAAGTATGTACATGTGTCAGTAGATACCTTCTCTGGAGCCGTCTTTGCCTCTGCCCACACAGGGGAAAGGGCTAGCGATGTCATAAGGCACCTAGTGCAGGCATTTGCTACCCTGGGCATCCCCAAAGTTATTAAAACTGACAATGGCCCAGCCTATACCTCCAAGGAGTTCAGGAGCTTCCTACAGCAATGGGGAATAGAGCATAAGACAGGCATCCCCTATTCCCCGACTGGTCAAGCCATCGTAGAGAGGGCTCACCAAAATATTAAAAAGATGTTACAGCGGCAAAGGTCCTCAAAGAAATTAGAATCCCCAGCTCTCAGGCTCTCAAGGGCACTGTTCACGCTAAACTTCCTCAACTGTGCCTTTGAGAACCTGAATCCACTGATCGTGCGGCACTTCGGGTGGTCTCAGCAGCTGCAAATGAAAGAAAGGCTTCCGGTGTTGGTTAAAGACCTGGAGACTCGGGAAATACAGGGCCCTCATGAACTAGTTACATGGGGGAAGGGATATGCATGCATATCCACCCCCGAGGGCCCCAGGTGGATCCCATCAAAATGGGTGAAATCGTGTATTTCCCAGCCCACTGGAGGAAGGAGTCAAGCACTCCCTAAAACCGGGGTGGGTTAATCCTACACCCCTTTGGACCCTAAGTTCGCCCCCAGGTATTCTTCCCAATTTTGATATTCCTCCTTTTGAGTTTCTTTCTAGTTTGGAGACTACAGAAATGGATCCTGCACCGTCCATCCAAGCTGTCGCCAGAAGCCTGCAGCTTGTCATCCTGCAGCTGCTCCCATGGCCTGCGTCGCCGTGGATAGTTCCCCAACGGGCAGCAAACGTGTGGTCAGTCCTGGCGCAAACCATGGGCCAAGACCACATATGTTTATCTACAGCCGCAGCCCAAAATCCTATGGCCACGTGTCTGGTGGGGATCCCTCTTGAGCGAGAGGAGTATGCTTCTCTTTTCGAAAGGCTCAAGCCCATGCAGGCTTCGACTACGTCTGCCCAAAATACCAAGTCATCTGAAATGGGTAAGGCCCCTGTCGTCAAGCCACCTGTCAGCTTCTACCGTCCCCAGGTGCCCTATCAGGGACGGCCCCCATTTGGCTGGCACCGCAGGGGGAAACGCGACATTGACAACCCCCTTGAGAAATGGCTGCCCCATCTCCCGAAGACCAGTAGTGAGCCCCAGGAGCTGGATCTCTTGGGATCGTACCCAGCTCACTACTGTGTCCAATTCCAATTCGGGTTGTCCCCGGATCGGGAGTTCTTTAAGAACATAGCTCCAAGCCACCGAGAGTATAAGGCAGCCAAATGGTGCCTGGCCGTCAGTAAGGTGACCACTGAAAATCCCCATAGGTCACATCCGAAAGGGTTACCCAGGGGACTGTTTCTCATCTGCGGTGACAGGGCGTGGGCAGGCATCCCCTCTCGCCTGTTAGGAGGCCCTTGCACCATAGGCCGCTTGACGCTGTTGATGCCCAACCAAACCTTAGTTAATAATTGGGAGAGAAAAAGAAATAGGACTTCCAAATTGGCCATCCAGAAACGCGAGCTCTCTGATTTGGATCAAAATTGCGACTCGGAAGTCGTTCATTGGTCGAGACCAAAAGGGGTTGCAATCACCGTGCTTTTTCCGTGGGTGGCGGCAGCCAAAGCACTAGGGGAATTGGGCCATTTAGAATGTTGGGTTGTGAAACAAGCAAATCTTACCTCAAGCGCCCTAAGCGACCTCCTAAAAGACAAGGAACTGACCAGGCAGGCCACTCTGCAAAATAGGGCCGTGATCGACTTCCTACTCCTACTCCACGACCACCGGTGTGAGGAGTTCGAAGGGCTGTGCTGCCTTAACTTAACATCAAGGGCGGAGAACATCCACAGAACCATCGACAAGATGCAGGCCATGGTGATGCAAATTCGGAAAGAAACTGGTGACTGGCTTGGCGACATCTTCAGCAAATGGGGACTATCCGGATGGGCAGGATCTATTTTCCGATCTGGACTGATTTTTCTTTTTGTTTTGTTGGTTGCCCTAATTTTGTTTGGACTCCTCAAGAGAATGTTAGTAAAGTTGATTACAAGCTCCCCCTCCCCTACGGATATTGACCGAGCCGAGGTACTCCCAGATGCAGAGACCCTGCAAGAACCGGAGCTCGAACCTACGGCTCCTGACTTGCAAGAGTTCGAGGTCTTTTATCCGGACTCTGAATATTACCCCCAGCCGAACTTTAAACCATCTTAAAAAACAGAAAAGGGGGAGATGTGGGAGTGTGTCTTGTTTGGTTCAGTCCGGGTCTCCCCTTTGGGTTTCGTGTTACTGTACCATCCCAGTTTATACCCTCCTGGTTTTGTGTTCATAACCCTGCTTTCTCTATTTGTCTCCTCCCAGACCCCTGCCAATCGCTCCGGCACCCCTCCCAAGCTTCTAGAAAGTTCTGGCAGGGGCGTTGAGTGATTGGTCTTGGGGAGAGGATCCCTCCCTTCCTTTCCTAAGATAGGTTCCCTTGTGTGTCCTTCATCCCGCAGACCCGTCCTTCTCCTTCCCTGATTCGATGCCTTCGTCATCCCTCCCCTGTCGCCACCCCCCCATAAAACCCCTGGCAGGCGCGCTCAGGGTTGCTCATTGCTGGACACCCCCGGGGGGTGAGGTCCCCTGTTCGGAGACACAATAAACCTTCTGGACTTCATCCACAATTGAGCCTGCCTCCTTCTTCCACCACCTGCCTCTATTGCCGCGGTCCTGTGGAAGGACCCACGAGCCAGACCTCTGGTCTCCCGGATTCCGGAGGCTGGCCCCTGCAGCCTGCTGTGTCCAGAGCTGACCGGGCAAAGTGGGAACTGCTCCAAAAAGGACGCAGAGGCACTCAGTTACATTTAACATGGCAAATAAGTTCAGACATTCGATTCTAAAGTTAACTTTTCATAGAGTATCAAAGTGCTGCTAGTAAATCCAAACTACTCAGTCTAATGCATAATGAAGAGCTGTAATGCTCTGAATAAATCCATTACTGAAATGTATACTGTAATGCAGGTATAACTCATTAGTGTTTGCCTGACTTTGTTTATATGGTTAATATTAACAGCCATGTAAGCAACATTGCAAACACTCAAAAATCCCAAATATTTCTGAATGAGGATTGAGAAAATATTATCTGTAAAGTGCACCTTAGATAATCTGTGTCTGCAAGTGGAAAATATAGCTTCTTTCAATTTTTTTTCCTTTTCTTTTTTTGTACACAGCAGAGTAATAGAAAACCTCCTAAAAGCTCTTCCTAAAAGATCATATGACACTAGTTGGAATTTAGTCTAGCAAAAGTGCTTCTCATGGTACGTAAGGAAGTGTGATAACCCGTTAAAACAGGAGAGCATACTATTAATCTCTATTAAAAAGACTAATGAAATGGAGTATGATATCCTGCCAGCTGTGGCTTAGAATTCTTCCTTCTTTCATTTGAATTAGAAACAGGAAAACCCATAATCAGAGCAGGGCATGGAAGTGGTGGAGAAGGAAGTAATTTAGAAGTGTTTTCTTTCATTTTTCAGATCTGAAGGACCTCAGGGATTCAGCTCTTGGTTTAAACAAGAGCAGCCATCTGATATGCTGTAGCTCTCCAGCAAAAGTCAAAAAGTCTGGGCTGTGGGAATAAAAAGCACGTGTTTTTTTTTCCCTTTAGACTCATTTTGATCTTTAACATGTAGGAATTTACTAATGCAGGGAGATTTCTTCCATGTTCCATAGTAGATGAGTTATATGGGTGCATCAAAGGGCTGATCCTGCATCTGTGAGTCCATATGTTCAGCAGGAATAGTTTATACACCTTTTGGTCATGGCACTTCATGGTTCTTTCCATCTTCTATGGCATTAGAACAGATATTTAAGTGATTCTGGGCCTCAACTGGCAGCCAGTACAAAAGGCTGATGTTCAAACTGTTCCCCCACAAAAAGTCGTAACACCACTCCTGAGCATATCCACACTGTGCACTCTGAAGTGGACAGACCAAATATCCCAAAGGGAAATGGCATATGTTGTTGCAGTCCTGTGGCAATGCCAGAGGTGTAAGATTTACTGTGGTTGTCAAATTTTGCTTGTTTGGTATTTATTCAGCTACTCTGGATTAAGTATATCATTGCTCTGCAAAGCCCCAGTATCCCATATTTCATATCAAAATATACCTCAATGTATAGTGCTCAAAATAAAGATCTAACACCACAGGTCAACTCAACCTACGAAAAGGTGCACCAAAAAAAAGCCTTGGGGTCCCTGAACACATTTCTGTGAGACAGTTTGTTGGGTTTCACACCTTGTTACTAATGAAGTTTAGTGGTGTATTCCTACTCCCATGCTACAGCTTTCCTGCTGACAGGTGCATATAAATACCTGCCTAATGCCAGTCAGTGGAGCTCACGTTTGGGCTGGGTCACTTCTGTGACAGGGTACTTTACAACCAGGGCCACCAAGGCCAACAGCTGCACAGGGCTCATCATGGAAGTTGTTACAGACCAAGGGGCCTACCACTGCAGAGCTTACCAGTCCTTCTCTTGAAGTTAAATATCAAAATTTAATTAAATATTAAATAATTCTTATATAATTTTGTGGCAAAACCCTGGGGCAGGCGGGACAGTAGGGAGCAGGGGAAGGAAGACCTGGGGGTGATCTTGCAAATGTACTTAATGATACCTGCACATATCTAACAGTCAATAGAGAACAGAAAAAGCCACTCATGTTCTAATATCCTTTTACAGGTCATCACAGTAGCTGTGCCTATATGAAGATGTACATCTGTGGGGTTTTCCAGCTCAGTTGGCAAGGGATGCATGTACCTCATGAAAAGAAAAATCAATCACAGATTAGTGTTCCCCTTTTGTAATAAGCTGAGCATCATGTCAGTGCTCAGAGCTATGAACATTTATTTCACTTTATTATTGCAACAGAACACCAAATTAAGATTTTTGGATAATTTTTTTTTTTATATATAATGACAAGTAATCCCTGACTAAAATGTATTTGAGAAGACATTTATTTTATGAGCATTCAAAAAGAGAATGTGTTTCACTGAAATGTTGAAGCAGAATGTAGGAGCTGATTAGACATGCCTGCCATGTTGCCTAGGCATGACCTTGAAGAACTTGGGGGATTTGGAGAGTTGTAATGCTACTGACATTATACCTGCCAATGAGGTAACTCAGAAATCAAAACTATACACACCACTTGCTTTCAAGTTCGGTGTCTCATCTTTTATCTAAAGTATGGTTAGGAAAACCAACAGCAACCCCCTCCTTTCCAAAAAACCAATCAACCACCTCTGCAGCTATATAAACTTAAAGATGTTTATCTTGAGCAAAATGTTTTTCTCTGATGAATAACCAGCATAATAATTTGTCTTTCTTTTTAGTGGTTTTTAATTCCACTCAAATTTGAGCTTCTGATACAAATTGTTTAGATCAAAAAGTAAACTTGTATTTCTAATGGATTACTTGAGGAGCAGAACAGGCAATAAAATGACTAATGGAGAGGAATCTTTAAAAATTGCAAACTGACCTTTGAAATGTCAGAATTTGGATGTTTCCTGTAATCAGCATTCTGTGATAAATGAGAGCAGTAAATGTAAAGATCCTTGGTTCAAAGTGTGTGTAATCGAAATCCAATGAGAGATCAATGGCCTTTTGGTGACCTTTTCTGAAAAGGTCAAATGACAACATTTATGGGAAACTTTTCATGCGCTTGGAGGATGATTATAAATGGGTTTATTGCATTTCAGTGTTTTAGTTATAGAGGAAAACTGCCTATTTGTCTGAGGTCTATATAGTTGTATGAGGATGTATGTCAATGTCAGTCATTCACCCTTGTAGGTGTGTCAATTTTATACATAAAAATATGTATACACGTACCCTGACATGTATTATTTGAAATTTTAAGTTAATATTGCTATAAAATAACATAAATGGGAGAAATGCTACTTCAAACATATAAAATATCACCTAGTTGTTTTTAAGGAAGGCAACAGGAGGATCTAAGATGACTGCAGTGGAAAATTGGTTCCATTCTGCCAACAGATTGGAAATGAAATAATCAACAAAAGCCCCCTATCACATAATCATAATCCACAAGACACTGTAGTAAGTGATGGAGAGTAAGTCTCCCTCTCAGAGGCACCTTTTATGAATAAATCCAGGGCCTTTTTTTCTGAGTAGCTGTTGGAGAATGTTTTTATGCTGATCTTACACACCAAAATGTCTAAAACGGTCCAAAGTTAAATTAGAGACCATCATCACCAGATCACCAACTTTTTGATGTCTGCCTTGCAGTTTTGTATTTCAAATTATGAAAAAATGCTATTTATTTGTCTGAATGATTGATACAATTTTTTTTTGCTGAAATTGTATATGTATATTCAACTTTCTGTGAGGGCCCGCACTACCTGATTTTCTTTTTATCTCTGTGAAAATTTATTCTTAGGGATATCTTCCACCTTTCTGTGGAAAAGAATTGCTTATGAGCTCTTACATTTCATTACAAAAGCTTCATATGCTTGTAGCTTAAGCATAATTACTTAAAAAAAGTCAGTTATTACATCAGTCTTATCATTAGTTACTGGGAAGTCATGTAGACACCAGATCATCCCCATAGAAATACTCTCTTATCACTGAGGAATGAAAATTTGCACTTTTGGGCAACTGGTAGTTGAAGCATAGGACATAAATCCACAGGAACACAGTTTTAGGAGTTTTACTGGCCATGGAACAGTTTGCTTCCTTGATGGAAATTCAAATGGAGGGCTGAGAGCCCAGCTCAGTTCTTCTCTCCTTTTGCATCATTCATCATTAATGAACCAACACGGATAAAGATATAATTACTCTGATCATAGTAAACAGGTTTGATGGCTCTGGTGACAAGTAACCTGCACAAATGCTCCTTGCTCTACTGGTTCTGTCCTTGTTGAAAGAGTGGAAATGGGTGAAGAGGGAAAAAGAAGAGATTTAGCAGTGTGAAGTATCAGCTGTACTTGGACATAGAAATAAGTCTGTGGAAGGGTAAGCAGTTTTTACTGTGATCCCATTCAGAGCTGAACTGCAGTTTAAATTAACTGAAAAGGGCTCTTTCCATATGAGAAAATAGAACTATGTCTTAAATGGCATATTTCATTGATATGCAAGTATAGAATGCCAAATTGCAGTGTTAAAATCACAGGGTCTCTGATCTGTAAGTGGCCTGTTCTATTAATATTTCTTTGCAGTATGCAGCACTAGCTATTTCTGGAACTATCCTAAACTTAAATATGCCAGCTATTATTTCATACCATTATTCTGCAACCCGAAGCTGGCGCTGCAAGCTGTGATGTGCCGTGTTTTCATCTGCATTACCAGATAATTTGATATCGCAGGAAGAGGGGAGCTGGAGTCTCATCTTTCCGACATGGCTGAGTGATGCATTTTCTATTAAATACAATCAGGTGAAACTGGCCAGGAATATCCTATCTCATGATTACTATAACTTGTGATTAAAAGATGGGTTATGTGGAGACAGCGTTGTCACAACCTTTCTTTGAAAGAGGAACTGCATAGCTTTAAATTCAGGCAGTATACACAGCACGTCAAGCTGTTGTCTTTCAAAGTGGTGAAAGGAATTGGTGCCTTTCTTAATAGTTTTGGGCTTCACAATGAAATGAGCTTTCAGTAAATGACTCCTCTAGTAATAGTGTGGATGAAAAAAATAAATTAGAAGAGCAGAAGTCAGTGAATAGTTAGGAATGCAACCATTTATTCAATTACTTTTGTACTTTGGGTATATTTTCAGCCCTGAGTACAAAATGCCTTCATTGTACTAAGGAGATTTGCATTTTCATTTACTGCGCATAACAAACCTCTATAAACCTTTGTGTTTTGCCAAAAATAACAAATGCCAGAACCTTGCAAGTTCCAGTCTCTTGTTTAAACAAAAAGGGATGAATGTATTAAGACCTTATCTATCACAAAATTAGGTACTTTAGCATTAACACAGGAGTTAATGTTAGCAGTTATACATAAGATGGCATGTTTGGGCATTAAGTCCTTGGACTGACATGTCAGGTAAGGAGTAGATATTCAGAAGAATGATTACTTTCTTCATGTGAGCAAGTGTTTTGCCCACACTTTTGTGTTTGTCTTTACAAATCTTAGTTTGTTTCTAAATATCAAAGTGGGAATTGGGTACACAGAGATGCAGATGGCGAACTTTGCTTTCAAAATTTAGTTTGCAAATATGTATTACATTCGTGGATACCAAGGTCAGGTCTCAGATTTAAAAATACCTGCCATGGTAAAATATTTGTCCTTCCAAAGTAGTGAAAATTGTTCAGCTGCCAATGGAAAAGATTAGTTCAGAGACATTTTTTGGTTGGCGTGTTTTACTGATGAAATCAGGATAATGATTGCTTGAGGAGATGCTCCAGCAGTGATATTTTGAAGTGAAGTGAATACAAAGAATTTTAAGACTACTTAAGAAGTGATAATGCGGTGAAACAGATTTGAAAGTCCTCAGGAAGTTGCTTCCATTGATACATGAGAGAACCTGATCTAACTTATCTAAGTTTTGATGTTTATTTCTTGTTCTCTTCTATTCTCTTCTACCTCAGTGAACTCAAACTGTTCATGATGCCCCATGTAAAACTTGTCTGTACTAGAATAAGCATCAGCTGTTTCATCAGCTGTGTGAGGCTGTTCTGGATTTTATGAACAAATCTATTCCGGTCAAAAAGGTTTCTCTTGGGCTATCAGAAGCTGCCTAATGTAGCAATAATGTGCAATTTTCTTTATGAGTTTATTTTTTTAAAGGAAGTGTACGGGCCTTGAGTTAAGATTTCTCTCACAGAATCAGAGGGTCCAGACAGTATTAGAAAGTGTATGTTTGGTGGAAATTCACCTAAAGAGACAAACCCCACCCAGCTGGCTGTCACAGCAAGTGTATCTGAAATATCACCAAATGCCATCATGCTGTCCTCCTGACACATACGTGTCTCTCCACTGTGGCCAAAGATGATTATTATGGTACGCTAGGAGTTATGGTTGTTTTGGGAAGATGGTAAAGATCTGCCAGCTAGTATAAATATAATGTTTTTCTGCAGCTTTACCTGATAAAATTGTTCCAGTAGAAGAAAAAATGCTGTGGTAATTAATAAAGGAAACTTTCTATTTTCATTATATTTTCAATCGCTGAAAATATGTTTGGCACTTAGAAATGTCTCTTTCCAAAGAGAAAGGTAGCTTCAGGGTTTTTTTTCTTTCCAGTGGTTCTTCAGATACTTCCTTTTTGCAGGAGGGTTGGTTCCGAGTGCAGGGGAGCCAGCCAGAGTCACGACACGAACACCGATACAATTTGAGCATTGTGCTCCACTTTATTCTTTAGTTACACCAGCTTATATCTACTTTGCAAAACTTCACGCCCCATTCCCACGAGACGGCCTCTAAGCAGCGGGGGAGCCGACCAGTGTATAACTTTGCCAAGGATTTTCAAGGCTGCCTGGTGCCAGGTGTCTCCCAGGCCTGCCTGCAGCCTGAGGCCAGTTCAGGGGTTTTTCCACAGTAACCCTGGGTTGACCAGACTGTCATGGGGTATCATATGCCCCTGTTCCACAAGGAATCCCTCTACACTTCCTTAAAAAGAATTTGTCATTATAATTTTCCCTTCATGAACAGAATTCAAAATGCTGATGCTACTGATGCCTTTTCCTGGTCTTAAAATCAAGAATCAAGCACGGTTAGAAGGGAGAAAGTGTAGCCATGCAAGTGGCTGCAGCCACCCTGACCCCTGAAGATCCAGCAGACACCAAGCTGTGGTGGTCAGGCACCGAAGCTTAATGCCTCACTCCGTGGTTAGGGTGAGAGATCATAATTCCCCAGTTCCGCAGTTTACATATTTTTATGTGATAGGTTCATGTTTTCCCCTCCCTGTTCCATGTATAAGTTTGTTAATATTCATTTACCCTAAATTAATATGTATTAATTCTAGAAAGTTCTGTTGTACTTGACACTCCATTGGTTCTTTCCCTAAATCCCTCCTTTGTGTTATTTCCATTGGTTTCCTTGCCCTCAACCCTGTCTCCTGTCACGTATACTGTAGGTTTCGGGTGGGACGGAGACGGATGGACGGTGACGGAGAGATCTCTATAGGCAGGTCTTGGGACACATGGGGTTTATTGTAAAGGGCTTGGGTATAGGGGCACTGCTCAGAGCTGCCAGACTCAGCTCTGAGCAGGCCCAAGAGAGTAAGCAGGTGAGAGAGAGAGAGAGAGAGAGAGTGTAAGAGCAAGAGTGGAGTGGAATGGAAGTAAGGAAAGGAGTATCTGAAGTCCTGGTTACAATACAATAAATCATCTTCTGTACTGAATATTCTAATTGTCACTAACCAATCTAATACAAGATACAAATCCTATAGCATTTACATACAGCCTATAAGAGTTCTTATATTACCATAGAGTGTTACATCTTAACTTCTAAAAACTACTCTTTGGACCCCTTCTGCTGAGCTAGTAGGGTCTGCTCTGACCCTTGGACCTGTTTGCAAGCAGAGGGTATTGTTCCATCAAGAGGGGATTACCTTCAGTGGCCATACCATTGTTTTCTAGTTGTTCAGTAACTAAGACTTGGTATTTCAAAAGTGGCTTTCATTTCGATGTTGCCTGTAGTTTTCATATTCCCAAAATCTTTTGTCAGGCAATCATATTTATAAGGCTTTCCTGTTTCATCTTCCCCAACATCTCCCCCTTTCCGACAAACAATTAAGATATTAGACATAGTCCTACTCGTCATTTTTTGCACACACTGAAGTATACAAGGTACTGCTACTAAAACTATAATTATTACTACTAGAATAATCAAGCCTATTTTACAGAGTTCCCTTAGCCAAGGTACAAAGCTCCAACCATCAAACAAACTGTCTAGCCAAGACGGGTTATCTGTTGTAATTTGGTTAGCTAGGTCCCTTAGGTTTTGTAACTGTTTGTGAATGGAAACAGAATGATCGGATAAGTTCATACAGCATAATCCTTCAAAATCTTCACAGCCATGCCCATGTGCTAATAAAAGATAATCAATAGCAGCTCTATTTTGTAAAGTGGCATGTCTGACTGCTTCTTCATCGGTTAACAAGTCACTGATCATAGTAGAGGTGGCATTTACCTCCTTGCTGAGCCAACATCCCAATTTGTTTAACTGTTTTAGTGCAATTGAGGAACTTAACTGAGGAAGAAAAATGCTCGCAACAATTGATTTTTCAGAGTTCCAAGGGTGAAAGTCACTATCACAGTCGCTCTCATACTGATGTCCCCAGGAAGATCTAATCTTTCTGTTTTTCTTTTCGATTACTTCTTTGACACTGGGAGCAATAATTGTAAGTTGTCCCAGAGCACAAGGGCCACCATCTATTTTTGAAGGTATACCTTGCCAGGCTCTGTCTCCACAGATGAGCCAAATTCCTCTAGGGAATCGAATAGGAAGTTTGTTAAAACGATCTGCATGAGGTTCGTCATATATAAGAAGTTTAGCTTGGTTGCACCAAGAAGTTACATTGCTATAAGCTGGGTGATATGGGGTAACATTTAAATGAGGACCGTTTTCTCCTAGAAAGTGAAAGAAATAGCAGGTATCCATAGTTAACGAGCCTAGGATTTCTAGCTCTTGAAGGTCAGATTTATCAATTTTAGAATTATCAATATAAGTTTGGTGTTTATGGCTGGTAGTTGGAGATACTTGATGATCGTCGTATGGCCAGTACTTATCAAGAGTAACATTATCAAAACCTTCTGGTAAAGGTATTCCAACTAAACAGGTTGAAAAAGGTTTGTCAGGGCTTGTGTCAGATAGACAGATGGTATCGGAGCCTGCAGATTTGGCTAAAGCAACCCAGACATTTGTCTTTGGTTGATTTACAGGTAAAGCTTCATTACAAAAACTAAAACATAAGATTAAAAGCAACATGCATCTACACAAATAATGCTAAAACTCTATTCTTTTCTTGAGCTGTTTTTGGCAGATCGCTTTCTTCTGGTGATTCTGCACACTTTAGGTCTGGGTGCTTGCTTCTTGGCTTCCACTTGCAGGGTCACTGGCTGAAGTGGAACTGACAGCGGGCTTTGATGCGTGGTACAGCTTCACGTTCTTTGCTGGAATCCACTTGGTTCCTTCACCTGTGGAGAGACATGCAAATCCCTTTCCCCACATTATAAGATCATATGGTCTTTCTATTTTTCCTGATGCTAGATTCTTAATTAAAACTGGGGGGTGCTCTTTTAGTTTTGCTTTTTTGTTGTTTAAGAAATGTCTGAAGATGGGGGGTTCAGGCTCTTCTGCAGAGCTGTTCAAGAAATTAAAAACATACAAGGCTTTATTCAACCTTCTTTGAGGTGTATCCTGGGCTTCTCCCTTTTTCTGTTGATTTAAAATGCGTTTTAAAGTTTGATGTGTTCCTTTTAGGGTACTTTTTGGCAGTTGTTTAAGATACGGTGAGCAAATACCACTGTATCTTACAGCACTTTTTAGTTCTTTAATTTCGAGAGTGGGGATGGGAGCCCATGTTTTAGGACTGTCAGGCTGTTGGCTAGCTATCACAGGCTTAGTTAATAGACTAAGATTTTCATCTTTATAGATTTGGGGTCTTATTTCATGGCAATCTGTTAATTGAGAATAATCTGAGCACTTTGGAGGATTTTTTGATTCAGAAGGTAGCGCTGACAAACTCTCAGAACTTGTTTTCTCTTTCTGGGTTGCAAGATCCCCGTCGCTCTCTGGCGGGACTCTGGGGCTCATTGCAAACAAATCTGGCTGCTTTTCAGAGTTTACTTGTGTTAAAGCATCAGCTCCGGCAGAGGGGCTCTCCGTCTCCCCTGCCACTGGAGCTGCATCATTGCCCTCTGTTCCCCCCCTGCTCGCGGCTTCTGAGGCGAGGCTGCGCTGCGCGGAGGGATACGGCTGGGCGGCGGAGGGATACGGCTGTACGGTGTCGGGGGACCCCGGCAGGGGCGGCTGCGGCGCGGGGATGGGACCCGGCAGGGGCAGCGATGGCACGGCAGAGCTCGGGAGTGGCACAGCCGATCTCGGTGGCGGCGGGCGAGGAGGCGGGGCGGAGCTGCGCGGCGGAGTCGCGGGAGGATGCGCGGCTGGTCCCGGGAGCGGTGCTGTGGTTGGAGGAGTTTGAGCGGATTGATACCGGTGATCTGGGAGTTGCAGCGATTGCGCATGTGTGGGTTGCGTCATCAGGTCCGTGCGGCAGGCTGTAATGGCCGGAGTCCGCGTGGCGGATGGTTCGGGCAGAGCGGGAGATGGCAGGACTGCAGAACCAGGGGCTGGGGCTGCGGCCGCGGGAGGCAGGAGGGCTGGTGGCTGGATCGCGGCGTGCTGCTGCTGGGAGCTTGTAGGCTGGGCTGGGGTGGGTGGTGGTGCCGCGGGAGGCAGAAACGGCGCTGGCGGGGCGGCGGTGCTGGGAGACGGAGCTGGAGCAGCGGCAGGCACGGGGGAGACTGCACACATCCGTGCAGGCAGCGCGGCACCGGCATCAAGTGGCTCGCGGAGCTGGGGCGCTCCCAGCGGAAGCGATGGTGTGCCGGGATCGGGGAACCGCACAGAAACGGCAGGAGGGACTGGAGTAGACACAGGCGGCTGCTGTGCCGCGGGGCCGGGGGACCGCTCGGGGCGTGCTGTGTGCGCTTGAACGGCAGGGTGGGGGGGTAGGGTTTCTGCGGTAACGTGCACAGGGGGTGCCGGAGACAGCAGCGCGGCCATGGCCAGCGCTGTAGGCGCCGGTGGTTCGGGAACGGCAGGGGACTGTGAAGACGCAGCAGCGGCGGACGCGGATGGAACAATGGCTACCATTGGCGCCGTGTCCGGGGGGGGGGACCTGGGGGGCTGGAAGTAGGGTCGCGACTTGGCTTTGGGGGGGGCCGGCTATAATGGCAGCCATGGCCATAACCGGCGCGGCTGGGGGAGGGGTAACACCCGTAGGTAGCAGGGGGGTAGGCGCTGGCCCCACAGGGGTATCGCCGGGGGGCGGGGCCACCATGATGTCAGCAGCGGGGGGTGGGGTAAGAATGACGGTAGCAGCGGGGGGTGGAGTCGCGATGACGGGAACGGGGGGGGGCACGGGGGGGCAGGGGCAAGGGGCGGGGCCGCGGAGACGCTGGAACCGAAGGCGGGGACCGCGGGGGATGGGGTAGTGGGGACGAGCGGGGTGGCGGGGGCGGGGATGGCGGGAGCGGCGGGAGGGGCCGTAGGGTCCGGTGGGGTGGCTGGGGCCGGGGTAACGGGTGTGGGGGCCGCGAGCGCGGGGGGCGGGGCGGCGTGAGTCAGGCGGACCGCGGGTACTGGAGCCGCGGGGGCCGTGCTCCACTGCGGGCTCGCGGCGGCAAGGGGCGGACTCGCAGCAGGAGCCGGGCTCGCGGCGGCAAGGGGCGGGCTCGCAGCAGGAGCCGGGCTCAGCGGGGTGACTGCTGCGGGCGGCGCCATCGCAGCAAACAGCTCTACCAGCGCTCTGCAAGCTGGGAGCAGCTGCGCGGCTGCCATATCCTGGTAGGAGATATTATTAAAGAGCTTAACCCCAACTGTGTCCCAAAAGTCTCTTGTAAAGACGGCTGAACGGTCAGCATTTGGGAAATTAAGTCGGGTCCATTCTAAAAGATTTTTTAGCTCGTGTTTAGGCAGCTGACTTGGACCAGAACTTATAAGTAAATGCTTAAGTTGCTTATAGAGATCTCTGTCATGGGCAGAGTGGGTTTGTCCCATTTTTTAGACCAGTATGATACTCACTCAGATGATGTCACAGGAGCAGCGTCCTTAGTCAAAGGTACATCGTGGGGGGCTGGCAGGCACTCCACTCAGCACTCAGGACACTGCTTTTCGGTCCTTTCCCAGAGCTCCGATTTCAGGCGTCGCTTGGCAACGGCTTTCCGTGCTCAGGACCTCAGGGGTGGGTCCGCACTGAGCTCCAGCGTGGGCGGTGCTGAGCACTACTCGCCTGTGCTCGGGGCGTGCAGCAGAGTTCCCTCCGCAGAGCTCCAGTCAGCACTCCTTAGCAGCGTGTCCGTGCTCGAGGGGTGATACGGCAGACCTCCTCAAAGAGCTCCAGGTAGCCGCTGCGCAGCAGTGGCCGCCCGTGCTCGAGGACTGCCAGGCAATTCCCTCCAAGAGCTCCAGGTAATCCCCGTGCTCGAAGGCTGCCTCAGCAGAATTATAGAGCTCTAGCTACTACGATGCGCAGCAACGGTATGCAGTGCTCACGACACGTTCTAGGTAGTATAACTGGTCTTTTAGTTACCGTCCATGGAGAAAAGTCCCACAGATGGAGAAAGCTGAACCGGGCGTTCAATCACGTTGTGCGCCAGACTGCAGGTGCTGGGTGTGGGCTCGGCAATCACAGTGGGCGCCAGACTGTAGGTTGCGGGCGGGTTCGGTCGGGACGGAGACGGAGACGAATGGTGACAGGAGATCTCTATAGGCAGGTCTTCGGACACATGGGGTTTATTGTAAAAGGCGTGGGTATTGGGGCACTGCTCAGAGCTGCCAGACTCAGCTCTGAGCAGGCCCAAGAAAACAAGAGAGTAAGTGGGTGAGAGAGAGAGAGAGAGTGTGTAAGAGCAAGAGTGGAGTGGAATGGAAGTAAGGAAAGGAATATCTGAAGTCCTGGTTACAATACAATAAATCATCTTCTGTACTGAATATTCTAATTGTCACTAACCAATCTAATACAAGATACAAATCCTATAGCGTTTACATACAGCCTATAAGAGTTCTTATATTACCATAGAGTGTTACATCTTAACTTCTAAAAACTACTCTTTGGACCCCTTCTGCTGAGCTAGTAGGGTCTGCTCTGACCCTTGGACCTGTTTGCAAGCAGAGGGTATTGTTCCATCAAGAGGTGATTACCTTCAGTGGCCATACCATTGTTTTCTAGTTGTTCAGTAACTAAGACTTGGTATTTCAAAAGTGGCTTTCATTTCGATGTTGCCTGTAGTTTTCATATTCCCAAAATCTTTTGTCAGGCAATCATATTTATAAGGCTTTCCTGTTTCATCTTCCCCAACAGTATCCCATTTGCTGTATCCCTTATCCCCACCTTTCCTATCCCCACTATAAAATCCCTAGACCCTGTCAGATATTCAGCTTTCTGTCTCTTCCCCCCATTGTTTCATCTCAATAAACCTTCTGCATGCCTTCACACCCTGGTCAGGGACGGCTCCCTTGGGTGAGGAGCGCACCCCTGTCTACCTGCGCTTTTGTGAGTGTCTGTGCCTGCTGTAGTGCTGTCGGGTTGTGGCTAGACCCCTGAGCTCTCTTTGAGCTAACATGCAAAAAACCTGACAAGAAAGGGGTTTTACCTCAGTATTTATTTTAAGGATCCTTAGGTGCAGGTGGAATGTGCTGAAATGCACCCCGTGATACACACACACGATAGATCTGGTATAACATTATAGGTTTTACTAGTTAGCATCTCTATCAAAAATTCCCCAATGAGTGGCTCCAATGAGCCCCCCTCCTCAAGGAACCTTCCCCTGGATGATTCTATCTTAGTTTACAGAATGTGTTCTGGAGAGGACCTTGGGGTCTGGGGTTTCTAAGATGTTTGGTCTCCTAGCTTGACAAATAAGTCTAAGAATGTAGGCAAAAAACACTAAGAATACAAAAGCTATAAAAAGATATATAAAAGGGGTATAAAAGAAAAGGCAAAAAATCACTATGGCATCACTACCAAATTTCAGCTTTGTAGAAATAAACAATTTGTGTTCATTTAGCACAGTCCTTGCTATAGAAAGTGCAGACACCTATAGGTATGTGATGACTTGCTCTTTGCAAGGATATTTGGAAAAACGTATTCAGGAGATGCACTGAATTCTCTCAGGACCACTTCTTAAATTTGATCCAAAGAAAAATTTCAGAAAAGAAAATAAATACTTCCTGGCTGTTTTTATGCTTTTTCCTCTATAAGCACCAGACTCAGCTCAGCTTGGGAGGGGAACATCAGCCTTATGTGATATAACTTTTCCATTAGTGCAGAACAGTTGAAGAAACTCTTGAACAACTTTTTTGTTTAGCACATGGAAAAGATAAGGCCAACACAAAGGGAAAATGGCCAAACACATCAACACCACAAAAAGCTGCTGCTGCCATCTCTTTTCAGCTAATGTTACTATATACATGCATCTCTGCATGGGTTTTTGTCAGTTCTGGAGGGTGAAAGTCAGTTCTGGTGGGTTTTATTCAGGTGAAAGGCAAAAGCAAATTCTCCAAAAACTGTTAACCCACAAGGTTTGTGCTTGGCTAAGGGCAGGTGACATCTCAGCACAAGTAGAACAGTACAACAGAACACCCCTCTGTAATCAGAATTAAGCACAAGCAATATACTTTAGTGTGCAAGGAACTGCAGCTGTTCTTCTAAGTTTTAATCTCCATTCCTGATCTACCAATGTCCAAACAGGCAATAAAAGTGACCTTCCCTAGCTTGTGCTTCTCATTACTGAAGGTGAAAAATGACAAGGCAAACAAAAGAAGTGGTTAGAAATCATACTGTCATGACTGATACAACTGGTTCATTTGACACTTGTACTGGAATCTGATTCAGAAAAGACAGCTACAGAGAACTAGGAAACATAGACAAAGTTAGGAGACACTGTATAGCTTTAGGAAGGGAAAAGGAGGTTTCTTAACACATTTATCTTTCCTTGGACAGGCCATAAGCAATGCCTATGCAGTCACGTATTGCTGAGGCAGGTGGCCATGCAGGTCAGGCTGCTGAGGGGCTGCCAGCAGAAATCACAAGGATTAAGGCTTGGAGGACTGTGGACTGCTGCAGTCTGATCAGTGACTAGTGGAGGCTGATAAAACGCTGCAAATTACTGTGTGTGAGATTTATAATGGTTTTCTTCAAGTACTCCAAGTTCAGACCTGGCAGTTGAGTGCAGGAGGCAGGTGTTTGACTGCTCCTGTGCTTTGAGACCAGGATGGTGATAAACAGCCTGACATAAAACGAGCAGCGCTGGATTCAAACAGGGTTCATGGCAGACAGAGATACAGTTGCATATTATATGGGGGTTGAACAATTTATTGAAGATTCAGAGCTCGAGTTCTGACATTGAGATATCAATCACATGAGATTAGTGTTGATGGGTGTTTGCTTTCTGCCTGCAGATAAACATCTCCCCTGAATGAGTTGAGAGATTTGCATGTAAATCTGCTCTGTACCTTAAATATGAGTCACAGGCTTTTCTTTTCTGCTTTGTCATGAAAAGTATACTTAAAATATACTTGTATATACTTTATAAAAAGTATATTTGTGTATAGTTTATATATGCTTGTATATACATAAAAATATGTTTAAATCTCAGCTTGGGTACATAGGTAACTGGAGTGGTCTTTCATGTACAAAACATACTGAGAAATTTTTTCCTCAAGTCTGCTGTTACTTTAAATATTCCATCCTTAAGATGTACCATTTAAAATCTCAGTTGTTCTTCTGAGGCTGGGATGTACTCAGACAGTATAACGCATCAGGCTTGGTGGATGCTGAATCTGAATGTAAAGGAAAATCAGATGTTTAGTCTTTCTATCCATGTAAAATTGTGGCATCAGTGAGCTGAAAATGCGGTAGGATGAAATTTAACTTTTCCATTTGTTCAGGGCTGTTTCTGCTTAGAATTGAGAAAGTCTTACTTTTCCATTATATGTTACTACAATTCTTAAATTTTCTCTTTAAATAATTGATTCTGTATTTTATATTTTTATTTTATATTTTATCTGTGTACCCAATAGAGTATTTGAAGCACGAGGCATTCTCTTAAAGTACTCAGCTGTAGAAAACAGAAGCTATTACTAGATTAGCTGTTAAGAACACTGACATCCATATTGAACCACAGATAATAAAAATAAGTTATTCTAAATTGTAAAAAGTATGGTAAATTTCATTGATATAAAACCTAGTAATTGGCATTGTTATATAATGGCAATTAAAAAGCACTATAAAGAATAAGGTCTGTTCCAAAGGCAGTCTAGATGAGAAAAACAAATGTTCTGTAAAGGAAACATACTATGTACATGGAAAGAAGATAATATTCCATTATTTGATATACAGTCCTGGAGAACACACAGCATAAGCAGATCTTTCTGAAAGCTTCCGTAATTTGAAACTACACCATGGAGGTATCCAGGTGAGTGAGAAAATCTATATACGGATCTGAGACACTGGACTGAAAAGTGTATTTAGCCTCTTCCACCTAGTTCAGTAAGATGGATTATGAAAGCCAAAAGCAAAGAAAACTGTGTGGCTCATTTAATACGAAGATTTCTGTACCTCCTCCTGATCTTTCTCTTGGCGCATATTTGTCTTGCTGTCCCAATTGCCTGTGTTCTCTCACACACTTAATCAACAGTTGAGTTCTCCAACTTCTCTGCCATCTTCTGAGGACTTTGAACTGCACCCTTCTGGCCACTGACAAAGGACTTGGGACTCCAAAGTCCCTTTCTATGGCTGTATGTGAAGGTACTTCATCTCCCTTTGGTTGTTGTTTAATCTGGTCTGTTTCTATAATTCATGCAGAAACTTTATCTCCTCTTGTGCCCAAGAGATGGTGAATGGATATAATTTTTCTGCAGCCTCCAATTCCACCCACCCTACTATCTCTTTAAGACCCTAAGGATTTTTTACTTAATTCTCTTTTCATGTATCATGATCATTGTCTTGACTTCATGCCATTAATTACTACTATACATCTTTATTGAACGTTACCATCTGAAAAGGGAATGCAGAAAATCATTGGGGGCCTGCTCACAAATGTACTTAGTTAAATGTAATCTTTACATTTGATTTTCAGTGGATTTAGAATTACAGGTGATCATTTTCCTTCAAAATAACTTTACCACTAGGAAACTCTAG
Organism: Corvus moneduloides; assembly: GCF_009650955.1. Classification (NCBI taxonomy): domain Eukaryota; kingdom Metazoa; phylum Chordata; class Aves; order Passeriformes; family Corvidae; genus Corvus; species Corvus moneduloides. The sequence continues at coordinate 5,891,881 of NC_045482.1, forward strand.
CTAGGATTCCCGGGAAAGTTATTATGTTATTTTCTGGATCAGTCTTGAAGTTCTTTGTTCCAGTAAATCCCTGGAGGCTGGATAACTAAAGGAGCTTTGGGTTAGCTGTCTGAAACTAATGGCATTAAATCAATTGCTACAAGAATATATTTAGGCTGAGCATTAATAATATGGGGAGCCTGGATGACATAATGATGGAGCACTGGCCTGGGATTTGGGATGTCTGGACTGTGATCTTGGCTCAGCCCGTAACTTGCTGGGCAACCTCCGGAAAGTCACTTTACTTTTGCCTTATTAAAAAGTTTCATGTGGAAAGTGCTTTGAACTCTTCTGATGGCAAGTGTTATGCCAGTGCCATATATTTTGTAACCACATAAGTGAAATCTGTTAAATGCCAAGCAGAATTAAAGTGGTAAGTGCCTGTGGCTAGAGAGCCTTTCATGGACACTGCTCAAGCCTCCTGTCAAATCTGTGTTTCTGAAATAATCTTGTAGGAGAAGTGAAAGGAGCAGGAAGATGCCCAAATAGCCCTTTATACTGATAAGGCTTGTTTAATAATGACAAATTGTACAATATAAGATGCAATGAGAAGGATGTATCAAGTGGGATTCTGCAGGAGTTATTCTGGTTATTGCAGTATCAGCCTTTTCATTAGGGCACAGAATACGACACTCCAGGAAAGAATAGGGAGATTATCAATGATGGAGAGTGCTAGGATACTGTTTTAGATAGCAATTTTCCTGATAGGTACCACTGAGAAAGCTAACATACTTCATACCACTTTTTTTTCTGTGAATCAGAGTTCAGTTCTCAGTAGGAAGATCAGCTGCACATGAACATTGGAAGAGAAGCAGGATTTGGAGCTACAGCAGGAGAAGAAATCATCACAGGGGAGCTAAGCAACATTTGACTTGTGAAATTGGGTGGACTTGGTCTCTCTTTACTGGGAGCTATGAAAGAGGTGAATCAAATAGAGGCATCAAAAATTATCTTTGAGAAAGTATGAAGGATTTATGAAGTCCTAGATCCTGGAAATGAGTAAATGCAGCCCTTATCTTTAAAAAGAGGGAAAAGGAAGTTCAGAGGAATTACAGATCAGCAAGCCTTTCCAGAAAAAAATACTGAAGAAACAAATAATTTTTAAGGAGAAAACCCAAAGCCAGCACAGAACAAAATGAACCAAGGAACTGGAAAACAACGAAGGTCTGTCAAAAGCAAATTATCCAAGTTTCAAACCTGTTTTTTTTTCTATGAAAGAAGAGTGTCTATAGTAGAATTGGCCAGAGTGGTGCACTTTGAGCCTTGTAAGCATAACATGGCAGCTTCCAAAGTAGACTGGGAAAAGTGCATCTGTAATTAAACTGCCCTAAGCTTGATACAGAACTCTCTGGAAAGCCTCCTTCACAGAGGGTATTAATGACTCACTGCCAAACGCTCAAGCAGGATCCCGTGTACTCTGGATGCAGCAGTAAATTCTTCATCAGTAACTTGCATAATGAAGCAAAGGTTAGGCTTAGTAAATATGCAGACCATATCATCCTAGGCAGATTCAGGCATATTGGGAAAATAAGAATTTTTTTTCCAATAACTTTATAATTTAGAGAAATGGTCTGAAAAATAGAGCAGAGTTGAATTAAGGACAAATATGAACTGTACAATGCTGACCAACAATATGATTGTACAAGGACAGCCAGCTCTGACAGTCCAGAATACACTGGGTGGTGAAACTGCGGGGGAAGATCTGAAGCTATTACTGGGCACCATTAGTGGAAAGAAACGGTGTCAAGCTGTTGTGCAAAACACAAGCACTCACTGGGTACGCAAGATCAGGCAATGGACTCTTCTCTCTGGTGACCAGTGACGGGACCTGAGGGAATGGCTGGAGCTGTGTCAGGGGAGATTTAGGTTGGATATCAGGAAAAGGTTCTTCTCGCAGAAGGTGGTCAGGCACTGAGCAGGCTCTCCAGGGAAGGGTCATGGCCCCAGGGCTGACAGAGCCCAAGGAGCGTTTGGACAACACTCCCAGGCACGTGGTAGGATTGTTGGGGTGTCTGTGTAGGGCCAGGAGTTGGACTGGATGATCCTTGTGGATCTGTTCCAACTCAGAATGTTCTATAAAAGAACAAGCCCTGCAGGGTAAGTGAAGGTGCTCTGGTGAAATCTGATGTCCAACACTAGGCTCCATGGGAAATAACACCAGAGACTGGCAAGTGCAAGGCAATGAGAATGACTACCACTGAGGATTTAATGAACTGCTGTTATTTCATCTAAAGAGGAAAGAAGACACAGGTGCTACAGGATAATTGCCTTCCAACTGAGAAGAGACTGCTGCAAAGGTAGGAAGCAATTTTTCTCTGTGTCCAAGTGAATGAGACATAGAGTAATAAGCTAAACCTGAAGCAACCGATTTAGATTAGACATTAGGAAAAAGTTTCCAACAGCATGGGTAGTTCAAGGTGAGAACAGAGTCTGTGCTCTCTACAGGCAATTTCTGTAATAGGAAATTTTTAAGAACAGGTTGACCCAATGTCTGAGTGACCTCTGTATAGCTGACTCAGCCCCAGTGCAGCCTTACTATCCACGATCCTACTTCTTCTTGTTGAGGGCAGACCAGAAGGTGCAACAGCCACCTGGGATATGGCATTTTGGGCTTTTGTTCCAGGAATTGTAATTTTTTTTTTTTCCCATCTGGTACATGTTTTGCCTTCTGCTTCTCTTGCTCTCTCAGTGTAATTTATATACAGCTAGTCTATGATAGTTTCATTAGAAGGGGAATGTAAATAAAAGGGGTGAGAAAAATATATTAATATTTGTAAAGTACTTTATGAGCCCAAGTGAAAGGCAGTATATAAGCACGAGCATTATTATGGGAAATCAATGAATAAAGTAATAAACCAAATTGAATAAAAAATGAAACAAACCCCAAAAAACTGCTATACTCTGCACATAAACCCCATAAAATACATATAAACCTTAAATAATAACAACCCATTTTCAGGAGTTTCTGGTTTTCGTTGGTTTTTTTAAAATTAATTAAGTCTTTTTCATTTACCAAAGTTCAAACAATTAATCACAGGCCTATGTAATCAAAAGTAGAGTTTATTTCCTATTACCTATTCGCATTGCAATCCCAGCATTTGAGATGATTACATACTATATATAAACACACACCTACTATGTAATCATTTAAAGTGCTGTGAACAGTGTATAGGTAGTTCAAAACGAACACTGTGCGTGCAGCATAAAGCATTAATAGCATTCCAAAGTATGTCACATCATGAGAAAGACTATTCTGTTCCTGAAATGAATTTGGCTTATTCATTAGTGAGATGAAGAAAGCTGATTACAGTGAACTATTTTCTTTTACATCAAATAAGGGATAAACTTACCCTAAAGATTTGGGGTTTTTTCCTTGAAGAAATAGACATGTTTTAAAGAAGATTGTGTTTTTTAAGGCAGCTGCAACCGGTCAATCATGCTTGAATCCTATGGCACTATTTTTGTTGGGTTTACTTTAGCAGATCATTTAAAAATGACCTATTCAACTTCATAGCAAATAAATAGGGATTTCTTATTTCTGCAAGTTTCTCTGGTACAGGTCCATCACTCTTTGGATACTTAAAGAAGCAATAAAGATGCATAAGAGTTTAACTAAAGAATTTTTTTAGTTGGAGTATTAATGAATAGTTCAGTCAACAGGGTTTGGAGGGAAACGTAGAGGATCATAGCTTATTATGAAGAAATGCATTAATCAGAAAGAAGGGAGCCCAACAGTCAACATTTACTTGTTCATTAATGTTTGCAGGATATGTAAAAATACATAATATTGCAAATAAAAATGGTGTGAACAGCCTGTTCTTTTCCTTTCATAGCCAGGTTATTCAAATTTGCATTTTGTCTAATGCTAATCCCAACTGTAACTGGAAACAGCTCCAGATGCAGCAGCAGCTTAAGAAGGACATTGAGGTAGTTTATGAAATGAATCAATGAGAGTGAATAGTGTATTCTACCTTTGCAAGTCCTTTCATGCAAGGCTCTTGGAGCAATTAATAAACATCACTGCACTGCTGAAACAGAAGAAACTGTTGCTGTATAAAATTCTCAGGGGTAGGCCCTACTGACACCTGGTGTAGTGACTGGGCATCTAGTGACCAAGTCACCTTAGAAAAGGAGACTTCAACACCTGACTTTTGACAAATTTTTAAGTATTTAGATGCTTTCAATGCATTCCAGTTTTCTTTATTGAAGAAGATACAAGCACAGAGAGTTTGGTTCTGTTCTCTTACCCAGCTGGGAGCTGTTGACACCAGCAAAGCTCAAATCCATGATGTGCTGAATGTCTTTGTAAAATAATCAGTAGGAAATGGAGAAAATGGAGATACTGTGTACCTGCAGCATCTGACAGGATTTACAGGGTCAGAATTAGGCCCAGAAATAGGACATAAAGAAAGTCATGTAATTATGACAGATAATCAAGGCTATACTATGCTTTTACCACAAAACTACCTTCCTGAAGTCACAGATTATTAAAATCCAGGGTAGGATTTGGAGGAAAACAACAAACCAATTAGCTTTTAAGGATAAGTGAAGTAACCAAACATAACATTTGGGCTATCTGGGATTTTTCATGCAGAGAAACAACATTCCTTGGACACTTGACCCTGTGAAAAACCAAAAAGATTGAAGCAAAAGTAACAGTTATTCCAAAGAGATCATATTATTTGCAACAGTATTGTAAAAAGGAAGTGAAAAAAAGGAGAAAAAGCCAGAATTATTTACTTTGGTTTCTAACCTTAATTCCAAAATAAATAAATTACAAAACATCAGAGAAATTGCATTATTTTGGTGCCAAGAGGCTTGGACAAACCATTTTCCTTTCTTTTGTTTTCTTCTCAGATACTCTGGAAGGCTTGAAGAACTGTTCGAGCTGTTATGAGGTTGGTACTTTGCCCTCTGGAGTGGGAAGAAACAGGTCAGTTGTACGTGTTTATATCAAAGGAAGTTTAAAGATTTTCTTTTAAAAGAAAATTCATCCATAAGCCGTGGTGGCAGTGACCCCAGTAGATGCCAGGGAAGGGAGCCTGGAAAAGAAGAGGGGACTGCTGATATTTGATGAAGGGAAAAAGGAGTGAGGGAAAGGATTGATAGGCAAACATGGAGCAAGGTTGTTGCACATAGGTGTGGGAGCACTGATCAAGGGGCTGTTTCTTGAGACTGTACAGAACTTGGACTGGGTCACCACTTTTTGGGTAAAATTTCTACAAAGTATCAGTCTCTCAAGGAATGCAGTGGATTGTGGGAGCACAGTTGAGTTCTCAGCTGATGGAAACAGGCAGAGGGGATCTGCACTCTAAGTAATCTTCCAAGTGCCTGGGTTACTTAAAGTGAAATATAGTAAGACTTCTTGGCAGTATTTGGTGTTGGGCACTGATGCAGAGTACAACTTCTAAGAACTGATAGTTTCATCATTTCAGATAGTTCACTGGGATGCAATTTGGCTGGTCCAGCAGGTCTTGGCTCAGGACTTCACTGTGTTACATCATGTTCGTACCAGTTCTTACTCCTTGGCATTCATCAGTAGTTTGTGCCCTCTATCTGGTAAAGGATAGCAGGAGATTATCAAGATTAAATGGTAATGGGTCAGCATCCTTGTCTGGAAGCTTGAAAGTTGCTGACCACTGCCTCAAATGGGATAGTCTCTTCCAGAGAGTAACTGGTTGTCAGATGTCTTCACATCTAGGCAAACAAGATTTGGGCTGTTGTTTGTCCTGTAGGTTAGAGCAGAGGTGACCTGTGCGCTGCTCGGGAAGAAATGTGGATGAGGGCTCTGGGACTTCAGCATGTCCTGGTTTGTCTGGTTGTGAGTCTGAATATCTGATTCTGACAGAGGTGTTGGTGCATTTCTTTATGATCCGTTGTGATAGTCTAAAAATGACCATAAAATCATCTCAATCTGTCTCTGTTTTTATTGTCAGAACTGGAATTAAATGTCTTTGCTAAGACCTCTTCTGGACTTGATTTATGCAGAGAACACAAGCAAAATTGATTGAATACAACAGGATTAATTTATTTGCCTCATGTTAGAACCTAATCCAAGACCCTCAATTATCTTTCAGTCAGTGTCAGTGAAAAATGGGGAAATACACTGTGACTTCTTAAACTAAGATGTTATTTCCCTGCATGTTCATTTAGACTCAAGTTCAAAAAAACTCCAGGAATCTGTGCTTAATATCTCTAAGTCAACTATGCCATCATGACTCTAAGGAAAGACAGTTTTACAGTTAAATCAGAACATTTGTTATGAAGTATCAACATTCCCCATCAGTACATTTTGTCTAGTGCTTGCTTTAATTCCCAAAAGTGTAAAAGAAGGTGTTCCTATTTGATAATATTTGAATCAGATTCACAGTGAATCATTGTACTGCAGCACAGTCTTTTCCTTTTTTTTAAACTCTTTTGTAATTCCCAGTTACTTTGTAATGCTGACCCAGCTCCATCTATCCTGAATTCTGCTCAGATACGCAAATCTTGTGTCAGGACTCTGTGTTTCTAGTGATGCCCTTGCTGCTCTCCTGTGACACCACATCCTAGTGAAAGCAGTGTAGAGAGCAGATTAGCCAGGCTTTCTTTTGCTGCAAGGCAGAACTGAACAGTAAAGTACCATCCATGGGCTGCAGGGAACAAATAGGTTTTACCTTGGAGCTCATTTTTGAGGCTCTTCCCTACCAGTGCAACTGGAGAGCTGTCACTAGTGCAGCACTGGCTGGTGACATATGAAAGATGATCATATACTGTATTTCTTGGGTTTTTTTTCCCACTGAGATGCACCTGAAGGCAATACCCACCCTCTACTCTTTCCCTTCTATGCACTTGCCAGTAGATGGTGGTAGCAGTTGCTCTATTGATGGCAGTGCCAAACAGTGCTGACATTTGAAAAAAACAGTGTTTTATGACAGCGGCAAGAATTACTTCTCTTTGGGAATCTATATTCTGTCAAAGAACGTACGTTAGGCCCTGCTGAACTGCTGCCACTTCCATTTAAGCAGAGGCCTCTGCAGCAGCAGCTCCACGAAGAGGTTCACCTCGTCAACAGCGATAGCGCCCAAGTGTGAGATTAGCAGAAAAGCTGCTGAAACAAAAGATACTTGTTAAATGCAGCAAGGGTCAGCCACAGAAGACTGACGTTAGGTGTTCCAAAAACAAGGCTTCAGGGTGCAGGGAAGAAGTGCAAACTCTTATGAGGAGTGACTGCTGCCCATGTGAAGCCGTGGGCTCAGCAAAGCAGGAGTTGGGATACAGTGCTGGGCAGCTCCCACGCTGTTCTTTGGCTGTGGTGAGGGAAATGTACTTATATCAAAGTTACAGGGCAGGAGCCTGCTGATCATCAAGCTGTCTATTAATAGATGGTACATTTGGGAAGCCTAAAATCTCTGCCATAAATTAATAAGCTCGAAACTGGCTGAGACAGGGCCATTCTGTGATGTGTTAGGAAGGTGCTCAGCCAAGTCTTAATAGTAAATTCTCCTCAATTTTAAGGTTCAAAACCAAGCAAAGGATCCAAAGTCCACAGCCACCCTTTCACCCTTTCCTTCAAATCATGAAGCCACATTATTCCACTGGTGGTTATGTGGGTGGAAGAAGGCAATAAAACTTAGAGCCTGTCTGGGGCACCAACAGGTCTGGTTGTGAGGGATGGGCACCCCACAAAGACAGGCAGCAGGGATGGGAAGAGGGGGGATAAGGATGTGACCAACTAAGATGGACTTTTCTTCTAATAATACAGTCTGGTTTTTAAGAAATAGGTATTTAGCCCTTATCTGTGTTCCCTAGCCCGGTGTGATACTATTCTGGTGTACACCAAAGCAGTATCTGGGCATATACATTCCATACACAAAATAAGGGAATTGGGCCCTTGGAGACCTTTGGAGCTTAGCAGAAATGGTAGGAAAAAATGATATGGCCACTTTACAGGTGAAGTTTCAAAACTTAGGTTAAATTAGGTAGGAAGCAAGTTTTCCTACACCTCAATTTCAGCATCTAAATCTGAAATATCCGTTTTCCTTTTCCTCCTGTAAGATAACCACAGCTCTATTCTCCAGCTAATCAGGGAATTTTCAACAACTGTATCTTCATGAAAACCTGAAAACGTAGTATCTGCAGTTTGCTGGCTTGATTTTTCAGCCTGCACAGCATTCAGCAGTTCTCTGGCATTCCTGGGATTACTGGCTGCTCGGCATTACATCAAGCTTCTTATTTAAGTTTCTGTATTGTGGGTTTAAGGATCTGAGTTTTAGACAAAAATTTTTGCTTTGAAAATTGTGTTCAGCAACTGTATAGACTTTAAAAAAATATAATAATATCCTGACAAGGGAGGTCTCCTCCTGAGTCTTAACCCTGGCAAGTTTTTAATTTCTCTTTCCTCCCTCCCAGGAAAAAGATTCACCTAAGATGCAAAGCATATCAAACTGTCAGATCAGATGCATGATATGTATAATTAATGGTGTAGAACAAAGAGAAAAACCCTGCCCTGAAAATACAAAATCTTCCCTTTTTAAAGTTGCCTCCTGCTTTCACCCTTCCAATTCCTCTAGGACTGTGTAACATTTAGATGAAATCAGCTACTTCGGGGCAAGAAAACAGTGCCAGTGTTACCATTTTTATCTGAACAGGAACATTTTGGAGCCTGCAAAAAAATCCCTGCTAGTCCATGGCTCTCCTTTGGCCCTCATGTTCACTTTCGTGTATTCAAAACCTGCCTGCTCGGGGTGTGCTGACCTGCTGGTTGCTCTGCCAAGCTGTACCAGAGAGGTGACATTGCTCTGTGTCCCCAAAATGCAACACGAGGGGGGCAGCCAAAAGTGGGGGGCTCACACCTACAGCACGTTGCAGATGCTTCATCTCTGGAAGTGTTCAAGGTCAGGCTGGATGCAGCTCTAAGCAACCTGGTCTAGTTAAAGGTGTCCCTGCCCAAGGCAGGGGAGTTTAAATGAGATGATCTTTAAGGTTTAAGGTGAAATCCTTGTTCACAGAGCTGTTTTGGTAGGCAAAGGGGAGACTTTCTTATTCTTCTGGAGTGCTAGAAAAAGATCCCATTTAGGGGTCAGATGGCACATAATCAGCTTGTCCAAATGTAGGCGAAGGTACCACTGGACCTTTATTCTTGTTTGGCTTCCTGCTGTTCTCAGCAATTTAAAATAAAATTAGCAAATAAAGGGAAATTGCTTGCACATGAAAAAACTCTCACAAAGAAACCTGAAGAATAATATCCATCAGAATAATAACTTGAAAATTATCACTCAAGGAGTCAAGGTACCTAGCTCCATATAAGGAATTGTAAACTGGAGATGGTCTCTATGTGCTTGATAGTTTCATTCATACAACCCAGATGTGCCTTGCAGACAGCCCGGGTGCACTCTGAAGATTCGAATGGAGAAAAAAGACACAAGTTAAGGCCCTGATAAATGAAGAAACGTATAATCTGTGGGTGGAAATCCAGTATAAAGTGCTTCATGCAGCCTGTTAAACCCTATTAAGCCCTTACTGAATGGCAGAATGGTTGAGGCTGAAGGTACCTCTGGTGGTTGTCTCTTCCAACCATCCCCAGATGACTTACGAGTATCTCCAAGGATGGAGTTATGCTGAGGTGAAATGTTCTGGGCCAGGTATCAATCACACACTGAAGAAATACTTGCTCTTTGGTGACACAGGAGCTGCCTGAGGAGTGTAGTTAGTACTGTGTGAGGGCATGGCCTGAGAGAGCTCTCTGACACAGAAGTTCAGCTGTGCCTTCGGGTATTCAGGTTTTGTTTGAAATGACTTTTAAGATGCGTCAGATAGGGATTGTTTAGAGGAATAAAACTAAAAAATCACAGTGATGCTCTTGGTCTCCTTCAGGCAACAGAACATCTTGACTTGCCCCTCTGAGGGAAAACTGGAAAGTTGGAAAGTTTAAGAACTTAATTTTTATTGAATAGTTTGAATTTTTCTTTTGGCGTGTATGTTAATATATGCACTATGTGTATGCCAAGTGCTCTGCATGTCAGAACACCATCACTAATCTTGGGAAAGAGGAGTCCTTCAGAAGAGGACTCTAGGGAGTTGTCATTTGAAAGGTCTCTGTATTTCAGCAGTGCTGCATATGATATAGAAAGCCAGCAATGACAGAGGCAATGCTACAACATGGGTGTCTGACCACAGGGCTCAAACTCCTGGAAAAAGCACCACCATTTATTCTGTGAAATATGACTGGCACAATTCTTCCCCTTGGGAAATATCTGAAGTGAGTTACATAAAGCAGCTGCTGTTGGCATTGCTTCCTTTCTTACATGACCTAATTGCATGGAAAAGGCTGACTTATGGTTAGGTAAAACTGGAAAAAAGTTACTGAATAGTGTTTGATGTTGTTTAGTATTTACTGAACTTGTTGTTTAGTGTATCTGTTGGGTAGTAGATGTACAAAGTGGGGTATGTGAGCCAAAGGGAACATGTCCTGCTGTGTTGTGCAGGGACAGTGGAGAAGTCAAGGAAAGTCCACTCTACTCTTAAAATCTTAGTTTGTGAGCTGTTCTTTTGAAATCTAGGCCAGCTTTGCTGAGCTGCTGCATTTAATCTCAATACCTACTCTGTCATTAAAGCACTGATGTCTTCTTTCTTCTGTCCTGAAAATTACACTGTTCCATGAAAACTGCCATCACTTCTGGAGAAGACTTTGTCTAGTCTTCTAAATTTTTGTAAGTGGGCATTAATGGCATTATATGACTTTAGTGTAAAATAAACAGGAATGCTCGAAACAAACACCTGCTTTCACAGACTGTTACTAGAGTCGGGATATTGAGAGCCTGGATTTATTTGTGTGGCTCGGAAGATGTGTTTCACCTCTGTTTTCAGAGGCGAGTGTGCAACATAGTTCTATTTCTGTCGGAATGTGTGTTACTAATTTATAGGAACTAAAGGCAGAGTGAGAGCTGGAAAAGAATTTTTTTAATGGCTATAATTCAGGCATCTAAAAATAATACTTCCAGGTTCCTTATCTATAGCCTATTGCTTGTGTCTTTTCTTTTTAATTCTTTGTTGAATGAGCTCATTTTTCCTGTGTTTGATACAGCTACTATTTCACTATAACTCTGTGCATGAAAAAGTAGTTAGAAACACCTGCTGCATGTTTATTTATTTAACTAACATTCATTTTTTTGTTTTTTGCAGTGCACATAGCAACTTGAGTTGACCTCATTTATCCTATTCAAAAATGTAAGTACTTTAATTACACCACTGCCTTCTTCCTCAAATATTTTAAAATGATGGAATTTCAATTTGTATAGTCTCTCCTCATATTGTACATATTTTTAATCTGAGGTTCCAGCTTATTACCATGTCACGGGCCTACAGGATGCTATTAGGCAACCAGGTTTACGAGGACAGAACTCAGCAGAAAGATTTCAATTTCCTTACCCTTAGAAACAGGGCTCCAGGTGCCAGGGAAAACTATACCTCCTCATTCTTTCAAGATTTTTAAGTCTTTTACAATTGGTACTTCATCTTTATTCTAGACACCAGTATAGCAGACAAGCGAAGCAATTGTAAACTCTTTTCATGCGGGGTTTGTCTTCCCTCCTTGATGTCTGTAGTTTATATCATGCATCCATTTGTGGCCGTAACTGTACAAAGTCCAAAACAACACTTTTTCCATTGAAATAAAACAAAATTCTTGGCTTGGTTCTTCAAATCTAAGAAAATTTTTCTAACACTGAACTGATGTATTTTTCTTGGTTCAGTGTATGAACTAACCTTGTGGTATTGAGGACACTATTAAGCAGTGCAGTAAAGAAGGTTACTCTGATGTTACAGTTCATGCCTGATACATATGGATTGGCATCAAATCCTGATACAACAAATGAAAAGTTAGTGGCTGGACACCTTTCTAATGACTTTCTGAGCCAATAATTCCATGTACTGTGGGCATGTATGGGTTTCCTAATGTGTGAGGATCTGGCTTGGTTCCTTGTCCTATACTTTTAGGTGAAAATGAAATTAGACATCTAACAAAAGAGCAGGAGAATATGTTTTTGAATATCAGAAAATACAGTCTCTGTAGAAAGTCCTTGTGGGACTATTTATTTATGTATAGTTATGGTTTGCAGCCTCTATGTGTTATGTGGTGATTGCCTGTAGGGAAAAAATAAGTATTTATACATAATGAAGAAGTGCACGGTTCCTAAAAACAGATATGCTGGAAATTAACCCAGGAAAGAAAGTATTTCTTTACACTATTCTCAGCAGTATGCTGGGAATATATAGGGTTTCCTAAATTATACTTGGGCCTCTCCAATAGGTCCATTATGAGATGTTTGATATAAAACTTCACTGGCTGTGCAAAAACCCAGGATGTATCATTACAAATGCATCCTCAGTGAACTATTTTTTAAAAAGCCACATAATTTTATGTTGCATTACTTTCACCTTATTTTCAGTATAAATAATAATATAGAAAGCATTGTTTTCTTTAATATCACTTATGTTTTGTCAGCTTCCTCTCTCAGACGAACAACTATGTCAGCATCATGGGAATCAGAATAAACAAAATCAAAAAGTTCTCCTTTCTTGTGGGCACTAATTAGTTATGTGCAATACCTTCAGCAGTTTTTGGTAGAAGGAAATTAAATTATATATTTGCTTGCAAAATATTTATTTCTCAGACGGATTATTTTTGCATTTAGACAAGTGAATTTCAAAAAGTTTTTTACTTCTGTTCTTTTACCCAGTATTGCTTTAAGAATAGAAAGCTTTTTTACAAAACAAATGCAAGTGGCTGGGAAAAAAAGGTATCCTAATATGCTGCCAAATGGTTAAAATGCATTATCAAGTGATAAATGCAGAGGGTTTTTTATCTCACCCTCTCCCCTTGCCCCTCGTCACAATTAACATTACATAGGAGGCATGTCAGTTGGACAGCCCTGGAGACAAAAGATAACACTGCATGGACCAGGGCAGTAGGGGGTACCTGCCTGCTTAGATGCTTCAGCTGGAAACAGCAGTGGTCCCTTTGGAGGTGTTGTCTCAAATCATCAGTCAGACCCACTCAGTCCATGGCTTCCTTTTCCGGCTGTCCAGTAAGGACACCTTTCCATCAGTGACTACACCTACTGCCACAAAAGAAGGTTTTGTGGTGTCAATATATCTCTACTTAGAACTGAGTGGAGGCAAACTCTTTTTTCCCCCTAAACTTAATTTCTGTCTTTCTTTTATTTTTCCACGTCAACACAGAATTAGAATGGAACAATCACAAATACACCCACGACTGCCAGTAGCTCTCTAGCTCCCTCAGAACACCACCACAGGATATCAGAAGTACAAAATGAAAGATTTTTGATGTGGTATTCCTGTATCCTACTAGAATATAATGAAAATATGATTTCTGATCAAGATTATTTATCCATATTTTATGTTTGAGTATACCCCTATAAATATGATCTCTTTCTCCAATATGATGAAAAACACAGAATCATTAATTTTGTAAACCTTTTTTTACATTAGAATCACAGAATAATTTGGGTTGGAAGGACCTTAAAGATCATCTAGTTCCAAACCCCCTGCCATGGGCAGGGAAATGTTCTTTACATTATTAGTGCCAGCCAAAAATTAAACACAAATGCAGATGGGATTAAGATTTAATAGTAAGCCAAAGAATTTATCACAGATCTATAAGCAGCTACAAAAAGCAGACACTAGACCTAGAAGTTTGGGGAAATGTTTTCTCTTTCACTGTTGCTACATAGAAATAATCTTAGCATTTTTAAACAGGCTATTTAGCTATTTCCTTCATCAGTGCCACATTCTGTGTAAATTTAAGATTTTCCAAAATACGCTGAAGTTTAACACTTATATCTAGAATAAACTGAAGGGATTCCCCTCCCTGCTTCCCAGCACAGGAAAAAAAAAAGCAGAAAATAGAAAGAAAAAAATCCAGATATTCAAACTGTGCTAAGCTTTAAATCCAGCTTCCATGTGTATAATATCAGTCACCAAAAGCTATCAGAAGCCCTTACTTATGCGTGAAAGTAAGATAAGGAATTGTTCTGTTTCTCCTGTAATGCTTTAAGTTTGCAAAACTGGGAAGAAGGGTTTTTAATCCTGAAACACAAGATTTGTATCAACAACTCTGGGTAACTATTTCCTTTCAGATTCTGACTGCATGAAGCTCTTGCTCTTACAAGTCTACATGAAAAACTGCAGGTAGGATAATCCAGATTTAGTTAATATTCTGTAAAACTGATAACAGTATGAATTCCATTCTTTCTGTGGAGTGCACAGTTATGCTTTCAGTTATTCCTGATTAGGTGATTTGTTACTACACAGAAGCTCTTTGCTGCCAGAGTAAGGTACACTGGATATGACTGGGGTTCGTAGAAGCCTTTCCCACACACCAGTGTGTGTTCAGCCTCCTCCTGCAGTCAGAGTATCCCTGCCTGGGGAAATGGTTCTTCTGCAAGTGCCAACAGCTCTACCTGGCCCTGTATTTGCATGGATTTTATGACTCAGCTCAGTGCAGACTTTCCTACCTTTTTTGTTTTTTGGCACCTTCTTAGAACAACAGGCTTTTTCCTTAGAAAATAACTGCCTGTTGCATGGATGTTTTTGCACAGCCATCACTGCTGCGCTGGAGTAGATACAAAACTGTTCATAAGTTCAGTGAAAACCTACTTTAAAATCAGTTGTGGTTCACTGATGCTGTAAACATCTATTTTGATCAGTTAAAAAATATGGTTTCTTTTACTAAAAGCAGTGTCTGGGATGATTTTGTTTTGATTGTTCAGCACTGTTGGTGTTGAAAATAGGTGCGTCAGCATTTGGAAGATGGTCCTCAGGCACTCAGATTTCTTTAATAGCAAGCAAAATTCTCATTAACAGGCAATTTTAAGAAGCAATAATATTCATTTTTAGGGATATTAAGCATATAGAGTGTTTATATTTCCAGAAAAGAATGAATTAATGGAAAATAAAGTTCTGTCATGCACTAGTGCTACAGCATTGCAACATAATGTATGTGAGGCTGATTACAAGTCAGCCTTTCAACAGGATTATACATGATCAAAGCTTCTTGAGTGAGAACTATGTAACTTAAATGATTGAAAAAAATTCTAATGTTTGTCTTCTCTGTTTCAAATTAGAGTTTTTTTCTTGTTAATGATGCATTAAACTAAAAAATCCTACACCTGTGGGTCTCCAGATCTCCCTAATAACAGGCAGATGTGTTCAGTGTCACATCCGTTCACCACAGACAGCTCAGGTGTTTTGCCTCAGGTACACATTGCTGGTAGGATTGACTGTATCAACCTGAAAATATCTGCCTGTTTTGATGTCTAAATAACAGACCGAGGTCAGGTCATGGCAAGGCAAAGTTCTTTGGAGGAAAGTCACAGCAGGTAGGACAGTGTGTCCAGCAAGGATAGATGAACTCATTCACAGGGACCTGACTTTCCACCCTCACCTTCTGCAAACCCTGACTTCTCTGAAAATAATTCACCCTGGAAGGCCTGGTGCCTGAAGTAGTTATCCATCACTATAAGCACATCTCAAACCATCACACACCTCCCACAGGGCTCTTTCAGATGTTAGGTTAGTGATTTTATGTCAACGAATTGTCTTCTGAATTTTTATGTGCGTGGACATAATGCTAAAATCTAACAAAATTCTGTGCTTTTGAAAAAAGCTATTAATGAGATAATGAGATAATACTGAAGCTCTTACTTATTAATTGTTTATCATTGTCCAGAAAAGACCCATGTAATCAAGCAAAGACATATGGTTTTGATACAGAACTCATGAAAACAACCATGCTCTCTGTTGTAGGACCTAGTATAAATTTGCTATCACTGTAGCAATGGTACATGATGGGAGTTATTGTTCTGAACAAACCCAAATGGTTTCATGAGCCTCAGAATATGGTAATTTCTGTGACTACCTGCACAATCACATTGATTAATTTTTTCAACAAAAACCATTTTCTGCCCGTAAAGCAGAAATTGCAGTCTGTTATTGCAGACTGAGATGTGCAGAGGTTCCTTCGGTCTGCACAGGTGCTGTGACAAGCTCTCCCTGCCTAGCATCTGCCCTTCCAAGGGACCACTGCCGGGAGAAGGGTCACTGCCCCACCACACACCATCCACAGAGCCTGGCCACGGAGAATTAACGTGGTGTCAGTGTTCTGCCTTTCCTCAATGTCACTGATCTCGCACATATGCTTTCACACAGTTGGCAGATGTGGCCAAGGAAAGACACAGAATCAAACTGCAGGAAGGCTGCTTGCAAGTGGTATTAATAGAAAAAACACATACAGGAGCAATTTAACTAACTTCCACTTCCTTGAGGAGACAATACTGTGGTCAGGAAAAAATTCAAAAGTAAAATACATGGTGTTGTTAGAAACGGGAAAAAATACTGTCTCCTTCTTTCCTTTCTTTCCCCCTTTTTTCCTCCTGCCCCCTCCAATTTCATCCACTTGTTTTGATGGAGGCAAGTACAAAGTATTTTGTCCACAATATCCATTGATTGATTTGTCTGCTTCTTTTTTTAAAATTAAATTTCCTCCAAAGAAAAAAAATTTTTTGTTAGTGGCTCCCAAGGCTTCCTAAGAAGAAATTTACGCCATACCCAAAATTAAAGAAGAAAAGGACTATTCTGTTTTAGCCTTGTTATCCATTGTCTTATCTCAAAAATTTATCATTACCAGAGTGCTTTAGCTGCCTTTTAAACTTAGGGAGTAAGAAGAAAAATTCTCCAAATTAACACTTCAAAGGAATTGGTTTATGTCAAAGGACACACAATTTGCATAGCACCTAACCCATGCATTTTCCTGACTTCTAGAGCTCTTTCCTTGGAAATCATTATGGAAAATGTTGAAGTAGGAACTTCTGACATTGATACGTTGCAAAGTACCTCCATAGCACGTGGAAAGTCTGAGAAGCTTCCAGCTGCTTGGTATATATGTTAGAAATTGTAGACTTTGTCGTGTTCTCCTGTTTTTGCAGTGC
Source organism: Corvus moneduloides (assembly GCF_009650955.1). Taxonomy (NCBI): domain Eukaryota; kingdom Metazoa; phylum Chordata; class Aves; order Passeriformes; family Corvidae; genus Corvus; species Corvus moneduloides. The sequence continues at coordinate 5,908,908 of NC_045482.1, forward strand.
GAATGCCCTCGAGGCAATTTAGAACATCTGCTGTGAACACATGAAACCCTTCCCTCTGCAGCCAGCTTGCCACTCGGTTTAATGGAGCCAAGATACGAGGCTTGGTCGGTTGAGCCAGGCACAGCTTGGACACCCAACAGTGTGAAAATCAGCGAGTCAACAAACTTTCAGTATGAGAAAAATGAGAGATTCAGAGAAATTAATGCCACAATTAAAAAAAAACCCCCACATACAATTTTGTGTTGCTGTTGCAGCAGCACTGCAGAATTTATAGCTAATCAAGCCATAAAACCCAAAGTAACTTTAATCAGCTTTCCAGCCCTTGCAATATACATTTACTTTTAAAGAACTGCATTTAAAATTGTCCTCATTTCTTTTTCTGAAAACCCCTAAGATCCTGATTGTCCTGTTCAGTGAATGTCTGTATAAAACAGTTTTGCTAGCTTGCCATTGAGCCACCCTTTTTCAGTTTCTTGTACAGTAACAATGAAGCTGCAGATGAGTGCTGGTATCACTTCTTTTCACTTCCCTTAAAAAATTTGTTGTTAGTGAACTGATAAAACTCTCGTATGGTTCATTCCTACTTAAAATTAGTAACAGCTCTAGGTTAATGATAATTCAGAAATTAGTAATGTTGAACAGCATCCCAATTCTGTGTTTTTAATTAATATCTTTAATTTACCACTTCTGTTGTTCTCTCATTCTGGCTCCACAGTTTGAAGGAAGATCTGTGAGAAGCCCAGTCAGACCAGTGTAGTTTTGTTGTGCTAATGACCTTTCTCTGAAGCAAACAACAGAAAAATATAGTCTAGGTTATGCTTATGACTGAACCACTATGGGAGTTTGGTCCTACTGCTGCTAATAGCAAATCACACTGGAACTGGTCAATGACCTTAATTTCGTTAGAAGCTGCTTCTGGTTTTAGGCAAATTTGGAAAAAAATCCCCAAACCCTCAAGATCCATAAGCTAACCACACATTTTTATCCTTTACTGTATGAACAGGATGGATAGTTACTGAATTTAGAAGGAAATGGATTTTTTAAAGGGGTATCATCTCCTGGCAGCTCTGTCATGCATGCAGGATGCCCATGGACTCTGGAAAAACATCTCCATTTTAACTTAGGCCACTTCTCCTCCAAACAAAACATTATGTCCCATCACCTAACACAGGGTACTGAGATGTTGCCTCCTATTTTCCAGGCTCTCCTTTAATTACTTGTTTGGGTGTCCTTGTGCTACAGCACCTTTTACTTTTCCTCTGGTCAGACTGATCAGCAGCATTCTTGGGCAGAAAAACAAGGAGCAGGACTTGGTACTTAGGTCTGAGACATTCACTAGCAAGGAAATTCTGAGAGGATTGAACAGTGTTTTCCAGCATTTCCTTCTAGTGTCTCCTAGAGCTGCTTTGCAGTGTTTCCATCCATAAGCCTCTCTTCAGCATACCCTGATTTTTATATGGCTTCATATTTCCCAGAACCTATCAGAAGGCTGATGTCAAGAAAGGATGTTGCAAAAGTCACACTGCAAGCACTGTACCAAATGGAAAAAAGCAGCACTGGAAACCTGTTCCCTTATGGATGTTTCACTTGAGACATGGTCACAATTATTTTCGGAGGGAAAAAATCACACACTAAATACATTTAATTTTTTGGATCTTTTCCTGCTTTGGACAGATTGTGACAATCTTATATAAACACTGGCACCAAGTATTAGGGCAGTCTGATTTTTGACCCAGATCTGATTATTTTGCAGCACACACAACTGCGCTTCCAGTGGAAGATTCCCCCATATCAAGTTTCTAACAGGGTAAATAAAACCATCTGTTGTGGAAGCAGGATTTTTAAATTATATGCCCTGTTAACCACTTTCATGTCTAAAGAAATAACCTCGTGCCTTTATGAAAGGAGTTCTGCTCTCCTGATTTACACATATCTGGGCCAGATATCAGATGGCTAAATTAACTTCTATTCCCCTTACATTTACTTCTATCAGACGGATTTCAATCTTCTCCCTTTCCATTGACCCCTCATGTTTCCCCGCCTCCTACTTTCTCTTGAGCTCTATGACAAATATAATTGCAATAAATGTTTTATAAAAATAGGTAACGAAACAAATACTTTAAAATATAAATATGTTATACATGTTATATCTGGTAAAGTAATTAAAATATCTCTTATGAAAAAGATCTTATCAGCCTCTAGTCCAATGTGAACATCATCTCTGCAGAGATGAGCGAGGAGCACTTAATGTGAGTAAAGGGGGGGATTTCCATGGTAAGAATACACATGGCTTTCCCCAGACCTTTCAATAAGTGCTTAAGAGAAACATTTTTCCTCTTAAATAAGTGCATTTGAAGACTCCACTTGTTTAGCTAAATTGTTGTTGAATCAGCAAGAGGTTAAATTGCTATTTCCAGGACTATTCTGCTCTCTGCACTCCCCTCAGTCACAAAGAGAAATAGTTCTTGTTAGAAAAGAGGGGAGTGAACAGAAATTTCTGCTGCAAATTAGCACATGGAAGGAACACTGTGTGCTGTTTCACTTTATCACTTCGGGGGGTCCATATGGGTTACTTTAATAGGACTTAATATTTGTCCTCTTTTTATTCTTATAATAACAGATACACCAGGCTAGACACTGGTGTCTCCTTAAGGAAATTGGGGCACCATCTGGATTCATGCCAGCTAACATTCTGCTCAGTTGGCTCTAAGCCTTACAAAAGTTCAAATATATATATAGTTCAAGTTTTAAATTCTTCTGCATGGTTTATTATATATTTATTTATTTCTATGGCAGTGTCTTACCCTGTTAGTCTACTGCAAGGCTTTAGGGTCCTTGGTGATTTTGGGATTACGAACTCTGCCAGTCGTGTGATTTGCAAACATGAGGTTAAACCCACAGAGCAGTAGCGTGGGTAACACTTACATAAAAATATACATACATTTAAATAATATATGTAATTTGCTGATGTAGAAGGCAGTGCTGGATCTCACATTTCAAATTCTAATTTTCAGCAGTTTGCTACGACTGAAGCATTTGCTTTGATGACTGTAAAATATCAAGTATCTATAGAGATGAACAAGACATATAAATCATCTTGTCTACGTTTTAGTTAAGCACAAGCTTCCATGTTTACCCTGATACCTCTGTGTTAGAAATATCAAATACCGAATTGAGATTGGACTGCCTAATTTATGTTCCTTGTTTAATACTCACTATTGTCCTAACACCCCTCTCCCAGCATTGCTTTGAACATAAAACTTTGAATACTCCACAGTTAATCTGAGCTTGTTTGACTGGTCAATTACCCTTGTTAAAATTTTGTGCTTGCTATCTACAGTTACTTTATTTAAACGTTCACTTTATGTCATATCTATAAATGAAAATACATTTTTATGTGGAAAATTAGAAACTGGAAAAGCTGAAAGAAATAATGAAGAAATAGTCTGGAAGATACCTGAGGTGAAATTTAGAAATTTCTGAATCTCAGAAATGGCAAGAACCAAACCATCACTTTTCCTCTGAACCAAGTAAGTTAAAACATTTCTATTTTTTCTTTTTTTTTACCCGGTGAATTAAAAAGGCACAAATTGGTATCTTTAGAGTGTATTGGTTTATATTGTACCCTCACTGACTTATATTTTAACTTGAAGATCATTTCAGGATGAAATACACGGGGTTTTTTTTACAGTCTAATCTTTCAAATTGATAATTTCAGAGAGGGCAGATTAAAAAAACCATTTTCTTGATAAAAAGTACAGCTAAATGTTCTGATTTAATTAGCTCTAAAGAAGTGGTTAAAATGCAAACAGAAAAATGGCTAAATTATTTGCCATGTTAATATATTATTCCTTCTCATATTCTTTCTCTCCGTAACTTTGCTTTCATTTCTAGCTAAAGGCTTAATCCTGCTACTTTTAAAATAGTAAATTACCCCCAAGATCAAATGAGATCCTGAGGGAAGTATTTAAAAAGAAGAGAAACTAGGATATTTATCCTTTTTGCCATTTGGCAACTAACTCAAATATCTAAATTAGAAGAATATTTTTCCTCAGTTTATCACATGACAGATAGAGGACATTGCAGTAGACAGCCCACAATGCTAAACTAAGTTCTTGCTATGAAGAGTCGTTTCCCCTAGACAGCATAAATAATGTACAGACGTAAAGAATTTAAATTTAGGTGTTAATAGCACCTCTGAAGAATATTGACAGGCTTCTGAACAAATAAACATCAGCTGATAGCGAACAGAACAGCAATTTGACATATGGACATTTAATCCAGGACTGCTAAGTATTTATTATGCTGTGTCTTGACAAATAAATTAATATGATTGAACCCAACCATTTCTAGGCACTTAATACTATTTAAAAAAAAATCCACTGAAAATCTAGATAGTGAACATTTGATAATTGATTATCATGGGCCTAATTTTGTCTTCTTTTTCTTCACATAATTTTTGTACCAGGTTATATTAATAAATAATTTACCATGTGCATGAGGTACTGAAGGCATCTCAAAAAAAATCTCATTTCCATAGAGCTGAGGTGCTCTAGATGTAGTTACATTTTGCATTTGTTTTTTCTTTTTGCCTCCTCTCTGTTTCTCAGTCACCACTAGGTTTAGACTATTTTTGAGCTTTTTGAGGAAACATGAACTCTTGTCCTCTGGGTTGTTTTCAGGTAGCATGGTTTACTGTAGCCCTGGAAAGCGTCCAACGACCATCCAGATTTCCCTTCTTTCTTCTAATAAAATGTACAGCAAAAGGAGCCAACTTTCCCATAGCGTGTCAGAATGGCAGCTAGCAGATGTATACTGGCTCTTAAACTGAAGGATTTTGTTTGCAGGTGCAGCCTTTAGGACTTACACTTTGTGTGTGTACATATATATATATAAATTAAAGCATATATGAAGTGTATATATAGATATATTTAGAGTATTTACTTTTTACCCCCTTTTTCCAGTTTTCTCCTTTTTTCTATTCACAGGTTGCATCCCTCTTCTGAACTTTTGCTTTTTGGCAAATATGCTGCAAAACCAGCACAGTGACTCAGAAAATGAAATTACTACATGATTTATTAAGCTTTACAAGGATGGACTCACAGGAAACCAGATTTACCCCCCCCTTGAACCAGTTTTCTAAGTTCTAGGAATAGAGTTACAATGCAAATTAGAATAGTTGGAACTTAGTAGGTTTAAGTGTTTATTTTTCCCTACAGGACAGTAATCAACTTTTTGGTGTTTCTTTATATACTCCTGAGCACAATGGTCAGGATCTAAAGCTCCTATGTGAACCTGAGTGCAAATAACAGTTTTCAGGTGAAAATTTATGTTCCTTGTTTAATACTCACTATTGTCCTAACACCCCTCTCCCAGCACAGTTTCCAGCAGTGATTATACTCTAGTCCTTGGAAACTGTGTAAAACAGCACACTGGCCTAAGCAGACATTTTCTGGAGAGGGGACAGCTGTAAGAGGGTTTTAACCTCTCCCTTCTTCTCCTGTTTTCTTGTCATGGTGATGAGAACTTCCACCATCTTTGGAAAGCTCTGCCACTTCTCTCATTTCCAGCCAGTTACTCCTGCTAACAGGAACAGTAATAAAACTGCTACACAACACAGCTGGCAGGTGAATGGGTGCATCTTCCTGCAAGGATCCACTCCCATCATCTTGGGTATCAAGAATTACATCCTCCAGTTTCATGTTGCGCCTTCATCCTTTTCCTGCAAGGCTGTGCCCGTTTTGAAGGAATAATTTGATCTAATGCATTTTTCATCATCAATAGCAGTTTTTTATGGCAGCAGCGAATCCTTTCCGAGGACATCTGCAGTAAAATACAACAGAGAGAGAGAGAGGAAACATTCAGCAGCTCAATTACTATTTCTGCTTTAGTGTAGGTATGGAAAAATACTGGAAGAAATGGTGGAAGTATTAATGAAAGCCATGTCCCATTAAACTTTTGACCAGATAGGGCTGACTCTCATGTGCCAAGCTGCTGGATATTCATGCCAGCAAATTAATCATCCCAGGAAACATTTACTTCAGATTTGTGGAGATGTGTGATTTTCAGTTTAACTATAGGCCTTTTTCTTTGAATTTCCTACCATTTAAAAAACTGCACAAGAACAAGGCCTGTCTGTCACTTCACAAACTGTGTCAACTTACTTTAAGGCTTCCTGTCTCTCACCCTTCAGGCATGACTTAGTTTTGCATAATTTACATATTTTTATAATGCAGAAACTTTCTGGATGATTTTCCATCATGACTTCAGCTCTTTTGTTGTAAAGGTAACTTTTTATGATGTGACAGAAACATAAACAAGATCCCATCACAATAAATAGTTACCATGAACTCATCTTGGAAAATGCATTCCAGGAAACCAGTCACTGTAAAAAATAACAAATACTAACGGCATTAAGAGTGAGAATACAGATAGGGCAGGGATGAAGAATTAGAAATAAAAGTTCTACTGTGCCCTATTTTTTATTAGAAATATTTAAGTTCCTATTAGGTACATTTAAAGGACCCCAAGCTCAAACATAGGAAAATTCTGAATTTAACATTAGCTATAAACCTAATAAAGTAGAATGCGTTGATTTAAAGAATAGCTGGTAACATAACTTCTGGTGTTCATTTATCATATCTTTATGTGCTATTACTTTATAAGATTTTAAATGTAATGCTTATTAAAAATGCAAGTCATATATGAAACAAATACATATGTTCCTGTTCCATATGAAAATTCTAACTTTGATTTGTGGTTACGTGTAATAGATCAATATGTACATTGTTCCTGTCCTCCCACTAGATGGATCTGATCCGTTCTGTTCTTTCTCCCATATGTATTCACATCTGCCATAGTGGGAGGTAGCCGGTTTAGAAATGGAGAACAGAACCTTGGACTAAATTCTGATCTCATTTACATCATTCAGCAACAGAGTTACCAGCCCTCCATACAGGAAATCCATTAAAATTGCTACTTGTACCACGCCCTCACCCTCCCCAATTAGGCTTTATTTTATTTGATAACTCACATCATAATATCATTTCTATGTTTCAGTACAGAGACACAGGCCAAATCTGTAGTATTATGAGATGCGTGGAATTAATTGAAATATTGGTATTTTTAAAATATTGCCTTATGTGTCTCCTGTTGAACACAAACAACCTCATCTTCGAAGTTTCCTTTGAAATTGTAACCTTTTCTGCTTTAATCCTCTTTTGTCACATAACTTCTCCTATACTGATCAGTATTAAGGACAGCTTTGCCACTGTACCTAAGTGCATTATAAATACTATCAATGTTAGTCTCATTCCCCTTTTTTGCTTTCAGTGAGGAGAGACCTTCACCTAACTATGCATGACAGTTTTATCCAGTTTCAGAGTTATTACAGTTAATTGAGAGTCCTTTTAAATCTTGAGGACTTTGAAAATGGTAGGAAATATACTGTACAGACTGGACAGGTATTGACTTCTTTGGTGCCCATTGGATAGTTTTAACAGTGTGGCTCTATTTCAGCCTTAAATTGGAGCAGAGTAATCATACAAAAGGAAAAATTCCTTCAACAGAAAATGTACAAGAGCACAAACAAATCATTATGTCTGTAGATCCTTTATTATTAAAATTGAGGGAAGGAAGGGGTACTCAACGTGTCAGTCACCTTGTAAGAGAACCTGGATTTTGACAGCAGCAGAATAGCGAAAGCCAGAAATAGAGAGCATACCAAAAAAGATTAATTCTCAGTGGAAAGGCGATTTTCTCCGAAAAACAACCTTTATACTTGCTGTGAAGTTAAAGAAGAGCACACAGCAAAAAAAGATACCTGATAGCAACCACAACCTGGCTGCTCATAAAACTGCTAACTAAGCACACACAGTATTTGCAGCTCAGAATTGTGCAACTTTCCATAAAAATTTCACTCTGTGGGAAACTATGTGTATTGAAATTCATAGAAATGCTTATTCACTGCAAAAATGTTCAATGTCCAAATTAGATGCCCTTCATGAGGCAGTAAATTACTACAAATTCAGTGTTTTTTAGATGCCCACTTTCAAATTGACTTTACAGTACACTTGCACTAATTACCAACATTGCCAGACCTCTACTATTAAAAATAAGTAGTATGCAAATAGTGAAGGGTTTTTTAAGTGCATGTGCTCAGTCACAACTGGTTATTGAAGGATATATTTTTGTTGACCTTTCCTCCTTTGCAGAAGCTGTATCTTTCGGTGGATGTCAGAGAAATATTTTCCACAACTCAAATGTGGAGCTGGGGAGAATTTGGGTGTGTGGTGAATCCTGGAGGGTTTGTAAGGCTCTTGGTGCTCTCAGGAAGTGCATTGTTGCTGTTAAGGACAAGAAAGGCACAGGAGAAGGGGTAACTTTCCTTCATATCACCCCAATCCAGAACCATTTCTGAAGCCCTAACACCTGGCATGCTTTCCAAGGCTGCTGAGCCTTTAGGCAAGCCCCAATTGGACATCCAGCATCATGGAGACACCCCAAATTGAGGCTGAGGTCCATCAAGTCCTGGCCCTTCCAGACGGTTCTCCCAACACATGCCCTGGCCTGACTGCACCCAATCAACAATGATAATCTTCAGGTGTGGCTGCAGCACCACAGCTGGCCCCAATGAACTCTGCTAATGTAACTGCTGCTGCAAATGAGGGTGGGGTCCATTCTGCACACCTGGGGCTGAACCAGGAGCAGGTGTGGGGAATGCAGGAGCATCCCTTTCCTCCCTGAGGGAAGACCAGCAACTCGACCTCAAGGAACATGTACCTATTTTGCTGTTGCTTTTAATTGTTGTCACCAAAAATGTTGGGATAAATCAAACTAACGTTAATATTAGAAGGCAGGCATTATTTTATTCACAGTACTTGGTGTGTGTGTGTGGTCGCTCCCCAAATGTGCACACTCACTTTGAAAACTTCTCAATATTTATATATTTTTAGCAAACAAAGCAATTAATGTTCATTGGCTATAAATTAAATAATTCTGTTCATTAATTAGTATTCTTTTATTGATTCTCCATTCTCATGCTAATTAGCCCACATTTGCAGTCTTTTTATTATCTTTTTCTCAGAGAGTGTTTCAGTGCAATTGCTGAATTGTCTTTGTTAGTTTCTTCTTTATCTCTGGTTTCTGCAAGACGTCCTTGTAGTCCATAAATTGTGCCTTCTTTTGTGCGCAGTTCTCGGCAATACATCTCTCCCCCAGGTTCTGTGCTTTGACACATTCCAAGGCTGGTTTAGCAAAACTTAGTTTCAGGAGCTTTCCCAAACTGTGTTCTAACAATAGTGGCTTTGCTACGTGCTGGCCATAGTGGAAAAATCACACTACTTATGATGAATTAACAAAGTTAATTAGAAAAGGTAATTAAAAAGAATTAATTAGAGAAGTGAAGCATCGGCTGCCGGGGCCGGTGTCAGTTGCTGGCCTGATTGGGGTTGCCAGGCAACCGGCGGGGCCGACGGGGCCGGGCCTGGGCCGGGCATAACTTAAAAACCAAAACAAAAGCCCCAGACCCAACAAAAACCCCAGACCCAACAAAAACACCAGAAATAAAACCTCAAACCACAGGTTTGATGAGTACCCCGAGGGCCACTGTGCTGCCCATGGTGGCAGGGCCTACCCGCCTGAGGGCTCGGGGCAGTGTGGGTTGCTTTCAGGGCATGCCTTAAAGGCATTCACGTTATAACGCTTCAAAATATTTGGCTTTTTAAAAGTTGCAGGCTTTGGCTGCTGGATAAAAAGCTTCGGGCTCGAGACTTTGATGGAACAGTTGCATAGAAACAAATGAAGATTTAATTATACCTCCTTACAGCGGAGTTCAGAACACTCAGGGCTTGTTTGCCCCCCTAAGACTCCACTCCTCACTTGCGGAAAAAGCTTTCTTGGTGACCATGTTCTCTGGGTGCCTGAGCATTTTATTTCTGTGCCCATGACTAAGAAAAGTTAGAGCTGACACTTTCCTTTTACCTGCAGGAGACTGCAATGGAATGACAGAACTGTGCTACGAAACAGTGTCATTGTGTATTTATCTTGTGAAGTTATGAGTAATTATAAGTGAGGCTCTTCCTGCAGTGCTGGTTTGGGTGTTCCTCGGGAGGTGGTGGGGCTTGGTGTGGCAGCGCATTCCCAAGGGATGGCACAGTGCTCTGGTGAGGCTGATCACCTGTGTTTCTTCTGAATCCCTCACACCAACCCTTCTGTGACTGTTAGGGGGCTGACTCAGGTGGTGGTGTCAAGAGTGAAAGGAATAAACTTGTTTCACAAGAGGAAAAATAAAGCAAGATGTTTAATACGTATAAATATCTCAAAGGCAAGTGTCAAGAGGATGGTGCCAGGCTCTTTTTAGTGGTGCCCAGTGACAGGACAAGGAGCAACGGCCACAAACTAAAACATGAGAAGTTGCACCTCAACATGAGGAAGAGCTTCTTGACATTGAATGTGGCAGAGCACTGGAACAATCTGTGCAGGGAGGGTGTGGAGTCTCCCTCTCTGGAGACATTCCAAACCACCTGTGTCACTTGCTCCAAGTGACCCTGCCTTGGCACAAGGATTGGACAGGGTTATCTCCAGAGGTCCCTCTCAACACTAATGATGCTGTGATTCTGTGAAGTGATTCAGTGGCAATCACTTGCCGCCTGCTGTGTGCAGGCTGAACCACACAGGTTTCTGAGCAAAAGATGGCAAACCCTCCAAAACCCCCTTGTTTTCTCTCTTACTGCTAAGCACGCTGTTACATGATATGAGTATCTAGCTAGTGTCACTTGCCTGGTTGTGCCCACTCCCAGCCCACTGCACACCCTCCTCCAGTCTGGTCACTGGTGAGGCAGAGTTACAAAGAAAAGGCCTCAATGCTGCTCAGCAAAAGCAACATCACTGTGTTACCAGAACTGTTTTGGTCAACAGTCTAACCTACAGCACTGTAAGAGCTGCTCTGATGGAAACTAACTCTGCTCTAGGTAGGCCCAGCTGTTTGGGTTCTGGAAATCTCCACAGGTGGTGGATCCTCTCTGAGTAAGTGTATCTGCTTTGCCAGGATCTATGCACTCCCACTGAGAAATTCCAATATTTTTTTGCATGCAATGGGAGTCTCCATTGCTGCAGGCAGTAGTCGTTGCTTGTCCTTTCACTGATTGACTTGGGGAGGAGTAAAGAGCCATGTCATCTCCACAGCCATGCTATAGGCTGCTGAGAGCATTAGCAACACCCACCTCTTGCAAGGTTCCTGTTCTCCAGGGCTAATAAAACTTGTTTCTTCAGTCTCTTTTCACACTTCATGAACTAAAGCCTCTGTTTCATTGGCAAGTTAAAGGTGCACTCTTATTTTTGCCTCCCCTGAGGGCTAATTGTTGGTCCTTTTTGTGGGGAACTCAAAAGTAGGCAGAGTATTCCAGTCATGGGCTCATATTCCAGGCATGCCAGCAGGAAGTCACTCAGCCTTGACCTTGCTGTGGTCTTGCTGATCCACACATTACTGACCCACATTAAAATCCTTGCCCAGGTAAGACCCCTCAGAAGCTTTTTTTCCAAAACCTGCTACACAGTCATCTCCAGCCTTGGCAGTTTCCAGGGGATAATCTGCCCACACTGCAGAACTCTGCAGTTGTCTGCTCATTTTAATAAGTTCTGCCTTTTTGCTGCTTTAAAGCAACAAAGTAGAGCAGTAGTGCAGAACAAGAGCCTCCAATCCTGATATTGGATGTTAGAACTTCCTTGCTCTCATGTAACAGATGCAGACAGAATATCTAAGTTAAAGTTTTGTGCCCCTTAAAAACAGGGGAGACGTGTCCCTTTCTCAAGTGTCTTTCAGATTACCTTGCAAACTGCAATGAGCTACAATGCAAAGTCTGAAATATCTGTTTGTATCAATTTGGGATAATGTTCTGGTTGCTATTATCTACTGTGGTGAGTGGAACAGAAGGTACATCAGCCTGGCACGGATAATGATTCCCTCATATCACTTTTTCTGAGGTATTTGGACTATCCAGACTAGTTTCAAAAGACTGTAAAGTCTTACAGTTTGCAGGTTTGCATTCTGAATTTTTATCTATTTTCAGCGTCTGCCAGCTATATTGAAGTGATACTGTATTATGTATGGGGAAATAGAAAGCTATCATCTCAAAATAGACCATAATATTGCACCTTATTAAAAAATACATGTGGGTTTTCTGCCAGCAACCATGACTTACGATAATGACTGTTATCAATATGCAATTACTTCTGTTACCCTGGAACATATTGACATTCATTTATTTAAAGGTAATGTAACACATTTGTATTCATTGAGGTAATCATTGGATATGATTAAATGTGAATGCCCATCTTATATGAAACAGTAAAACAACAAAAAAATTGTCATTGGACGTTCTGCACTACTTAAAATAGGTTGTAATAAATTCTGAAAATTGCATTTGAGCTTCTTTGAAACACAGTGACAACCAACCATAAAGAAGCAAAAGCATAACTTGGGTGATTGCCAATTTAAACATTCATTCTTTCTAATGATATAGGCTGAACCTGACAATAAGAAAAAGACCTTCAAATAAAACTGTAATCCCGTGTTTGTGGAATGGACTACAGAGTTTGTGATAGTGTGGAACAGAAGTCCATTTAAACCGTGACATTAAGTGGAGGCAGGAATCTGTTTGACTGGGTTGTTTAGATCAGTTTTGAAGATGCAGAGGTTAGATGTGGCAACAGGCAGGCATTTAAATCTGGTGTTTAGGTTTTGAATAATCATTTTATCCCCCAAATTCCTTGTGGAATATAGGATACCCCAGGAGGGCTTGGGCATCCCAGGGCTGTTGCAGAAGTACCCCTGAAGGGGCCTCAGGCTGAAGATAGGCTTGCAAGGCACCTGCCAGCCGGCAGCCTTGAACAGCCTTGGGAAAAGGTATACACTGGTCAGCTCCCCTGCTGCTTAGAGGTTTTCTCATGGGAAAGGGGCGTGAACTTTGGGAAAAAGTATAACTTGGTGTAATCAAATAATAAAACTGGAGCATGATGCTCAAATCGTATCAGTGTTCGTATCGTGACTCTGGCTGGATTCCCCTGCTCCTGGGACCCCCCCTGCTACACCCAAATGCTTCAGAGTTTTCAGGATTTTAGCTAAAATGCATCTGTCTATAGTGCATTTGCTACATCAGAGTAGTTCTCTGGTGACAGGTTATTATGATAATTATCACCTTGAGATCCACTTCTTCAAGGACACCAGCCAGAGCCTTTTCAATATTCTGAGTTTTCAAATACTTCTCTTGGTGATGATGGAGAGACTGAAGCTCAGCATATTTGGTTGTCCAGTTATATGGTATAAAATGCTACATCCATTTCTACAACTAACTACTTCTTTGTCAGCTGCTTGTCTTAAATACCTTGATTTTGATGAACTTCGAAAAACAAACCCCAAACCAACAACAAAACATACCCCTGAAACCCCACAAAAAACCTCCAGTCCAAAACTATCCATGGTGTTGGTTTCTTGTTTGAAAATTAGGGATATCCTGGTCAACTGTTAGATGGTTCATGGAATCATAGAATGGTTTGGGTTGGAAAGGACCTTAATGCTTATCTAGTCCAGTTTGAAAACCCCTGCCATGGGCAGGGACACCTTCCACCAGACCAGGTTGCTCCAACCTGGCCTTGGACACTTTCAGGGATGGGACAGCCACAGCTTCTCTGGGCAACCTGTGCCAGGGCCTCACCACCCTCATTGCGTTTTAACAAAAAAGTAAACAAAAAAGCCTTACTTAAAACCATCTAAATTGGATGTAATCGAGTCTGAAACTATTTCCCTTTGTCCTGACACTACAGACCCTGGTAAAATGCCCATTTACATTTTTCTTATAAGCCTGCTTTCCCCCCCCACCTTTTATTGAAAGGCTGCAGTAACGTCTCCCAGGTGTCATCTCTTCTCCAGACTGAACATTCCCCAAAATGAGAGATGCTCCAGCCCTCTAACAGTTTTCTCTCTCCTCTGCAGCTGCTGTCAAAGATCTGTCTTGTATGGGGACCCCAGAGCTGGATGCAGTACTCTAGGAGGATCTCATGAGAGTGGAGTAGAGCAGAATCATCTCCTTGACCTGCAGCTACTCTTTTTATGCAGCCCGGCTTAAGATTGGCTTTCTGGTCTGCAAGTGTTGCATTGCTGCCCCATTCCAATGTTTTTCTTTTGTCTACCAGTATCCCCAAGTCCTACTCAGCAGGGCTGCTCTTGATCTGTACATCTCCCAGTCTGTATCAATAGTGGGGATGGCTCTGAGACAAATTAGTGATCAAGTGCAGTTTTTTTTCCGAATAACAAAGTGCATTTTTGCCAGATGGTGCTGCATGTGTAGATGCATAGTGAGAACTTCTTTATTAAATGTATGTATATAATACAGGTGTATACATTTTGAATCATGCTTTGTGAAAGGACTGGCTGTCTTAATAGCAATTTATAGCTCAGTATGATTAGAGGAGACTGTCTTCATTCCTTCGCTGATTCTGGCAGTAGCTGCAAAACAACCCAGGGATTTCAAAAGACTTTCCCCGGAATGTTTGTCTCCAAAGCAAAGAAAAATGAAGTTACATTTCTCAGAAATGCACTTTTTATAACCTGAGCTCACTGGAAGGCTGCAAAGAATCCTCATGCGTACAATAACTCAAAAATTTATCAATCAAACTAAGCTTTTTCAGAACTACCTGTTGCTTTGAGTAGGGCCTCACTGTGGTACTGCCAATACTCTAAGTTGTTTCTGTTCCAGTTTATCTAAATCTGTTTACCTCTAGTCTCCTAGTGCAGTTTGTGTAGTTGTGGTAAACCCTCCTCAGTTAGCGGGGAGCTGGTAACCAGAGTTTCAAGCATAGAAACATGAACTCTTCCATTTGATTTGGGCCTAATAGTTTGTTCATCTACTGCTGCAGGAACACACGTTCCTCTTATGAATAATTCCCTTTGAACTTGCAGAGCTTTATCTGTGCTGAGAGCTTCTGCTGAAGCTCACAAATGCTTATGAAGCTGTTTCATCCATCATATTTTTTTATGTACTTTTGCATAAGCTGGAATGTGCTTTGTTCTGTGACCTGACACTTATCTGAAGTGAACTTGCTCCTTGTTGGGAGAATTTGATGCAGAAGTTTTAGTCCTCTGGAGAAGCCCTCACGGTTCCTTAATATCATCAGCCTTGTGGTGCCCCACCACACTGCTTCCAGCCTAACCAAATGTCATGGGTTAGCATAGCTACGGAAGTGATTCTCTTGCAAAGAGGTGCTTACAGCTTCCCCTATGACTTGACAGAACCTATCAACTGGCTAGTTTGAATATTGACAACTTTTTAAGCCACTTAGAGAGCTTGACACACCTCTGTAGTCCACATTTAAGAATGGACTAACTAAAGCTCTCTCTTGCTTCCAGCCTTGGGACAGGTAACGGGGGGGGGGGAGGGGGCCCATGCGGCCCAGTGGGGCCGGGCCCTGCTCGGCCCAGGCCAGGCTGGGACATAGCCATCCTGGAGCCATGCGGCCCTGTTCCATCTGTGCCCCCCCCCCCCAGCCCTGTTATGTGCAGGCAGCACGGCCCGGCTCCACAGCCCCCCTTCTCCAGTGTGGCCGAAGATTCATCTGAAGCGGCCCTGCTGCCTGGCAAAGATCATGTGACCAACAGCGATAAGCAAACTCCAGCTGTGGGGCCAGGTGAGATTAACCCTTTTTTTGTGCTGTATGTTTCCTCCAGAACAGATGAAGCCTGCAAACATTAATGCTCTTCCGAGTCTGAGGAAGAGGGAAGGTGAAGAAAACACCATAGAGAGCTGAAACCCTGAGGGAGGAGAAAGAGGAGATGCTTAGAAGCTGAAATTATGTTGTAAAGCTATGGTGGTGATGGACTATGATACATCAGAGCACCTGATGTAATTTTATGAAAGCATGGCAGGTGGAGTGTTCAAACTGTACTTGTGAGCAAAAGTACCTATGCTGAAACAAGCAAATGACTGTAATTGTGATCAAAAGTACTTGTGCTGAAATAAGCAAATGCTGAAGCAGCTGTAATTTGATGAGAAGTTTGAACAGGGAGAAATGGCAGTGATGAGGACTCTTGCTCCAAATCGGAAGGAGAAGACCTCTGTTCCTAGAGATGAAGATGCTCCCAGAGACAGTCCTGGAGATGAAGATGCTCCCAGAGATAGGTGAAGAGAACCTTTGTTTCTGAACAGCTCAACCTTAAAATTGTATCCCAGTAGCTCAAGATTGGACCCTCGAAAGCAGTTGTGGGGAAAGCTGTAAGTTGGGGGAAGGGACTCTCACATGCGAGCAGAGAACCAACCTGGGCAGCTGTCTCGCTGTGACAATGAAACCATGAAAGAACTTCTTGTGGAGATGTCTCCATAGCATGAGCAAGAGAGACTCCTCTCCCTAAGTGAACTGCAAAAAGATTATTATGGAAGTGGTAAACTGACTGAAAATCTCAAGGGTTGTCTTTTTACATTGTCAGTGGGAGAACAGAGACAGGTAGGGGGAGGAGAAGTGTTCTGAAGGTTTGGTCTGATTTTTTTTTCCTTTCTTTTAGGTCTGTTAATAAACTTCTTTATATTCTTTTAAGTTTTGTGCCTGCTTTGCTTTCTCCTAATTCTTATCTCACAGAAGGTAAATAAGTAATGAGTATTTTGAACCAAACCACTACACCTATATCTCTGCATGATACAAACCTGGTATTTCCAACAGATGGTAGTTAGGAGTTATGGAATACTGTTGATCTCATTTGCTGCCTAGACCCTCACTTCATTAAAAAAAAAAAGTTTTTTGTTATCTAAGAGAAATTTTCTGGGCATATGGCTAGACGTAGTAAATTGTTAAAAGGAGATTGTACCAGAAATTTTCAGAGCTTCTGATTCCCAGTCCTCCAGAAAGATGACATTTGACAAGATTTTCACATGTTGCTTTGGCCACTACTGTCTCAAGGTGCCTGCTCTGGAACTTTCCAGGATTTTGACCATGCAGCAGCCATCTGGGAGGGCAGCACATCAGAGTGCAGGAATTCAGGGTTTTCTAGGCTGACCTTACTCAAACATGAAAGCCAAGGTCAGCAGTTGGTCTTGAGACTTATCTATAGCTCTGACATTGGTGTTAGCCCTGAGCTGACTTCTTGCAGCTTCTTCTGAACCTCGTTCAGAATGTATCATCTTGTGTTGAATCTCTAGAGTCTTGAACCCTGATCTAATCCTTCTGTGCACCAGGCAGTGACACTAAAATGGCCTAATGTAAAGCTGGTTAACCCCTGAGGTGGGTGCAGCAGCAGCTGTGAGTTCCCCAGGAGTAACCTGCCCCAGCACGCTTCCAGGGGGAAGCCTGGATCTGGGTGATCCTGTGGTTCACTCTTCAGAAACACTTGCTGTAATGCAACTCAGGGAGAAAGTGCTACAGGTTAAATTAATGCCTGCCTCATGTAATTTCGTAATTATGTAATTAAATGTTCTTGTAGATGGTCCAAATCCTACTTGGGTGGATGGGTATTAAACATTTCTTCCATACTGTAGAAATGGAGGCTTTTAAAATAAACATATTAACAATGTCTCCTGCCAGAAACTTCTAGAAAAGACTCAAATACTGTAATTTATTTTAAAGTGGCCAGATCTCTCTATATAATTTTTTATCAATTATTGTTTAAAAGATTTTGGATTTTGAAAAATTGCAGTAGGTTTGACAAGCACTTGACTGACATCATGTTGATTAAATAGCATTTCCTCTGACAAACCCAGTGAGACCTCCTACTCACAGTAGATGCATGAGCTAATTGAATTCTTTTTTTAAACTGCTTTTGAATTTCAAACTATACAAGTGACACCAGACCCCCTTCTCCCACACAGCTCAAACATATACCTTTCTGATGGCTTCTTTTGGTATGCCACGTAGGTAATATCAGTGCCTTTGGTAAATCATCAGGATGTTTCTACTGTGTTCTGAATCAGAAATATGGAACTAAAAGTTTGGTGTTGTTTTTGGGGTTTTTTTGAAACTGAGTTCAAGCCTAGTACCATCAATTTATAGTTTTGTGGGTGATAAAAATGTGTTATAGCTAAATTTTACGAAGATAGAATATCATAGAATCATACAATGCTTTGGATTGAAAGGGACCTTAAACATCACCCAGTTCAAACCCCCCCGCCATGGGCAGGGACACCTTCCACTTGACCAGGTTGCTCCAACCACAATGTAACCTGCTATTGAACATATCCAGGCATGGGGCATTCGCAGCTTCTTTGGGCAACCTGTGCCAGGGCCTCACCAAGAGCCCTGATTGATTTAGCAGTGATCTTTCATCCCAATGTTAGTGAAATAAAATGATATTCATTACGATGTTGCTTGTGAGGGAGGAAATATGGCTCTACATATGGTTTTATTGACTGCATGCTTCGTATAAGAGTGTTTCTATAAAACATTAAAAACTATATTAAGGCATGATAGGAACAAGTCTTTAATTCATATTGATATAGGATAATTTTCATCCCTAAGTACCATTACCTTTTATATGAAAGAAAGCATATTAGTGGTGCATCCTAGATTATTTAGCAGAAGATACCTGGTTTTGTCTTCTAGGTGTTGAGGAAAGCAGTAAGGAATTCAAGGCTGATGGAGGCACTTGGGCCAGCAACGTGTGTATAATGATTCCTGCTTTCCAATTGTATTTTCTGCATGTGGGAATATACCACTCTAAGCATTGTATACTTTGAAGGCATCTCTCTTAGTTAAAAGCTCATTCAGCATCATTGCAGATACCTTCTGCAAGTTTCTAAATATCTGATGTAGGATATAACAGTTATTTCTGGTGCTTAAATATCTTTGCCTCATATGGGAATAGCTCGAGTAGAACAAAATGTTTTAGCATAGGGTACATTGACACAGTCTAGTTCCATAAATGCAGTAGATGCTATAATTAATTATGTGATAATGCTGTTGAAAATATGAAATTATTGTCTATCAGCCATTCTTGCTGTTTCTCTGGCTCCCACATCTTCCTGTCTGGCTGGGTTTGGGTGCAGGTATCTGGTGTGATGAGCGATGTCCAGGCAGAAATGGCTTCTAAGTATCTTCCAGGGTTAGTTTTGGAAAAAACAACTGGTCTTGTCACATAAATACAGTTCTGCATTTTGAAGGGCAGAAGAAGAAAAAAGGTTTTTGACTGTCTTTTTCTTTTCTATTACGAAGTTAAAATGTTACCATGTAATACTGGCAGTGTTGTGGAAATTGCTATTTTTGTGGTAGAACATTCCTTGTTATTTTCTTCAGTTCTGCTGATTGTACAGTTCTCACTATGCTTTGAAAAATTTAAGCTTTGCCTCTTCAACATTCTTTATAGTGTTTAACTAGAGACTCCCAGTTCATATTAATACTATGATATTTTCTTCTCTGTACATATGGTTTCCTTTAAAAACTGAGATGAACTTCTGTAATTTGTGTTATCCCTTCCCAATGTGTCTGTACCCACCAGATCAGCAAAATAAAACATTAACATTATACTTGTTTTGCCTCACTCTGGGAGCTATCTTTCAGATTTTATATAGTCTCATGGACAATATTATCATGGTTAGAATATGTCTCATAATCTATTGTGACTTACTATTTTAAAATTTTCAATAATCGTCTGCAATTTAGATGTCTATGTGTTTTATACCCATGATATTAAAACTATTAAAAAATTACAAAGGCAAGAAATTTGAGAGATTGGAGATAATGAAGGTGCATATCTTGGTTTATGATAATAAGAGGGTTTTTTTACTTATTTCTGTGGAGGAAAACATTTGTGGAAACAAGATGCATTTGTCATTTGGGTGTGCTATGTATCAATAAGTTTTTAAAATAAGAAAAATAAAATTCAACCCCTTCCCCTCGCCCCAAACTTACGGGTCTTGGAGTAGAATATCTTTCTATAATGGCTTGATTTACTACTACTTGCCTACAGAAGGATATTCTGAAAAATGTCTTGAAAATGGGCTAAAATATCGAACAAGCATTAATAAAAAATAAAATGAACCAAATGACATTGAACTGCTTCAGCCAGGCAAGGTGACATTGTGCATTGATTGCATTTTTCTTGATGTTGTACATTTTTTTGTAGCTGTTAGTCAACTGTCAAGTATGTTATCTGGCAGACAAAATTAACTTTATTAACGTGGCCATTTAATAACAAGCGTATGTTATAAAGTATTATTTTTTGGTCCAGTAAATCAGGCTGACTTGTGTGCCCCCTTCTTCCAGGGGACATAAGAAATGAATATGTTGTGTATTCTGAAGGTGAGCCCTGTCTTAATAATGTGAGGGCATAAAAAATGCAGTGTTTGGTGTGAAATGTTATTTGCCACTTCTGGTTTTGGTGACACAGATTGTATTAATTGTTTATACAAATATTGAAAACCAATTTCCCCAAGTTGAGTATGTTTTGCCTGTGATGGTAATTGCTGAGTGATCTCTCTATGCCCTTACCTTGACCCACAAGACTTTAGCTCTATTTTGCCTCTCCTGTTCAATTAAGGAGTGGAGTGGTAGAGTGGCTTTGGGCACCTGATGTCCAGCCATGGTGGGTTCACCTCACTGTTCTAGCTGTGACAATTATGAATTAATTTTATCTCCATCCACACTTATGAGTTTATTGCCTGAACGTTAATTATTATCTGGGGAATAACTAGTTATTGGTAGAGAACAGGGTGATTTTCCTGTTGGTACGGGCGTGACCCTGAATTGCGATATTTTTTAATATGTTCTGACGTAAAACTATTTGACAAGTAACAGTAGCTCAAAAAAACCAAAACAACGAAACTGTGAGTGTGTACCAGTTTCCTCCTCCACGAGGATCTGGCATAAACTACTTTACTAACCTTCACAGAGATATGTAAATGCAACTGTGCCCTTCACTATTAACAAGAAAGTGAGAAGATTCACACGTTTAAATATGGTGTTTAGAGTCTGAATGAGTAATTCATAATAGCAGATAGTTTGCCATGTATAAGGAGTTGAGTCACTGTTATCCCTTTACGTTCACAGATTGTCTGTAAGCTGGGTTCTGGGAGCTCAGTGAGGGATGGGTAGCTTCCAGTTCATGTTGGGAATGCATCTGTGTGCACTGGTCTGTGTAAACTGGAACTGTTCTCCAGCCTTGATCTGTCATGGCCAGAGAAGCTATCCTCTTATAACAGGGTAAGGGGTGATGAAGCTGTGTTGCAAATAAAATAAGCTCCACTGAGACTAAAGTGTTTATGAGGATCACTTGTGTCTGCTGTCATCAAGTTTGTGTCTTCCTCTTTCAAGGTGAAGCGCAAGAATCCTGTTCTAAAGGTCCAGCTAAGTGTGTCAGTGGTGCACTTGACAAATTAACTACATAATGTGGTCCTAACCTTGAGCTAAGCTTCAAGAAGGGCATGTAAAAATGCTGGAGTAGCTCAGTGGTCTCTAATTAATGAGTTCTTATAGTGTTTATAAATTCAGATACTGTTCCTGAATAGTATTCTCCTCTTTAAGGTTCCTGATATGTCTGCATTAATCTGCTAATATTCAGAAGACATGGATACATTTTTCCTTAAGATATTCTGAGCTCTGGTGAATATTGAACAATATTTTTTAGAGCAGACTGCTGCTGCAAATAACTTTCTACTAAGTGACAGTGAATGGAAACCCTTCATTAGAGGTTAAATAATAATTGTTAATTTTGATGTGTCAATCTCTTCCTGGTTTTATTTGTGTTTTCCTGGTGTTTGGATGCAAAAATTGTCTGGCCTCTGAATTTTCTCCCTCCCTTACTTGAAAGTAAAATTCAAACTAATCATTAAGTAGTTGGAACAAGATTGCTCTGGGCCAGTTGGTGTCCCCTTCTGAAGTGTGAAGGAGGTGATGGACCACCATACGGCCTTTTCGTGTAGACAGAGGCAGTTGTAGAGTGTGTCTAATCTTTTTCCTCTGTTTTTTTTTTTCTCTGCAAGAAATTGAAGAAATAGATTGATTTGGTCATCTTCTCTGAAAGCAAGAAAACAAGTACATGAGTTAAACACCAAACTTGGCCTGAACATGTAAAGAACTTTATGTGTATGATGAGAAGATTAAAAAACCCCTAACAAAACAAAACCAAAAAGATCTCCAAAGCCAAAACACAAAAACCAACCAACCAACAACAGCAACAACAAACCAACTCAGGCCTCTAGAAAATTTTATTAATGGAAGTGTGAGGGGTGTGTGGCAGATGCAAGATCTTGGGAACAACCTGGCTCCAAAAAATGCAAGTCAGAACAGATATGTGGTCTTTTCATTCCTCTCTTACAGTATGCTGCTTAGTGTCCTGTAGGACATGGTAATTTCTGATGGGTGATTAGTGGGTATTTCCTACAGCTAACAAATTAGCAGAAGCCTCACTAGCTCAATTCTTCATCAAGCAAAGAAAGGCCGTAAAAGAGCAACACTCCTTCTTGATACAGACTGGGATTCACGTATCTCCTCCCTTCCAGCCCAAGCAATACAGATCTCCTAATCATGTGATGATCTCAGGGGTCTTTTCCAATCTAATTGATTCTGTGAAATATTTGTAGACATGAGTAGTCAGCTATTAGAGGTACTTCCAGGGGGAACAAATAAATGTGATTTCCTGAATTAAAAGCCTGAAAAGCTAAATCTGAAGGCTCAGGTCTGGAAAAAAAGTAATGTTTAAACTTCAGCATCTGAACCTAGGTGATCTGTTTGCTACTTAAAATCCAAATACACCTCTATTTTGTAAGACTGGGATGAATTTTCTGAGTTCACTTGCTAGTTAAGTTTGGATACTTGCCTGTCAAGGAAATGGAGGGAAAGGCTTCACTATTGCTCTGTTGTTACAGAGTATAATATTTTGCTGTGCTGAGCCATCTCAAAATGTGATGTTTCAAACCGCTTCCATGAAACAATCTTCCCTCTCCCTGGACAGCTCAGACTGCAGCTCTGTTCTGCGTGTGAGCACCAGAGGGACACACCTTTCCTCACCAAGTGCTAGAGTTAAACATGCCCAAATTCTAGCTGATAATCTGTTGGTCGTCTAACTGTGCATCAGGGAATCAATTTGAGTGGCTCTAATGGGGTGGGATAGAGGTATCCAACCAAAAAGCTTCACTGCAGACAGTGTGCTATTTTCTGTTGACCTGAAAGAAAGCTTTCCATCAGTATGCTGAAACACTTAAATTCCTGCAGTTTCAAAACAGCTATTTTTGAGATATTTTGACATTTTCAGATTGACATTTCTAATTGTACTGTGTGAGAGCTTTCTTCAGAAGGGATGTGCAGCATTTCATTTAACATTTGTTGTAAAAAATTTGGGGATATTTTTAGAGGAGAAAATTATCAAAGGTCTAGAAAATTTTGAACAAGTCTTGAAAAGAATGCATGTAGCAGATGTAATTTTAAATAAGAAATAGACTTACTTCAGAATTTTTAATCTAATTTTTTTAAACTCCTTGAATGTGATAATAACTATTATCTATGGATCAGGTATTTTCTGCTACTTCTAGGATTTTGGATTGTACTTAAGCTTAAAAAGGTGTATGAAGATGGCTGTAAAATTTTAATTCAGTAGCCATGGGGTGTTTGTCCTCTCATGCTTTATGTGGAAAGAAGAGACTTGTTGAATAAACTAATTTTAGTAATGCAATGATGACTGACATTTTTCATATAATTACTGTGCATTTTTAGTGTGTTTACATTGATGAAAGACTTGAGATATAAATGTAGAAGACAAATTATTTAGAAGTTCCTTAAACTGGCAATAAGAATGGATAAAATCAGTGTTTCCAGTTTTTCAGCTTCCTTCAGGACAGATCTTTCTTTCCAATTAATTTTCACTTTCAAATTTATTTCTTCTCCCTCTCTTCCTCCAAACCAAAACCTCATTCATTAACTTAAAATTATTCAAGGATTCCTGTTGATTTTGAACAGATCAGAGCAGTCATTTTGTCCTTCTGTGCAGCTTATTTCTAATCTAAGCATCCTTTCACCCTGGTGGACCTTTTAATTTCAAACTACTTTATTGCTCCCGTCACTTTTCAATGGGTTTTGGGCTTAAAAATCACTTATCTGTGAAGATTCCATGAAAGGGGCGATTTACAGCAAACATGGAACCATCACCTGTCTTGACTTTTTTTTGTGCAGCCACTATCTTATGTTTTCTTTGCTCACTGCCTCCCTTTTATCTCTTAAGAAGCATTTTCTCTTTTGGACTGCCTGTTTTCATTTGTGCCCTTGTGCTCTTGCTCCTTACAGACATCCTTCTGCTTCGGAGTAGCCATTTCCCCCTTCATCCTCATTCTTTCTTTGTCACATGCCTGCTCTAGTGTGTGATTTATGAAGTCTGTCCACCAGTCTTAATTACTGATACTTCCTCATCTTTGAGTGGTGTCCTGCAGTATTTATTTTGTGTGTGTGGCAGTGGTGACACAATATTGACTTGATAGCAGCAGAGACCAGTAAAGATCGTCACGCCTCCACTGCAGCGTGTTTGCAACATACACACTTGCACTGAAAAAGAATTTCCTCTTTAAAAGAGATTACTTTTAAGATAGTGGTGAATAAGAAGGAAAAGTATGAGGAGAACTTTCAGTGCAGCTGGAGGACTGGTCAATGAAGTGAAGCAAGGGGGACTTGCACTGAGCACATTGCAGGGTATAGATGTGTTGTGATGCGAATAGTGGCTGTGAATCCTTGGTGCACAGATGGACAGGAAAGCCTGGCCTGAAAGATAGCAGGAGTAGGCTTAGCCAGATACTGGATGGGAGGAAAAGAATTGGCAGTGACTTGCAAGTGATGGGTTTGAGTGACAGGGAGCAGAGAACTGACTTGCATGACTAGGAAAAAGAGTTAACTTGAGTGGGAAGGTCAGGATTTCTGTTTTCGCGTTGTTGAGCTGTAGCTGAAATATCAGCAACCATAAGGAGATGCCAGAACAGAAAGCTCAGAGATGAATCATTCACTCAGAAATGATGGTTGCCTTTGTATTTCCAGAGGAGACAAACCAGAGGCATTTTATTGAGGGAGATGGGAGTTAGAACATATGGAAATTCCTCTAGCATTCCTGGAATCCCTATTCCCTGTTTGGAAGGGAAAACTGGTAGGCTGTCTGATATTGAATAAGGAGGAATAATTAAGGATATTATGATAATTTATCTGGTTCCTTTATAGAGTTCTCTTCCTCAGATTACTTCTACCTTTCTGGTTTCTGCAAGTACACTCCTGTGTTGAGATCTTTCTAAGAATGATTTTAAAATGTGCCCCATAAGCAAGTATCTATTTTCCTTTTAA
Source organism: Corvus moneduloides (assembly GCF_009650955.1). NCBI lineage: Eukaryota > Metazoa > Chordata > Aves > Passeriformes > Corvidae > Corvus > Corvus moneduloides. Next base: position 5,934,192 of record NC_045482.1, read on the forward strand.
AGCCTTGAGATAATTTCTGTTCTATATGTTGCCATTACCCAGAAGTCAAACTGAATGTATTTGTGGTGCTGTGATTTTCAGAGCCCATTGCTGTAATTCAGGTATTCTGAATTTATCACTTGTTATTTCTCCTCTTCACTTGAAGACAAGCAGCCACATTTGTGCCAAAAAACTTGATATTGCAAGTTGGTATCTTGACCCTGATGGAACAGGAGTTGCACAAGGCAGTAGACAATGTGCAGATTGATGGTTTTTAATTCATATTGAAGCAGGATGTTAAATGGGAGAAGGGAATTTTTGTTAAATAAACAGCTAGGAACTTTGTTATTTTGAAAGACCTAGTTTCTTCAGCAGTGGCTTTCTGCTGCTTTGAAGTGTGAACTAAGTGAAAGGATGATAGAGGTGCTTCCTGGCCCTCTCACATGGAGGAACATTGGGTTCAGTCCTACAGGTAGCTTCTGATCTCTTGCCAGTCTGAAATAAGTACTAGGGCCCACAGGTGTGCTTCTGTTGCTCAGCAAATTGCCTTTGCAAGACAAAAGATTAAGCTTTCCACTTCGTTGTTGTGTCTTAATTGACCATTTCGTTCTCAGTGGTGGTATTTGCATGCTCCTCCTGAGGTATTTGGTGGAGAAGGCTCTCATGCAGAATGGATCTAGAGGCATCTTGCTCCTTGGAGATCATTGTTGTGCCAGATACACACACTCTGATTTGTATGGTTTCTTAACTATTCAATGCCACGTATCGTCTATCTCAGCCACTCCTGCAAAGACTCTTTTGAAAGCCTCTGTATGCCAAGAAATGTGAATTTAATCCACAGATTTCAGATCTCTCAACAGGTCTTGTAGCTGGACTTCTCAGCTCCCAGGTCAAACTCTGGCAGAAGGGTGTACATACCAGGGTGTTGTGTGACATCCAGGACATGAGTAAAAAGGGTATTTTCAGTATTTTCTCATCTGCCTTTAGATTTGCTCTTTTGCATGCAGACGGCTCTCAGTTGGATCTTGCTGTGCTTAAAAGTGGATCTTGCAAAACCAGGTTCAGGCCCAAAGAATAAAGTAAGAAACAAAATGATTTCAACTTTTTTTGCTGTGTTAGCTTAAAATATTTGTACTGATGTTCTCACTGGGCTGAGGCTTTCTATGCTATAGTTTTGGGGACAGGAAGGTTTTTGAACTCTGGTTCACTCTGTGTATCTCTCAGCGTTTGAGAAGATGATATGTTTAGGAAATTTGGTGTTTTCTTTATTCAGGCATGTGTGTGTATGATCACAGTCAGGACATGTGCATAACCTTGCCTGAGCCAGACTCCTTGTTCCACTGCTGTACTCAGTGCTTGTGTGGTTTGTCTGTGTGATAAGCTGGCACACTCAAAATTGCTTTCCATCTGCAATTTAGGGCTGTGCTGAGGATGGAAATTGTTTCTGGTGGATACAACAACTCTTTTTTCTCATCTCTGTGAGCAGTATGTGATGTAGGACTGGAAATTCTTCCTAGCAGAGCACTGCTGTAAGGTGAATGAAGGGCACTTCTCGATAAATTCCTGGTGCATTGTTTCAGGCCATGGCCTGTATTGAATCATTTGTGCAGCAGTATTTGAAATCTGCTGTGAGTACACAAAAGGGAAATTGTCCCTCTTCTCAGACTGATGTGATGATCAACTGGAGAGATAAAGTAGTCCTGCTAGATTTTCATTACTATTGAAGGAAGTATAAGTTCATGTGATTAAGTATCACTTATTGGGTCCAACTAAAATTAAGCATTTTCATTTATCATCCTTTTGAGGAGCAAAATGACTCACTCTGAGTTTTAGGCAGACTAGCTTGCAACATTTAAAATAAGGTTTATTCTAATAAATTTGTGCTTTTCACACTCTTGTGAAATTACTCTAAAATGTTTTAAGAGACATTGGTATGTGAGAAGTACCTTCAGCTCTGAAGGGCACAAGTCTCCATTTAGGGAAAGTGACTAATTTTTTAATAACCATGTGTGTCTACTTTATCTCTTCAATCCAGCTATATTCATCAGCGGCCTCTTCAATGTATAAAATATTTATCTACTGCAGAGAACTTTAGTAAAGCTCACATGTTTTCTCCACGGAAACAATATTAAAACAGTCTGTTACATGTTAAAAGCCTTTTTGTGGTGTCTGTTGGAAAAAGCTCAATTGATGACTTGTTGCCATTAGGCAATATGTCAAAATATTAGCTCAAAAGTATTTTGCTAATAGCTACCCAAAAAATGATAATTCTTACTGTGGAATGGATAGATCAAAGTAGAAATGACTCAACTTATTGAAAAAAATATACCTCTGCCTTTAAATGTCTTCTAATATAATAAATTAATTAAAAAGTTATGTCTGTACAACGTAAGAGCAGTCAGTACCATCTCATTACTCCTTAAAAGGCAAATGGGACCATTCTATTTATATAATTGCTGCACAAATACAAATGTTTACCTAAGCAACTTGACTTCAATAGGTAATGGAAGGCTGCTGGTGGTACTTCTATGATTTTAATCAGTTGTGTGAGGAATTACAAATGAAAGCGAAATATTATTTCAGAAAATAATGTGTCCTTGTTACCTTAATCAGCAAAATATCATACATGGGCTTTTCCCTTTGTTCTTCTGTGTGTGTACTTTCCCAATCTTGCCTTCCCTAGTAAAAAAAGTAGTAAAAAAAGTAGGCTTCAAAAGTAAACTACAGAAATGATATTTTATCAGTTCTTGTGGGAATCATTTAACACACACTTGAATAAGTGGCTCAGATACTTGATGTCTGTCATAGCAGACAAAACCAATAAAAAAAGCTACAACTGAAATGTGTCCAATTAGCTGAAAACCCCATTTAACAAGAAAATTAAATATATATATGTGCAAAAAAGAAACCCTGCAAAAACCCACCACAAACCAACCAAAGGAAAATAAACTGAAAAAAAAAAAAGAAAAAAAAGCCAACCAAAACACCAACCAAGAAAAATTATTTCAATACTATGTCTACGTTGGAAGTGCTCTTTATTTTTACTAAGGCTTTCAACAAGAATTTGAATTGGATAACTGTAGCCATGGAGGAAATATTTAGTAGATGAGGTGTTCAAAGGGTCAAACTGAGCTAAGAAAGCCCTCCTGAAGGGGCTGCTGAAGTCAGGGGAGAGTTCAGATGGAAAAAGGAAAACTAGCTAATAATTTAAGCAAAAGCCAAACAAATATCCCCCCTCCAAAACCAATCCAAACCAAAAAAGCCAAACCAACAAGCCAAGCAAAAACCCTCAAACAAACAAACACAATAAAAAAACCAACCAACCAACCAACCAACCAACCACAAAAACCCAAACCAAAAAAAGAAACCCACCAAAAAAACAACCCAAACAAAAGATCCCAAAACCTGAAATCCAACGCCAGTCCTGAGAAGCCAAGTGTGTGCATGCACGGTTTGGGATAAAAGTAAAGAAAGCCTTAGGAAGTGCTGTGCAGCTGAGTCAAATATCTCTAGGAAAGAGTAGTTAGAAGTCAAAGTAAAAGATTAGGTGGCAGCAAAGTATGAGCTAAATAAGTGACTGTACTTATTAGAGAACACTGTGCTCCCTTAATTGCTCGAACATGTCAGATTAGCAGGAATGAATGCAGCAGTAAATACCTGCTTCCTGCAGGATGTTTGTGTGGAGCATGTTGGTGCTCTGGATGTTTTGTGGTTCCTTCACTAGACCGCACCAGAGCTGCAAGAATTCCCAGTTAGTGTCTCACACAGGGGTGCTCATCAGCCTCTGTTGCTGCTCAGCTTTTCAATTCCTTCTCTTTCAGGTGTTCTGTATCCACATATGGGTAGCATGAAAAAGAAAAAAGGTGGCAGCGGTATAGGAAATTCAAACAAAAGATTCCTAAAATCCCTTTACACTTCTGTTCAAAGTCTCAGACCTGTGTGACACCCAAGAGATGGATGCAGTACTCCAAGAGGAGTGGGTTTGGGAGTGGGATGGAGTGGTAGAATTACCTCTCTTGTCCTACTAAAATATTTATGGTTTCTAGATGATTCAGTAAACTGTTTTACTTTGGTTTGCATTTCAGTATGAGCTTGCTTTGTGTTATATCTTTTATTGGACAAGTAGCAAGGTCTTTTGACTGTGGTTTTATTGTACAAACATAAAGGTGATTTCAGAAGTAAGAGATTTTCTCGATGTATTTTCAATTTCCTGTCTGCCCTTATGCTGAATAAATTATACAGGTAAAATATTACTAATTCTTAAATTAAATTGTAATGGAAAGTGTTAAATGATTGTTTTCATGAAGCTTCTGTAAGAAATGTTCATACTGAATGAAATATAGCTTGGGTAATATAAAACCATACCCTGTCTTGAGATTGGTACTTTTCTTATCTATTTGATTTCCATTAAGGTTGCTGATGTAGGAGTCATCCAAAAAAGGCCTTTCTCAAACCACCTTTCCCATTTTCCACCTTGGTGCCAGTACTCCATCACATGACTCTCTTGCATTGTTATTGTAGAAACTATTCTCAATGCTGGTTTGCAGTTGCCACTTAAAATTCAGCTCTTAAAAATACAATTACAGTATCATTGTTTGGAGACTGTGAAACAGTAAAGCAACTGATTCTTAGCAAATCAGTTGTTTGAGCTAAAGAACCAAAATCGTTAAAAGGCAGCTAGAGAAAGCAAAGACTAAGAAGTCAGGGTCTGGAGTAACAGCTGTTTTGGTTGTTAATAATGAAGTAAATATCTGTGCTCAACCACACAGTCTTTGAGAACACAGGTCCTTTTCTGGACAACCCATTTGAGGCCTTGCTTCTTGCAAGTAGGTAACCCTTCTAATATGAATAATTTAATCTTAAATTCCAAATTATATGTTTTTCTTAAACTAAAAAGAAGAGAGTGTTTCTTTTTCCTTCAGGTGCTATGCAAAGAATTCTTTTCAATGCAAATTAGTTAGGTTGTTATCTTGAAGATATCATTCAGATTTAAACTTCTTTGGTCATCTTTGCTTAAAGATATTTGGGTTTTCAAAATTCAGAACAGTGTTGAGAGAAGTGACTGTAGAGGTGTCTTGGTTTTGAAAGACAGGTGTCTGCTAAGGAAGGCAGAAGCCTCCCTTGAAGTGGCAGATGTAACCCCTTTCCCTCCGAGTTATTATAATTTTAAAATCAAGGGCTTTTAGGCAAAGATGTGGGAAACAGGAATAACAGTTCTTTACTATTATATATATAACCAGTCAAACAAAACAGCAATAACTATGGCAGTAACAGCAAACAATCACAAACCCAGTCCCAGCCTTCTCGGCTGTCAGGCCCTTTCCCCTCGGGTGCAGTTCCGCTCGCAGCCGGCAGGGGCGCTGGCGGCTCCCGGTGAGCAGGGCAGGTGCGATGGTTTCCCCGCGGCTGCAGGGGGCGCTCCGGAGCGAGCTCAGGGAGCACGCGGCACTGGTGGCCTGGGGTCCCGGGGAAGGATGGAACAAAGGCTTCACAAACCCCCGGACAGCTGGCCCCGGTGTCCGGCTGGACCTTCAGGAACAGCAGGCTGGAACGGCAGGCTGGAGCAGCAGGCTGGAGCAGCATGGATGAGCACAAATCCTGGGTGGCAGACGAGATGTATCCAAGCAGGGAACCCCCCGGAGGTCTGGGCAGGCAGGTCGAGCATGGCTACAACGCAAGGAAGGCTCGAAGCAGAGGCGGGGCAGGGCGGCCACAGCCTGGCCTCCAGCGGGGCAGGGAAGGTGGGCCAGGGATCCTGGGATCTTTCTCAACAGAAAGAAAAGCGGCCAAAAAGAACCAGCAGCTTCTCTCTCTGAACCCCGAGAGTGAACTGACCCCACACCCAGGTGAAACAAAGGAGTAGCCAGGCCCACCCCACCCCCAGTGGGTAGCTCTTTTGTCTTCCTTAAGTACCCGATCGATTTGTTGTCTTAGTAACAGTATGGGGGGAAAATTCCTTTAACAGAAAAAAACCCCTAGAACTCTTAAAACCCCAACAAGAGGCTACACAGAGACAGTCGTTGGTCCTTCCCATAATGAGAGCCTGGTTGTTTTTCCTGTACATAGCTGTTGAATGATTATTCATAGCAGACAATTTACTTAATAGTAAATTGACCTTCTGTCAGGTCTTCCTGTAGTGAATAAGTCAAAAAATGATGTGCTTTTATGCCATATGGAAACACCTCTCTCCAGATCCTATTTTGAGTGGTGCCATCAAAACTAGAAACCCAACCCTTTACTGAGTATTTGACAAATGGTGGGGTAAAACCGAGGCACCAGAAGTGCTGATCCTGAATTTTCTGTTCCCTCAAAGCTCTCAAAGTGCTGCTTGGCTGGGAGCCCTATCCACAGCTTAGAAGTGTGATTACTTTTGGGATGGGAACTCCTTACGTGTAGTCACAGGTAGCTTTGCCTGTGCTTGTGTTGCAAGATCAGCAGCTGTTTCTGTAGTAGGAGACACTTCATTTATGCCTACTTCAGATTTTTCGCAGAAGGAGAGGGAAGTAATCGCTCTCTAATGCTTTGATGACTGAGTTGTCACTTGCAAGTGGTGTCTTGTGTTATCTCAGCTTGCAGATCCAGTACTCAGGCAGGTTTTACAGGGCTGGAAGCTGCTCTTCACAGACCACCAGGGAGGAAATTGCCACATTCCTGGTCATTACCACGTAAGAGGGGTTTGATTTTTCTGACAATATCGATTCTTCAAGATCCACTTTGTAAAAAAGACGTTCCCAGCCTGCCAATGGGTCAGATTCCCAGTAAAAACTAGCTCTTCCTTTTGAATATCCTGCGTTCTTTAACTTACCTGATTGATCTAGACATACAACAAGAAATACTGTTTGAGAGTAGTGAAAAATATTATTCTTGGCAATTCAGCAGCATACATTTTTAAGGTAGGAGAAATGTTAACAGTCAATTACTGCATGTGACACTTCCAAATCTGATGTCATTCATTCCTCTTGCCCTTATTCTAGGAATTCTAAGCATATTTTCCAACTGTATTTAATATGAATATTTTTATATTCTATCTAGTGGCTTATATAATAGTTGTGTGTGTCTTGTTAAGTTATAATCAGCTGTGAGGAGTTAGATAGACTGATACTTCACCCAATTTTCTTCTCTGTTTATATTTGAAGTTTAGTTTTATTCGTCTTGTTTTCTTCTTGTAGCAATTTCAGTGTTAAATCTTACGAGGAGATCAACAGTGAATTTGCCTCTGGCAGTCAGAATCAACAACAGAATCTTTTTAATATTTAGAGATAGAAGTGATTTCAGCTTTAGTGTTGAAGCTCTATCAGGTGTAGTGGAAGATTAGTCCTTAACAAGATGTCTGTGGTCAATAGCTGAAGTGTTGTGGTGGTTGGGGACGTACAGTGTTATCCATGGGCTGTATAGGAACAGTGCATTCACCTGGTTTGTGCCTTACCAAAATAAGTTGTCCCATGAAGTTCTTAGTCCAAGCTCAAACAATGAGATGTTAGTCTGTTGGAATTGTAAAAGGATGAGAGCCCGGGGATCCCGGCGGGGAGAGAGATGCAGTCCAAACCAATATGGTTGATAAGCGCAAAACTCCGGTTTATTAGCAATCCAAAGGCACTTATATAGTATACCAGCTTGTTAACTCCTAAGTGGCTTAAAGCTTATCACAGCACATTTCTATTTCTACATAATTGGACTTACATTGGCAAGCTTCCATAGTCATGTTATGATTAAAAGAATTCGGTGTTCACCCCTCCTGTTCCCTGGTTAGCACACCTTATCAGGACAGCTGCATCGTTTCAAAACTCCCTCTTTATTAGTCTAGAAGTGAAGGCTAAGTTTTGTGCTTCCACATGGCTTAAATTGTTCTCTCATAGTTGAGAATGCATAACATGGCTTCTTAGATTATTGCTGCTCTTACCTATTTGCTCCTATAATCTGTGACCTACTGTAAAACTGACCCTTAGAAAAGGAGAGGAAAGAAATGAACCAGAGCAGCTTGTCAGTTAGAGTACAAAATGCAGCACCAGATCTGCATCATGTACATCTGAGCTGTGTGTGATGGAAAAGGTGATGGACATGCAGCAATGCAGTGATGTGGAAGGAGATAGAATGCTCTGGGGCTGAGTCTGAAAAGGGTGGAAAAGAAAAAGTTTAAACTTCTGAGTGTAGCGGGAAAAAAAACCCGGAAAAAAAACCCAGAAAAAACCCCTACAAACCCTCACCCCACCATCTTCACTGAGGTTTTTTAATGCTTAACAAAATGTCAGAAAAATTTCCACACTAGAATGTATCCCCTTCTGGGTTTTCTTGGAGAAAGCCATTCAGATAATTTTCTCTTAAATTTAATATTCAGAGTTGGGGTTGTTTCCTCTCGGTGAATAATCTGTACAGGGAAATGTGATCTGAAACTGTTCATGAATTTAGGTCAAATTCAAACAGGAAATAAAGTTTTAAGTGTAGAATTATAAATGAATGCGGGTGCCTTAAGCAGGCCAAGTCTTAAAGCCGTCATCTAATATTTGAGGGAGCAACAATCAGTTCTTTTTTTTTTTTTCGGAAACCTGTTTCATAGTGCAACTTGACAGGGTGACACAGCATCATCTTGGTGGTTTTTTTTGGTTTTTTTCTGAGCATCTTCTGTGCACAAGGTGATGTGCAAAGCTTTAAAGAATGTGATGGATGAATTTCCAGAGCCTCAAAGTCAAATGACATATCACAGCTGATCTGAGTCTCAAAGAAACTGAAGGCAGCAGCCAGGGTGATTGCCTCTTCAGCAGAAAAAAAAGGGGTGGATGTGAAATTTCCATTCCTTAATATATTTCAATCAGAGTTATACTTCATACTGGGTTCAAACTTCCAGCTTTCTTTATCCAAATAAATTTTGCTATTGAAGAATATTTTTGTTTTGAAATATTTCCTCACTTTCCCATATTTCAGTGATATATCAAGAGATCTGTTTACTATAGCAAAGGATTGGGTAAAACTGGCTTCATGCAGTTTTCCACTGCAAACAACACTAGGAAACTGTCAAAAGAGAACATTTGTAAGCACAACCATTAGCACACCTTTTTAGTTACTTCGCACAGAATTTTGTAATCCAGTATGGTTTTAGTGAAGCTCTGGGTTTGTACCAAAACAGGTGACGAGGAGGGTCCCTGCCTTCCTTCCTTGCTTCAACAGGGAAGGAAGGCAGATTCACGAGTAACCTTCCTGTATCAGTATAATCAGTCCTAAGGAAAATATTCAGGCATTCTCTTTGGACCCTTGATCTACTCTATTGTCAAAATTCTGCTGCGTAAACAGGTACACAGTAGTGTGTGGCCTAACACAATATTCACATTTGCACATTCAGTTATTCTTTCTGGAACAGAGGTGTGATAAATGTAGGAAAAAATTAAGCCAGGAACCAGCAGTTCTGGCCCTTCTGTTCTGTGTATGAAAAGAATGTAGCAAATATTTCCATATTTTGGCTTGTAGTCTTATTTTTTTTGAAATTACTTTCTCTAGTTGTTCTTGGAAGAAATGAATATTTATCCTTAAATGCATATTCTGTTTTCACAGTAACAGTAGAACAACAATTTGTTATTTAAAAAAATTGCTGAAAATCAGTTTGATTTATTAAATGAGTGGTAAGTGGAAACCCCAACTTTATCAGTATTTCCAGGCACAAAAAATGCTGCATTTGCTCACTCTGAATATTCTCATGCAAATAAAACAGACTTTTTAAAATACATTATGGGTTGAAAATGAATTGCCACAGAGTCTTTGAACTAATGGATATTAAGACATGAATTGCATGTGTTAACTTATAATTTAAGAATATTTCTAGGGATCTGTGTACTTCTTGTTTGAAGCAATGCAACATCCAGTCTTTGGTGGAAGGTGTTAATAAAGAGCACTGTCTTTGTTCACTTACCAGTAGTTTAATAAAGAAAGGCACAGATTAAGAGTGAGGTAGCTTGGGAAATGGGCCATTAACTGCACTAAAGTGCCAGTAACGTAAAGAGACATATTAATAATGACAATGGCAATGTCATTGATGATGAAAAATACAACTTTTGCACTTCATAGAAGTTATATTTTTTCCCCAGGAATTGTTGTTAATTGCCCTTTCCCTGGTCTCCATTTACAGCTTTGTTCCTCACTCTTTTTTCTGACTGTGTTACCTTATTGGAAACTAATACAAAGTAAACCTAAAATAGAATAAAAATATCAACAGCTGCGATGAATCATCTGGTGTATACTGCAAGCATATTGTTTACAGGTGTAATATTAAACTTGTTAATAAAAAGCTTTCCTGATGCATAAAAAAATTAATGGTTTACAGATACAACCCTCAAGAGTTCTGTCAACTAATGTTTGGAGGGAATGTAAATCACTGCACAACTGGAACTTCACAGCAGTATGTTCTTTAGATGGATACCTGAAAAACCTATGATTTTGCTGATGGAAGGGGATGGCACAAAGTCTGTGCAAGAGATAAATCTGCACTTAAAGGTGAATTCTGCCCTCAGAAATGTTCTCTAAATTCATAGCTTAAACCCTCGCTCTTTGCATTAAGTATCCACATATCACCTGTTTATGATGAAGGTGGTGGTGAAGGGAATTGCAGTAGCAAAATAAGAATTAATGGGAAAATACAATTATGAACTAAATGGCTGTTTGCGCTATTTATTGCTGTGTTCATTGTTAAATTTCAACTTCCATAAATATTCAGTTATTTTTATATTAGCATTTCATTAGTGAAAAATGAATCTCTACTTATAGGAAACTGTTGTGAAGAATATTATGGCTGTGCTTTTTGAAGTGCTTCCAGAATCCACTCCAAAGTGTCTTGCTGAGCTCCAAGTGAGGAGGGCTATGCGCTGCAGGGATGAGCATTGCCAGGATTCTGTGCAGCAATGTTCAGGAGGGAGCAGTGCCAAAAGGGGGGTATCTTAGAGTGAAACTTGGCTGGCTAAACAGTTATAGTAAACTGACAGTAGGCTTGATCTCCATCTGGAAGACGCCAGAGTTTCCCGTAGGCTATTATTTCACCACTTCTCGCAACTTTCGAGCAGACCTTGAAACATAGTGAGCATTAATGCAGCTGGAGGTGATCTTGCTGTGCCTCTGTGAACAGAAATAAAGGTAAAAATAGCTCCTTTCCAGGTGGAATATAATCTAAATTACTTGAGAGCAACACAGACTTTCTCAGCTGCAACCCAGGGAATGCTTATGACCCTCTCAGACACCTGGGAAGATGGCAAAGCAAACAGTTCAGTGGCAGTAACTCCTGATCTGCCATTGATAATACACAGGTGAACATTTCTCCTTACCTCAGTTCTTGCCTTAGCCCTGGCCTTGCTGCAGGTGTGCAAGGTGAAGTTATTGGTCTCCATCTGGAGAGATGGTTAATCCATTAACCACCAGCCTCTGAGCTTGGCCTTCCAAACATTAGACCTATCCATCCATCTAGAGTGTAAAGAGCAGAACTGGGATACAAGACTCTGGTTGAAAGTCTTGCTAAATATCAAGTAGATACTGTCTGCTGCTCTCCCCTTGTCCACAAACCTGCTCACTTAGGAGGTCACATAGGAGGTGGTCAGGTTGGTCTGGCAGGGTTTCCTTGTGGCAAACTCTTGTTGACTGTTCCTAATTGCTTTCTGTTCCTTCAGGAGTCCAGAAATGCACTCCAAGAGGATTTCCTGCCTGGCTTTTTTTAGTCAAGCAAAGTGTATAATTTGAAAACATGAGACTTTGCATAATAATGACAATTAATGCCTGCCTGGTATTGTATTTAATGAACAGTTCTATAAAAAGGATAAACAGTGCAAGCCATCCTATTTGGGATAGATTTTAATTGGGTAATTAGCAGCAGCAACCAAAGGAAAAGTATATCACTTCTAGCATATATCAGTAAACTTGCAGGACTACTTTTCATACAATGTCTCCTTTTTGAATACGTTTCTGTCTTGGTTTGAAAGACAGGTGTCTGCTAAGGAAGGCAAGAACTTCCCTTGGAATGGCAGATGTGGCCCCCCCTTCCCTCCGAGTTATTATAATTTTGAAATCAAGGGGCTTTTAGGCAAAGATATGGGAAATCGGAATAACAGTTCTTTACTATTATTTATCTATATGTGTATAACAAGTCAAACAAACAACAATAACCATGGCAGTAACAGCAAACAATCACAAACCCAGTCCCAGCCTTCTCGGCTGTCAGGCCCTTTCCCCTCGGGTGCAGTTCCGCTCGCAGCCGGCAGGGGCGCTGGCGGCTCCCGGTGAGCAGGGCAGGTGTGATGGTTTCCCCGCGGCTGCAGGGGGCGCTCCGGAGCGAGCTCAGGGAGCACGTGGCACTGGTGGCCTGGGATCTTGCGAAAGGATGGGACAAAGGCTTCACAAAACCCTGGGCAGCCGATCCCGGTGTCCGGCTGGACCCTCAGGAACAGCAGGCTGGAACGGCAGGGACGAGCACAAATCCCGGGTCGCAGATGAGATGTATCCAAACTGCAGAGCTGTGGTGGGAACCCCCCGGAGGTCTGGGCAGGCAGGCCGTGCAGGGCTACAACATAGTGAAGGCTCGAAGCAATGGTGGGGGCAGGGCGGCCACGGCCCAGCTCTCAGCGGGGCAGGGAAGGCGGGCTTGGGATCCCGGGGTTTCTCTGGCAGAAGGAAAAAAGCAGCCGAAGAAAGCAGCCTCTGTCTCCATCCAAATGCCGGGACCGACTGTCCGCACACCCAGGTGAAACAAAAGAGTGGCCAGATGCACCCCTCCCTCAGTGGCTGGCTCTTTCGTTTTTCTGAAGTACCCAGCAATTTGTCCCCCTAGCAACATGTATGGGGAAAATTCCTTTAACAGAAAAAAAACCAAAACCAGGACTGCTCCTAAAACCCCAGCAATTTCACATTTTGACTCTTGGTGAAATCATTGTGTGTGCTAAATTGTGTGTGTTAAATTGAGCCAAGACAATGAGGGTATGAGAACATTCTCTTTTAGGATTTTAACATTTCTTGCAGAATTCTTAACAGATGCTTAGCTTCAGTTTCTTTAAGAATATTAGCTTACATGGATTTGGGAATATTGGTGGAATAATCAGGCTGTGTAACCTCTTAGAAAAGAAGAAAAAACAGATATAAGCTGATTTTTCAGATTTACTTACAAAACCAGTTACTTTCATGATGTCAGATCTATATTTTCCCTGTCTGCTTTTGCCTTTTTCTCTAACTGAACTTACATTAAAGCTGGATGTGTTTTGGCTGCACATCTAGGAAAGTGGGGTGCGATACCGTATTTCCTTAACTTAAAATGTAGTTTGAGTTGTTTTTTTCGTTTACTAAATACTTGGAAGATACTAGGAGCCTTGTGCTAGTTAAATACAACAGATTCATGGTGATTGACTTACAGAGTTCTCAGAAAAGGGTGGAGTGGGGCACGTGCAAGAAAAACCTCATTTTCCACAAAACGAGAGTGTAAATGAAGTAACAGCTTTGTTCCCTCAGCATTTGATTGTGAGTTGAGACAATATCTGAAACTCCAGTTCCACAGAGAGTGCAAAGCGAAGGGCAGCGTTCAGGGACCAGTAGCAGTATCCACAGGTGCTGAGTAAAGTTTGAATTGTGCTGGTGATGCTCTTGTAGGGATGTTGTTTTGAAGTTTTTTGTTCTACGTAACTAGAACTGATGGTAAAGAAAGGCTGCCTATCAAAGGCTCTTAATTCCCAAAGATATGCAGGCAATCAAACATTTAGGGCCAAGGATTGTGACTGCACCCATATTAGTTTAGACCATTTTTAGTGGTTGAAAACCAAAAAGTAGCCATGGAGAGAGTCATATGCACCCAATGTGGAAATATGGGTGAGATTGTCTTGGAAGTGATAATGCAAAAAAACCCAAATACAAGCAAACATCTTCAGAGTTATTAAAGATTTTTTTCTAAAGGACAAAATTCAAGGGCACCACAAAGATCTACGGAATAAGCCCTGTAATTGTTTTGCCACTGCAGCCAACCTGGGTATTCTTAGATTAATTTGTATTGAAAAAGGATACTTAAAGCAATTTCAATAGATTTTTACTAAAACAAATATTTGTTTGGTAAAAATCAATGCATTTTAATTTGTGTGCTACATTGCAATCATGTGTCATGTATCCACATGTGTGCTTTGGGCCAGTATAGAACAAAACAAAGACAAAACATTTTTCATTTGAATATCTTTTCTGCTTCATGACTTTTTAATACCTCTACCTCAGTTGTTTCCTCTTTCAGGCCAATTGCTTTTCTCTTCTGATAGGATTTTACAAGTTCTTTTCCTAAGATCTTTGTATCTGTTCTATGACTTCATTTGACATCCAAAATACGTGTGAAGGTGTTTCTAGCACCGAGTTATGGTCCCAGCCAGAGCTATGGACCAGAGATACCCAGCAAGAACAGTGTATACCTGGGTACACTTTGTGTTCAGTCTTAAACTTCACTGGTATGAGGTTTCTCCTGAACTTGAAAATTTGTCCCCTGCAATTGGTTTGTCTGTAGAAATGCTGAGTTTAGAGTTTTTATGAGTAGAGGGGAAAAAACACTTATTTTAAGTATTTAGTGGAAATAATTTAAGGGATCACTCAATATACCTGCACACAACTGTCTTGATCTGTAAATTGTTACTTTCTTGATAGGAAGCTCTTCAGTTCCAACCTTGAGTTTCTAATTATATATTCCTGCTCCCTTTCTGTATCTTGGGGAACACACTTGGTGCTACAGTAAATATTATGGACTACAGTAAACCAATTTAATTTCTGTGAGTCTGAGACTTCTGCAGATGTTTAATGAAGTGAGCTGGTTCCCCACTGACTTTGCATTACCATTTTGAGTAATTTTTCTAACTTGCAGTGCTTTTGTACAATCTCGTTGAAGTAAAAATAGCAGCTGTCTTGAGTTTTTCCTGTGCAGCATTCTGAGAAAATAATAATTTCAGTTCATACAAACAAGTTGATAATAGTGTGATGGGGTGATGCTGGCTGGCTTGAATGGTCGAGCTCTGGTGTGCCCTCGGTCAGAGGGAACGCAGCATCACTTCCACGACGTCCTCAGAACGTCTTCAGTGGAAAAGTGAGGCGCAAGATGGAGGCGTTGCTGCTTCCTCCTCAGAGGGGACACAACAGGCAGCCGGTGTCAGGGCTTGTGTCAACCCGGAGGCAAAGGAACAGAGAGGGGCCTCTGGTATGGGCTCCAACACAGGTTTATTGCCAGAAGGGCCCTGAGGAGAACAGTACATGCCCTTTTAAGGGGGGGTGGAACAAGACGGGGAAAAGGGAAGTAGCCAGTAAGGTACAGACAAAGGGGAGGATACAATTTTCCAGAACCAATGGGGAAAATGTGGAGGCAGGACTTAAAACAGGGGACCAATGAGCAACTGAAAAAGGGAGAACTTTCCAGAACAGGGGGAGGTAACTTGGGTCTGGGAACCACCCAGGGGAATGCGGCTTAGACCTCTGAGCCGTCCCATGATCTGCCCTCCGGCCCACTGTCCTGGGTGGGGAAATCCACCCAATGGATGGCCCTGACTTGAGTGGCATGCAATGATCTCGGCTCCTGAGTGAGCTGAGCCACCCCAACAGTGGGGGAGAAATCTGAAAACCAACATTAGTGCTATTAAGGATGTGAAATCCTGCTAGAAATTTTTCAGGATTTTGGGAAGAAAAAAAAAGCACTAAACGAATATGTTCTTTAACAGCAGTTGGATTTTTGTGGGGCAATAATCCCTTATTGATGACCTTTTCTTGGACTGCTTTTACTTGTGTATTATGACTCTCAAGATTTCACAATTGGGAGGTGAACTAAATTTTAGAATTTTCGAATTCAAACTAAGTATTAAAGTAATTTTTAATGTAAATAACAGTGTTTAATATTTTGTAATAGTGATAGTAATATAATACATACCGTTGTTGCTAAGAGTGGAAAATGGTAATTCCAATGAAACTGAAATAAAGGGACAAAAAGACCTTCTGTAAGACCAAATAAAACCAGGAGTAATTATAGAAGAACTTGCACATACTTGGCTGGGAGGACTGTGAACAGAATTTGTGGGGTGGGACTGTGCAGGCAATCAGAGCTATTGTTGCGTGTGCAGGTGCAAGGAGGGTGGCAGGAGATGAGCTTTCCTTAAGGATGTGACCCATCTGCATCAGGAGATGCTGCCTCTGGCCTCTGGGAGTGGTCCTTGTTCCCTGGCACATACAGTGAGTGGACCACCCTGACTAAAATGATGCACTGGTTCTGCTAATTAAGAGCTTTATTAATTCAAAGGGTGAAGAGTTATGCTATAAAAAAGACACTACTGAAATTCGAAGCTTAAGCTTAGGGCTTTGCTAGTACTTCATGTTTATAATTATTTAAACCAAAGCTTTATTTCTACTGCTAAAAATAGTAGCATACCAACACCTTATTATTTTTTATTGCTTGTATAATTGTTTTATGTAATCATTTGCTGCTCTTTTTCTGTTTCATGTAAAAGTATCTTCTGTGAAACAAGAACAGCAGCCAAATGTTCACCTTGCCACCTACGTGTGTATTTACCAGGCTCACAGAAAAGAGTCACTTACTGCGACTTAGCTTTAATTAAAAAGATGTATAATCTATCTCTTGCATATTGGATGAACTCCTTCATCCCTTGCAGCTTCAGTGAGTGGGAGAAAGTGCAAGCAGCACTGGCTACAGTGTTAAAGATGCTTTTAGCAGATAAAAAAATTAATTCTGAGACAAAGTTTGAAAGGTTGAAAACAGGAAAATAAAGGACTGCACTGAATGCCATAAATTAAGAAAGCAATATATCTCAAATATATATTTGAGAGAGAGGTTGCTGAAATTCCCATTCGTGGAAGACTCCTTCTGTCATGTGTCTCTGTGTTTGATCTCCCACTGGGATCTGTTCGTACTCTGTGAGGTTTTTGTGGCTGGTAGATATTACATAGTTAGATCTCTTAAAAACGTCTAATAGTCTGGAATATTTGTTTTTACTCAATGTTTATTCTATTGTTTCATTCACTAAATACTCTGATGTGCACTGGATAAAACGGTGAAGTTTGCACAACATGGAATTTACCTCTTGCCACTGTATCACAATGTGCTATGAACCTTTTAGTCCCAGCTCTTGATTTTTCATTTCACTCAAACATTAAAAAAACATTGATTAAATCCTGTTTCATTAAGCTGGAATCTGGTATTCAGCCTTGGCTGAAATAAGTAACTGGAGAAGACGGCCAAACCAACTCTTCATATAATTGCTGCATTAGGTTTTTCAGTTGATCAGTTCCTTTATTCTTTTGGCAAAACCCAGACCTCTGAGGCAGTTGGCATCTACTTAAGCTACAAGGAAACACTGGGCAAACTTTCTGCCATCATAAACATCTTTACTAGGTGGTGTTTTCCTACAAGTCAGAAGAGCCAAGAAATTTGACCTAAAAGTGGGCATTCTGTACTCTGGAAATATATAACTCTTCTTAAAAAGTATGCTTTAAAATACTCTTCTCAGTCAGTCTCCTGACTTCGAAGGTTCCTTGCGTGTAACAATAGGTGTCCTTGCAGACAAGCAGGTGGGCACAATCGAGGTGTTTTTTCCCCTCTGACGATGCTTTGAGCAGAACCAGAGATAACAGAGCAAAGCTGAGGCATCCCAGCACACATGCAAGCTTACCAATTACATGGAATTGGCCTTTTAGTTGAATGATTTAAAAATGAGGACTTTCAATGGCATAAATGTCGTCCATTTGGGAAAGTTAAAGCTCATGCATCCTATATTGTTACCTGCAGGCAAAACCCCATATATTTGTTATCTTGTGGGAAAAAACCTGTTGAAATCAGTTCAGTCAGGAGAAACCAGTTACTCTGGGGAAATATTTCCTGCAAAGCAATTGAACAAATTCAGAAACTATTTTTTGATAAAATCAAAGATTTTTTTTCTGAAAAATACAGCCCTTATATATAGAAGCATATAAAAATTCACTTAACTATATTTCAAGCTTTGCAAGACACCTCAGTGTCCTTTGAGGGGAATGACTCTTTAACAGGATTTAATCAGCAAAATTTGGGTTCCCCGAGCTCTAGGAATCATCTTCAATTCTTTCCCCCCCACAAAAATCACGTGTGTCTGATGTTAAGACTGGTAGTTCTACTTCCCTAAGAAAAATACACTAGAATCTTTATGCTGAAGGCCAAACCCTAATATATCTGCAAAAGAATTCCTTGCTTTAGTATCTTATTGCTTTTTCTTCTGTTTCATTTCCCAGTAGCAGAACAACTGTTTTTCAACCATATTCAGATAAAAACCTACCTCCAGTCCTAGTAAGGGCTAAAATGAATATTAAAGACTAGGCTGAAGTCTAGGTGAAGATCTGTGGACTATGGACTGCTTCTGACAGCAATTCAATGCCTTTCCAAGTAAATTTCAGGTAACTAGCTATTTCATTAAGGTGCTCAAGTCACCTCATCTTAGAATATTTGATCTCCAAAATGGAGTAACCCTTAATTTGCTTGTCACTCAGTGTATTTGATCACAATGCTTGAAAGCAGACATGCCTACCCTCAATTATTGTCCCTCTGAACTTTCTTACTGTTCCCTCCTACTATCAGATTAAGCTATTTTAGTGTGTGTTCTTTAGTATTTATTTAAATGGACCTTTATTGTAGAGATGTGGTTTCTAATAGTCCGTGTCTAGGAGTCATCTCAAATATTTCGTTGTTTGTGGTGTAATAATAGAAAAATAGAGAAGGGCATGAACAAAAATTTAAGTGATTTAGTTCTGGTTTTGCTCAACAAAAGCAAACAGCCCTTTTGGAAATTGGTGACTTAGCTGTGATGTTGTAGGCACAAAGATATTTTCTGGTTTAACCTAAACCGTATTGGAGAATCCAGGCTGAGACAGACAGGAGGGGATGAGGATCAGACCTGACAACAGATGCTGTTGCTGTCCCCAGCCATTTGCTCCATCGTTTTGATGGATGTTTCTGACCCCGAGGCAGGGATGTCTGCTCAGCTTGTGAATGAGGTCCTGAAGAGCAGCAGTTTTCAGTCTGGTGTAGTGTGGTAATGTACTTCTCCTGTGGTTTGCCTTGCTATGGAGTGCCACAGGAACCACGTGATGTGATGTGAGAGGGGATTTGCAAGTGGATCAGACGGGGTGTCTCTGGCACAGAGGTGGGCCATGCAGGGAGGTGGCTGCAAACTTAGCACCCCAATTTTGGTCTGTTGCTGCAAATTTTTCAGAATTTTAAAGGGGTTGTAAAGCAATTGATGAAGTTACACTTAATTACTTCAGAGGTAAAAAAAGTGATGTCACTATTTCTGTCATTTATGAAGAAAGGAAGAACAGGACAGCCTTTGTCTGCAACAGTAATAAACTTAATCTTCCACTGGAAGACAGACCAGCACCTGGAACTTGTATAGTCCACAAGATTTTTAGCTTTCTTAACAAAATTCCAAAATTTTTACAGCTGCAGCTGTTGATAAGAAAGTACATTATGAATTGGCATGTATTGTATTAAATGTCTCATTGCAATCATACAATCTTCTGAAACTTACTGGAAAAGCACTGGACTTGCCCAGAACCTTTCTGAATGCTTTACTTTGTGTCAGAGAGTAGAATTGTAATGCAGGAGAAAAGGGACTGGCAACTGCTGCTGGTCCTACCCTCTTACATGCCTTTTGAAGGTTTTGAAGGTACCCCACTGGAGGAAAGACAAGAAGGTGCAGAGGTCCCATGTCCTGCACCATGGAATGGGACAAGCTTAGAAGAACAATGAGCATGTGCTGAACTTCTGTCCTAAATACAGCTGAAACCAGTCATGAACTCACCTGACTTCTTTTGCCCTTAGACCTGAAGTTGATTTTTAAAACAATATAAATGGCGTTGTTTATACCATGTGTAATGTCTTCCAGTTAGGATTTATCATGCTTTCATATTGTTTACCTCTTGTAGTACAGCTTAGTCTTCCCCTTCTTATTTGGATGCTCTTTTTTAACTGAATAGCATTCAAATAATCTGAAATGCTTTTAGTAGGATTTTTTCGGTCCTAAAACTCAATGGGAAATAATGGTTAAAGAAAAAGTAAAGAAAAATAATGGTTAAAGAAAAAGAAGAGTATGAATTTATTTAGATATTTTTCTTGTCTGGGAATGACTGATTAAATTAGGTGAAGATAATGTCATTTATATTTGGTGCATTTTCTTCTTTGTCAGTAATTTTTCTCATTATGTCTTTTCAAAGGCTTGAGTAATTGTGCAAAACACACTTAGAATACAAATCAGACCTATCAGAATGGTCTCATTTTTAATTGGTGAAGATGATTTAATGAATATTTTAACACTCTTTTATTGATTTTATGTGCGCAAACCTGTATTACACTTCTAGCAGCCTAAAATTCTGAACATTTTTATTTCACTTCAGGTGCACACACACAGAGAACCCTCCATAACTTAACACTGGTTTTGCATGGATGTGAAACCTGTAATTTGTTTTGAAATACTTACTAGCATTCCAGTGAATTGCAGTAGGGTGATTTGGTGAGTTGTGGAATCCCGGGGGGAGACTCTAGATGTCATCCTGTGAACCATGTGGAATTTCAACCCTCGATGCTGCTAATAACCTTTCCATATACCACTGAACATAATTGTTCTATAGGTTTAGTACAGACCCAGCAGCTCTTCAGTGTTAAAGGCACTGCCCGTCTTCAGCCAGCCCTGCTTAGCAGGGATGCTCTTTTTCACGCCTCAGCAGCCCTCTGCTCCGGCTGGCTCATGGGTCCGTTCTATCCCCAGAAGGATGGGAGCACTCTGGTGCTGTGTTGAGCCATGCGAGGTGCCTTTAGAGCTGTCCCCTGCGGGCCCCTGCAATACCCAACACTGCACACAGGTGATGAACCGGGGCATCAGGATCAGGGGGTGTCCCCACGCCGAGGTCTGGAGCTGCCCTGTGACTGGAGCAGCGTGGGGTTTAATTCCTTCATCAGGAAGATTCTAAGTGATGAGATTTAAGCACGGTCTGGGTGACATTAGGACACGTCAGCTCTTGGAGCTAGAAGAGGACAGGGGAAGGGGACAGCAGTGCAACCATGCATTTTTAAGAACAGAGCTGGGAGCTCCTTCTCTAACAAATTCTGTGGCATCTGTGTGTACAAGGTACACAATATAAAAACTGGGTCAAATCAGAAAGCTGGCCACCACTAAAAGCCAAGTATCCTAGGAGTTCACTTTCCAGTTAAGTTAAATTTTGAGTTCCACTTGCTCAGACTTCTCAGGCTGACCTGGAAGGGGCATATCTATCCCCATGGCAAAATGTCCCAACAAACTGAGAGGGCTAACAGATTCTGGGGGCTGCAGTTGTGCAACCTGCAGCAGTGCAACCTGCAGCAGTATGTGTGAAAGATACTCCAGAGCTGTATCCTGCTCTATGACAATAGAAAACCAGGTGCAAAGAAGACTTACTTAAATGCTGCCACCTTCTTCATCTGGTGCAGCATAGAACATTTGAAGATTAAATGGGATTATGATACCTTTTAGTGTCCTCAAATTCAAAAGATTCTACATCATAGTCCAAAATACTGCACTGTCCCTGAATATATTCTACATGGTAGTATGATGGACTATCACATGAGATTGTCCATAAAGTTTAACTAGGCTAAAGATGAGAATGTGGGCAGTCTTGGAGCATGTAACCTCCAGGTTGGTGTGTGGGTGTGAATTAGAGATGTCTCATTAACCTTTTTGCTGTTCAAACTGTGCTACACTATCAACTGCACCTTAAAGGATTCAGTTGGGAAGTTAATTATGTCAATTTAGGCTCTCAATTCTCACTGAGGCTGGCGTTCAATGGAGCACTGCAGTACTGGGGCAAATAGAGTTTTACTGGCCTCTAAAATTGTTTCTGGAACCAAGAGCACGAGAGAGATAGCAAAATGTAGGAAAGACTAGGTAGAAATAATAAAAATACTGTCTAAAAACCTCCAACACCCTTATGAAAGAATGAGATTTACCTAGGTCTACTCATATCTCTGGATTCCATTTAGTATGCAGGGAAGAAGTGTGTAGTATTTCATCCCTAGAAAATATGGCAGATATGTTACTACTGTCTTTTCTCCTTTGAAAGGAACTTCAGTTTTCTTAACTACACCACTAATCTTTATCAACTCTGTTTCAATTCTATTACAGTTACTCCTATTTCATGCTGGTTCTCAAGTTTTAAAGCAGAAGTTTTGCTTTTTATACTGAAGGTTCTTTGTCACAAACTGTGAAGGTGCAGAAGCTTCCTCTCTATGGAACTAGGTCTCATTGATCTATTGTTATCTATAACAAAGGTGCCTCATCTGAATGGCACACTTTAAATACGTATAGTACCTTAGAATACAGATGCGTTACACGAGGAGGGGAATCTGTGTCACACTGCTGGAAATCATCTGAGCATTGCTGATAAATGAGACGCTGAACAGCCGCAAGGCCTGTGTGCACTGGAGTGTGTTGCTGTTCACTCATCTCCGTGTTGCTCAAATACTAAAATCTCTACTAGTAAAATATGCTATACTCATCTCACTGAATGCATAATAAAATAATCTTTCTTTATGGAGAGCTTTCTTACAGTGGATAAATTCTGGCTTTGTGCTGGTCACACTAGCAGTGAAACAAAGGTAGTTTGTGGGCAAAATTGTACTGAAGTACTGAGGTTGTAGTTTTGATTTGAAAGATTAAAGCAGATCTGCTTATTGGTTATTTTGTTGTACACCAAATGAGAGTTTGGCAGTGAGATACTGGTTTAATTAAATGCAAGCACAAGAATGCTGTTTGACTCCATCAGTATTGTTGCTGTTTTGGAAAGCTGATCTGTAGTTCCATGTGTATCATGTTTATGTCATGCAAAATGGCTTGAAGGCATTGGCCTTGGAAAACTGTACTGAGTTGCTTTCAGCCCTTCTTTTCTCTGTGCTTTGTCCCTCCTGGTATAACCTGTGTCCTACAGCTGAGAGGAGGCAGTGCAAATGGTGCAAGTCTGTAGCCCTTGCTATGTGTATGGTGCCACAATGGTTTTGTCACATTTGGGGCTCACAAGGACGTAACACAGAGAAATGCAGGCCTGGTGTGGTAATGAAGGTGGAGGAAAGTGGAGAGACAGGAGGCACGTGGAGATGCACTGGCATAAGGTGCCATGGGGTCTCTAAGTGACTTGGCCGTGGTCATGCAAAGAGATGCAAGCCCCCAGACCTGGGCATAACTGGCTTTAAGAACAAAGCAATAGCTCCCAACATCCATGAAGTGTGTCATGTAATAAATCTGGATGTAATGTGAAGATGCAAACTGATAGAGAAAGGATAAATATAAAAATGCTAGCAAACCTACATTGAAGAATCCCTGCCCTGAGCTCATTCCAGAGTGTAGTGGTTTGGTCCAAAATACTCATTACTGTTTATCTGCTGTGAGATAAGAATTAGGAGAAATGCAAAGCAGGCACCAAACTTGAAAGAATATAAAGAAGTTTATTAACAGACCTAAAAGAGGAAAGAAAAAAAAAAATTATACCACCTTCAGAACTCTCCTCCTCCCCCCACCTTCCTCCCTACTCCCACTGCCAATGTGAAAAGACAACCCTTAAGATGTTCAGTCTGTTTACCACTGCCATAATAACCTTGTTTAGTCCATTTAGAAAGAGAAGTCTCTTCTTGCTCATGCTATGAAAACAGTATCACAACGAGACAGCCGCCCACTTCCAAATATTATTCAGTCCATTTAGGAAGAGAAGTCTCTCTGCCTGCATGTGAGTCCCTTCCCCCGACTTGCAGCTTGTTCAAGGTCACACACAGATAGCAATTGGTTTTCCCGCGTTTGAGGGTCCACTCTTGAAGTTTTTTGGGGTACAATTTTAAGGTTGAGCTGTTCAGAAACAAAAACAGAGGCCCTTCTCCTTCCCTGGGAGCAAAGGGTCTTCCTCATCTTCACTGTTAGGACTATCTCTGGGAGCATCTCTAGGGACTGAGGTTTTCTCCTTTCCCATTTGGAGCAAAAGTCCTCATCTGGTTCATCTCTCCCTGTCCAAACTTCTCATGAAATTACAGCTGCGTCAGCATCTGCCTATCTCAGTGCAGGTGCTTTTGCTTACGAGCTGAACACTCCACCCCCCATATCTTCATGGAATTACAATGGGATACTCTGATATATCATAGCTTCACAACAGAATTTCAGCTTTAAGCATCTCCTCTCTCTCTTCCCTAGGGTTTTCAGCTCTTCACAGCAATAAAAAGGGTTAATCTCACCTCGGCCTTGCAGCTTTGCAGCTGGAATGTTGAATCTTTCTTATCGCAGTGGAGAGGGGGGAGAGTCGAGCCGCTCCGGCTGCCCACGGCAAGGTATTGGGGGGGTTTCCATGGCTGGAACAGGTCCATCAGCTCCAGGATGGCCGTGGCCCGGCCCGGCCTGGCCCGAGCAGGGCCTGGCCGGGCCCGCTGTCCCCCACACGGGGCCCGCAGCCACCTGTCCCAGCACTGGAAACGAGAGAGAGCTTGGAGGGGGAGTTTGCCTATTCTTAAATGTGGATCACAGAGGTGGTCACAACTTTAAGTGGCTTAGAGAATTGTCCATATTCAAACTGGCCAGCTGATAGGTTCTATCAGTTCCCAGAGGAAACTGTAAGCACCCCTTAGCAAGGACATCCCTTCCGGGACTATGCTTGCTAACCTATGACACAGAGTGAGGAAGAAGAAACCATCATCATGAACATCTTATTCCCCTCAGCCAAGGACTAGTGATGATGGCAGCTCTGCAGCCACATCAAGGCCAGAATGTAGCTCCTGGCTGAAGGATTCAGAGGAGCAGGGAAGCTAATACTAATATGCACACTTTTTTTTTGTTCTTCCTTCTGTGTTAGTTGATTTCAGCTAATAATAATATGAATGTTAAAATATCAGCTAGACTAAGAATAAACTTTTGGTTTATATGCATTTTTATATATCAATGAAAGATGTTATTCCTATTTGTCTACAAGGCAGGGTTTAAACATAGTAAGAGTAAGGCCTCCTTTCTCAGGGGAGAAATTCCTCTGGATTTGAAAGCCTCTTGAAATCTCTCTGCTTTTGTGCTCAGAAGGGATGCCAGGATGCAATCCTACAATTCCGTCTTAAAAATCAGATGAATAAGCAATCAGCACTCATGAATATTGTGCCAGAACTGCATATTGAGAATAAGAGTAGAGATTCATTACTTCTGCACAGAGGTATTTTGCAGGAAATCTGCATCATAATACGTGACTTCCTATTGGATTGGATTTAATAAAACAAACCAGAGGTTCAGCATTTATTATAGATTCCATTTTCAGCTATGGCTGGATTTATTTCTGTCTAAAAATAACATTATTCTGCAGCTGAGCAATAGAGAACGTTCTTCCAGTTACTGCAGCATCAGCAATGCTGTGCCATCTATTTTCTAGCATGTGTTGAAATGATCCCTTTTGTGAATCTGGAGATGTGTCAGTGGCATGGCTTAGAATAGCAGGGATAGGCATGAGCCATAAACCAAGGGCTAGACCCACCCTTGATTTAAGAACACTATTTTGTACTTGGCCAGGTTAAGATCCTGGCATCAGGTATTTCTGACTTTGAAACTTTGGCTTCATTTTGAGAAAGTAATTTCCTTTGTTATGGTGAGTGAAAAGAAATGCCAAGAGATAAGTATTGTCCATTCCCCCCCCCCCCCCCCCCCCCCCCCCCCCCCCCCCCCCCCCCCCCCCCCCCCCCCCCCCGATATGGACTGAACAGAACCTAAAGAGAGGTTGCTGTTTATGTTGTGGTTGTCCGCTTGGATTTGTTTAGCATAGGAATATTTTTGTTATGCGGTAGTGTAACTTCTGTATATTTGAATGATTTAGTGACTGATGGCCAGGTATCAAGAAGGGCAGGCATGCACACAGAACTGTACCTAGAGTTGGGGATTGTTGGGGTGGTTGCTTTGTAACTTGACTCTGATTACCCAAAATCTTAAACCTGTTTTGAATTTTGCAGCTGGAATCCAGTCCTAAGAAAAATGCTCTAGTACATTGATAATAAAATTTACTCAGACACCTGCTAGCTCACAGCTCTGATGTTGCACGCAGAGAGAAAAAGAAAAACCATTATCACAGTACTCTCAATTTGGTTTGTGCCATATCCCTGGAGAGTGCTAAAAAATCTGGTTTGGAATCAGTTGCTGAATAAGTACATTTCTTTAGCCAGTTTACTCAAATATGCTTGACTGGAAATATTATGGAATAAATGGTCTGATTGAGGAGTAGGTCAATTGTCCCTGCCCTTGGAATGGAGTTGTCTGTGGGGGAGAGCAGAGGGTGTGATAAGTCCTTTGCCATGTTTGTGTGGGAGAGCACTGAGTCCACTGATTTGTGGCCCTCTGAACTGAAAAAGAACTTTTATTTCTTTCATTCTATAGTTGTACCACTTATTTGATCAAAGTTCTACTGACATACTCTGGTTATGCCAAAGCAGAATCCAGCCCAGTCTTTTTAGGGTTGGTCTTTTATTTTTCCCCTGCCAGCTTTATGATTGTATCTCTCAATGCTGATCCAACCACGTATCAAAAAGGAACCTTCTCTTTGTAACCTAGTTTGATGACCCAGCTATTATTGGTAGATAAGTCTAAGTCTTTTTCTTCCTTGACTGCATTTTTATGAGGTCTGAAATGCCAATAACCATTAAAATAAGAGTTTTAATTGAACTTGGCAAGGGAACACCTGAAAAGGTGTTGAGAAGACCATCTGATTTTTGACTAGTTGAGAGTTTCTCGGGATGGGGGATTGTAGCACGTCTTGGGGGGGGGGGGGAGGGGGGTAGAAAGAAAATAAATCAGTGTCTCTATATTGTATTATCTAAGAGTTTTTAATTCTGAGAACAGATTAGCATTCTGTGTCAGGGACAATATGTTCATTATATATAGCAATATATCTCACAGTTTATTGTGTTGATGTGTGTAATGAGCTGAAGCAAAATCTACTAAAAAAGAGCATAAAAAGAAACTCCTAACATGTTAGATTTAAATCTGCTAATATTTAATGTGCACTTCATCTGACAGGTTGAAGAAAAGCCCTGGCGATATGGAATTGTAAGAAATGAATAGGTTATTCTGGTGCATGTATTCATCTTGCTTTTCATCAGAGAAACAATAACCTGGTCCACAGCTTAGCCTGTTGACAACAGGTATAATGCATTTGTGCCTGACACTTGCATTATCTTCAATATTAATATAAATATCAGGAATTACATCTGCAAGTGAAAAGTCAGGAAAGGTGATGCAGAACAGCATGCAGTACATTTTAAAATAAAAGTAGCATTGCTTATGACCAATTAAATATAACCTATTATATGCATGTGCTGCATCTATAGTCTGTGCATGAAAATTGTGGTGGGTAATGTGCTGGTAGAAACACCACTTTGGATTCACAGCAAACTTTAAACAGAAAAATAGATTATTATCATTCAAGAAGCGTATGTGCATTATACCTTTTCACAAAGCAGTCTGGATGGTATTATTTCTGAATGACATATAGCAGTAGTCTCTCCTCCACTTTTGCAGCTGCTCTATTACAGAATGAAACATGGAAAGCTTCATCTTGTCTTCTGCTCCTTAGGACTCCCCCGAGGCTGCTGTGCTTGTATGCCAGTGCTCTCGGTTGCTTTAGGAATCCAGATCAGGATGAATGTAACTTCCCACAACGGAGAGTTTCTGCAAAAAAGGGAATTGTTTAAGGGGAGAAATCTCAGTGCCTGTTAACACTTCTTCAAGTAGAAATTATATTAAGGTCACACCAATGATTTTCCTGATCTTGCAGCTCCAGGCAAATGGTCACACTCAGCTCCAGGTGAATTGTTCTGTAAGGTGCTGGAATTGCTCTTAAAAAAATAGAGCTTACTTAATGGTCCAGTTAAAAAAAACACCACCACCAAACCAAAAAGAAAACCACAAAAAACCCCCCAGTACTCCAAACCTCAACTAAACCAACCAAACAAAAACTCGTGTAGTGTTGAAATACAAGTGTTTAATTGACTCTATGACAAATCATGCAGGGCTGTAAATAAGGAGTCTTGCCCCACACAGATCCTCTGTTCTGTCTCCATCCAGGTGCTCCACTAGTCCTGCTGACATCAGCTCAGCCATGGTACCTGCTCTGGGGAGACAGCTGTGTTGCTGATTTCCACAGGGAGAGCTGGGTGTGAAGCGTGTGGCCTGGGAAGAGCCTGGTTTATGGTGAGCTGTAAAGTATTCTGCTCTCACAGTAGAAGAACACAGATATCATCACTCAGTGCAGAGCTTTCTGTTTGAGGTTTCCTCTTGCCTTGTGTGATGACCTTTCCTCTCTCTGCCTGACCAGTGGCCTCTGTAGCTCAGCGACGAACAACAAGAAATCTCAGGAATTTGCATGTTAGTCGATGTGATCCCAGTAGGAATGTGGGGAGCGTGCTGCGAGAGAGACTTGAAAGTATTTTTAAAATTTCATAGTATTTTGTTTTAAGCGAACCTTGTACACTGTAGAATCATAAAATCATTTAAGTTGGAAAGACCTCTAAGATCGAGTCCTACCATTATGCCACAAATGTTAGCAGCAGAGTAAGTTGCGTTATTAGCTTTGCTAGCTCTCTCCTCCTGAAGGCAACTGTTCAACTTGGTTTTGTCAGATCAGACAATTTGCTAATTTTGGTTTGGCTTGCATTGATTTGTTAGAAACTGCACAGCTCCTTTGCCCACAGCAAAATATAAATGACTGCATCTATAGAAATTTCCTGTTTAGATTTTCCAGGTGTCCTTTAAGGCTCTGACCTCAAGGATACATACAACCTTTTGATGTATCTTCTTGCCTGATAACTTAAAATAAGGTAACTTTTCGTATTGATTTTTAGAGATAATTATGAAAGATGTTTCTATCTGCTGAATTTTAAGATTGAAGTTTTAAAGCATTTATGTCGCAAACATGGGGTATATTAAGGAATTTCTTATCAGATCTTTCTCTGTTCTTTTAGAACTATTTAATATTGAGAAAATTGGTTTTTAGTATATTTTTGACACCAAGAAAATGTGGAAAAGAATTGAACCTGCAGTGAAAAATGCATTAAAATAGCTGCCTTGGACCAAGCTCTGTTGTCAGTATAGAATACTGGTAGCTGGTGTTCAAACTCACTGTAGCCCATAAGGAACAGAACCAAGGGGTTATTTTAATGGTGCTTAAAATCTGCTTCATCTGATCAATACTTGAATCAAATGATTCATCTGGAAAATCAATGAACAAAACAGTTTAATAAAAGATAAAAAATAATTAACAATCAGTTAATTTGCTAGACATAAAAAAATCCTTCTAGCGTGTAGTATGCCATAATATTTTCAAAATATCATGAGGAAAAAGGTATGAATCCATCACGATGGCACTTGGAAAGTGCAAGCCCTATTCAAAGTGGATCACACTCCTTTCCTTGGGTAAATATAATTTAACCATAGAAATAGTGAACCATCCACCTGTCAATTACTTTGAAATGGCAGAAACACCTGTGTTCAGATAGAAGTGTTTCACGCAGAAAGCTGTGATAACAAAAGCAGATGCTTAGGTATAAATCCTGTCTTGTGGGAACTCTGTAAAAGAAATTCTTCATCCCTGTGGCTGCAGAGTAAGTCTCCAAGGCAGGTTTTCAAGGATGGTTTGTTATGGTCGTTGTGCCTACTGACCAATTAAAGTTAGGATATATAAACTTACAGTATTTTCTTGGAAAACTTATAATCTAAAAAAAATGGATTAACAACCGGAGGGGCATGGGGAGAAAGGAGACAGCGGGCAGAGATACATCTCTAAATCTGCAGTGTTAAACTAAATGCCACTTTTTTTTTTACTCTGGTAGTAAGTAGTAGTAGTAGCCTATCTTGGAAAAGATTGGCAGGAGGAGCACCTCTGTGAGAAATCCATGCATGGGACACTGATGATATTTCACATGGGAACAGTGTGAACCTATTTGGAAGTTTCATAGGAGATTCCTCTTGGCTTTGGTACTTTTCCTAATACACCGGGGCCCACAGCTAATGATTCTTCTAGAGATACTCTTCATAGGTTCCTGTCAGAATGAAGGAAAAAATAGTCTTGAGAGAAAGGTGATAGTTGGTTATCTCTGCCCAACCTTCAAATGTGAAAAGATCTGGGGATAAAAGTGAATAATTTTTGGGTAATGTAATCTTTAGCCACTTCTAATTATTATGAGGTTAGAAATTACTGGGAGATTGATTTATATACTCATGTCATTTTTCAATAAACTATGTAGACCAGAGAGATGGTGATTGACTATAATTATTGATAATATATGTATGCCAGAAATATGTTTTTATCAAGAAATTTGAAGTAAACACAGAGTGATCTTGCACACAAAAGCATACATAAGAATATTAATGAGATTGCTGAGTCAAGCACTAGGGTTTAGAACATCACAAAATTGTGATGTCTTAAGCAATAGCTGTATCTCTTATTTTTAATCTCAACCATTTACTGAGGTGGCGATTTTTTTTTTTTTTTAAGGAATGTGGTTGTGCAGTTAAGGACTGTTTTATAATGCATGTTTATGGGGAAGAAGGTTTTTTTTTTTTTAATAAAAACACTTTGATATGAAAGCAAATTCACAGCATGAAGAAAAGTTGTCCTATAGGATGATGCAAGATGAAATATCAGCAGGCTACTCCAAACTACGGAGATATAAACTGGTTATTTCTCAGGAGAATCTTATTAAAATGGGAATTATTATCCTATGGTAAAAGGCATATACCAGTAATAAAGGTGAGGTGTACTTTTCCACTCCAAAAATCCTCATTTGCCCGAAGAAGACAAACTAAATGTTAGTAGATAAAGCTAAAACTTTGCATGAGGTATTATATCGGATTGATAGGAGGATTCTGGGGTGATAAGAAGCTTTACTTGGTGTTTGCCAAGGAGATGTTAAGAGGGAAGTGACCATAGAAGAGCTCCAAACCTTTGTCTCCCTGTATTTCTTTATTTCTGTTGTTTCTTCAGTGACTTTACCTTGGTTCTGGGGCCTGTAAAATCCTCAGGCTTGTCTGAGGTTGCTTTTTATTCTGGGATAGGAAGTATCTTGCATCACAAACTTACAGGACTGGATGAGAGGACTAGCATCTACAAAGAAAATCTGGTTTAATTAGTTATTTTGGGGTTCATCACTGAATCATATTGAGGCATGGAGTGCTTGCCACTACCAGCAAAGGGTTTTCCAAGACCCTTCAAGACCCACCTGTCTGCTCATTTCTGTTTATTGATTGCTGGTGTTGTAAATTTGACTCACGCTTTGTGGGCATTGCTGACTTGCTAAACTGTGGTGCCTTCATCCCATGTTTCAGGGGAACTTCTAAATTGGGTTTATTATTAATATTAGAACATTGGGACAAAACTAGCATGACTTTTAAGTGAAATTTGATCATTAAAACATGTTATTGAAGAAGAGACTGACTATTTTAGGATGTGTACGTGAAACAAGAGGCAATACTTTTCTTTTGGTCTCAAATTTGAGTACCAAGAGTCAGCTCCAGTAGCTTATATTCAGTTTTAGAGAAGGAAGAGGCTGTTCATGTGCATGTGAGTAAAGGGAATCTAGTTCCTGATATTTTAGAATAATCTGTGGCTGTGCTGTTCTATGCTGCATTATCTTGGTGCAAGTGTTGTGCTTGTTGGCTTTCTCTTTCCAAACTGCAGGAAGTCTCTTATTTAGATATTTGCAGTCTTAGCTGCATTGTCAGATTTTTCTCTGAAACTGCTAGAGAAGCAATACAAGCTGGGAAAAGCCACAGTTTGTGTTTATCATAGCAATTTAATCTGGATCAAGTAGTCTTGTGATGTACATTTAGCTAGGAAAAAAAAAAGCAGGAAACCATATAGTACTACTGAAACTTAGTGAGATGCAGTGCCCCAGATTTTAGAAATTACTTCTGGGAATAATTCCAGTTTATAACTACCATTTTAAAATATCTTTTAAGCCACTATGCTTAATTACCCATGTAAATATGTATTAGAAATTAAAAGTACCAGAGACGCAGTAAAAATGAGATGGGGAATGTGTTTGTTTGTAGATACCATAAAAACGATTTTATTCTTTGATGTGTACACAGTGCTAAATGGAAAAGTAAATAATAGCAACAGCATTTGAGTGGCACTGTATACTGCTGCTTTGGCCCCTCCTGGTCTCTGTAGGTCCAGTTTCATGATTAGGATCACGTGCTGAAAAGCCTCTCTGCTTTCTGTTTCCTGGGCACATTTGTTTTGAGGCTCCTGAAAAAAGCAGACTGAAGTGGTGGCTGTGTTTAGTGGCATTTCTTTTTTTAGTGTAAGGAGAGTAGAACGGACATTTAAAAATGTGTAAGTACTGAAAACTTTTAAACCAGCAGTGTTTGCTCAGGAATAGATTTTTGAGTTGAATGCGTGTTTGGTTTACTGTAGACTGGACTCATTAACCTGGGGCTGCAGCTCAGGCTGAAGCCTGCCTTGGTCAAATCTTCACCACAGTGAAAGGCAAAGGCCACTTGTCTGTGTGTTGTGAGAGGACAACAAAAGTTAATATGGTCTGTCATCTGCTATGACCAGATCTCGACTGACACATCATCATGAACTATCTGGGCTTTCTGACCCAAATTTGCTATATTCTCTTTTGGTTCTCTGTGTTCTTCCTATTTTTACTTTATTTTCCACTCACACCTTCAGAGCAGTTTATCCCATGGCTTCTGGGCACACCTCATTTGAGTGTATGCTGAGATAAAGACCATCAAGCCCAATATTCATGGGGACCTGAACATAGTTTACCTGGACCCTAAGGCTGCCATATGAAAATGTATTCTTAAATTTTTTTTTGGCTTGGCTTTTTTCCCAAGCAAGAGGTTACGTAGTTGTAGGGAAAGCAAAGAGCTATTGAACTTTGTGCTCTTTGAGACAAGATACCAGGCATAATGCTGAAGAGACTTATCATGTTAAAATAATTTGCTTTGGAATAATTACAGCGGTGTGTAAACAGGTAGAACTTTCTCTGCAGCTTTGTCTTTACACTGTCATTGTTCCCTAGTCCGTTTTTCAATAGTGTCTTTAGCACCCCCCCTGTAGCTTTTATGTGTGTAGATGGCAGATCATCCAGGGAAACTGGAGCAGTGTTGTAAGGGAGAGCAATACCCATGGTGTAAATAAAGGATAAACTTCTGTGCAATGGAGCATTTGGAATATACAGGGGTTACACTACAGTGATGCAAGCCTAAAGATTGCCCTCCAGTGTCAAGTTAAAGCTGTCCAGCTTTGGTAGCGTGACACTGCACATCATCACTGCCGCTGTCACCTGCCTGAGGCAAGAAGGAACACTGGTCAGGTTTCCAAGAGGATTATCGTCGTGGGAGGGCAAACCTTAGCATCTCTCAGTTCACATTCATCACTGAAAGGTCAAAAAACCTCTTACTTTGAAACAATTTTTAGAGCATTTTAACATCTCCTCTCTGTTATGTAAATCCTTAGCAGAGAGGCTGAGCCTCTCCAGTGGAAGAAGGGTGCTGGAGCTGCTCCTACAGTCCCTGTAGCCTCTTCAGCTGCTGTGTGAGAGGCAGATTTTTGTTAAATTGAAACACTTGGGGTTAAGTAACACTTATTCTACTCCATACCTAATCCCTCCAGTACCGGTTATTATCTTTGCGGCTTTTATAGGTAGGGCTCTTAAGAACTTGTTCTGCAGTCCAGGAGAGCTTGTGTCCCATGTGAACCTGTCCCATCTTTCCCCTCCTTTTGAAATGATGCCCATTAAGCTATAAATATTCATGGAAAAAAGATTAGGGCACGGTTGAATGTTTGTGTTTGTATTCTACTTAATGAGAAAATTCCCCTTCCCTATGTTTTTATTATAAAAAACTTCGAGATTGTGAGAGTCTGTGTATTAATATTAAACATGCCAAGGGAATGTTATGGGAGCAGGTTATGACTTGGCCATGTGGACTTATACTTTCATAGTGTTATTTCTGTATGCTTGTTTGAAACTGAGTCTTTTAATAAAAATCGTCATGAGAATACCTGTTTTTCCCAATGTTAATTTGAAATTCTCAGAGAGAAGGAAAAACCCTACAAGAAGTGTCTGGCTGTAACTCATAACCAGAGAGGAGAAAGAGGTGAGAGGCAGAGTATGGGTAAAATATCTAATAACCTTTCAATCCTTTTGCAAAGTGAAAAAGTAGGTAGCAATAAAGATTTCAGTCTGATAAAATACCTCCACAGGACCTAATTTCTTTGCAATACTGTGGTTTTACTAAATCAAGGTCAGATGAGAACTAGATTAGCTACATGATTAATGTGTATATTGGGCCTCACATAGCAAAGTCAGCCAGCACACTGAGGACACTTTCATTATAAGGATTGTGCAAATAATCACTGATGTTTAACCATGCAGTAGATTTGATTGAAACAATGAGGTTATTACTAAAAAAAAAATTCATTCAGTCACTTCAACAGAATTTCCTTCACAAGAAACAACAGCTTGAGTGAAAGAGAAGAAAAACAAAATCCTAACAGTGCAATGAATGGTCTGAAAACCCTTCAAAAAAGTGTACATTAGTGAATTAACATTCCATGAAACAAAAGCACTGTTTCAGGTCTTTATTACTGTAAGGCTTGTAGGAAGGGAGTGTAGCAGGCATGCAAAGCCCTCACTGCTTGTGGTGCAGCACTGAATCACCCATCAGAGGTGTCAGGTTTGCTGTGCATACTCAACAGGTCACTTGAGTGTGCCCAAAACATCTTCAACATCTGGAGCAGTTACATTCTGCTCATTTTACTGCAAAGCCTTGTAAATAAAGTAGAGTAAGTTTCAGTTATAAAATGCTTCTGAAGAAGAATAACACCAAGATCTAGGTTTGTTAGACTTTGTTCTGATTTTTCTTTTTTTCTCTTAGATTAATAAAAAAACAACCCACAAGCATTTGAGACAAAGTTTAAAATTAAGTTCACCTTTCTAGGCAACAGTAACGTGGTAAAAGGGTACTTGTGTGGAAGCAAGTAATAAAATGTAACTTAATGGTGGTTTTAGTGAAATCTGTATGAGAAAGGAACTCTGCCTGAAAAGGTCTCAAAACATGGAGAACTCAAATTCATTGCCTCAGTGGGGCCTGGGTATATTTGGGAAGAAATTGTGGTGACAGCTTCTTTTCTGAAAGGAAACAGAATTCCATTACTCATTTCATCAACTCTGGTGGTGGATAAAAATATAAACTGTCACTGAGCTCTATTCTGTTGTTAATGATGGCCTTGTCTACCAGCCAGATGCCCATTTTACTGGCTACTGTAGCAACCATCACTGGAATGGCTGATTCAGTAGATCACAACAACCAAGAGCTAAATTATGGGAGCATCTTGAATACAGTTTGCATTTTGTTGGAAAACCACCAAAATATTCCTATTAAAGCAATAAGAAGGAATCATTTAGTCATCTACTGACAACCCAATAGAACCCTGAACTTGCCAACTCAGGCCATCTGCATTATTTACTTTTAAAATAGTTTCTAAGAAGAAAATTGCGGAATAGACAGAAGTGCTGTTGGTAGTAGTACTTGGAAAGGGAGCTGTGTTTGTGCTGCTCTCTGCGGTGGATCAGTTGGGCACAGCATGATGACTTACTTGTGTGCAGTGTGGGCTTCTGAAAAAGGCAAGGTAAATCTTGCTCCTGTGTAGTTTTAAGTGAATTGAGTTGTATAACTTCAGTGTCAATGTTCACATTTGGAATAACCAGCACAATTTTCACTTCTCAAAACTCACTGGAAAGTGAATGCACTTACAACTGTTACCACTACCACTGCCTCCCATGTCTGTGTAATTTTCACTTGGGGAGGGGAATCCTAATTGAGAACAGAGAAACAAAGTGGACAATTTTTCCTCCTATGAGGACATGAAATAAAAATTAAGGCAGGTAGGGGAGAAGTGCTGTGAAGTAGAACTCTGGCAGCCTGATGTCTGCTTAGGGAAGAGTGCTTAAGAAACTCATGAACTTTTATTTTGCTATTACCCATTCTATATTATAATATACAATATATAATACACAATATTCTATATTATATACCAGCTTCTGAAAGATAATGTCTCTGGTTACTCATCTCTAGAACACACTGGG
Source organism: Corvus moneduloides (assembly GCF_009650955.1). Taxonomy (NCBI): domain Eukaryota; kingdom Metazoa; phylum Chordata; class Aves; order Passeriformes; family Corvidae; genus Corvus; species Corvus moneduloides. The sequence goes on from NC_045482.1 coordinate 5,970,298, forward strand.
CTTTGGTTTTGGTAGTTCCTTTGTATTTGTTGAAAAAAAGAAAGAAGCCCTCAGAGAATACATCGACATATTTTTTCCCACTAGAGCAAATGAGCAGCTTGACCAGATGAAAGATTTGTCCATTCAGCCTTGTACTTTCAATGGCTACTACATCATGCCTGGGAAAAAACAGATTAACTAGGCAAGCTTTTAGTGAAATTTCCTCAGAGGGGTCTGCCAGCCATTAACAATTGGCAGTTTATGTACTCTTTGACCTAAACATATTTTGGTTTTGTATTTAATAGCCTGTTATTTATTTTATAAAATTTTCTAGTTGCTTTCAAATCATGTAAACTAGTAGGAGCTATTATACCCTCTGCTGAGAAGCTCACAGTTTACTTAGAAGACTGGTGTAAAACAAGCAAAAACTGCATATTTACACTGCTTTTTAAGAAAAAGTGACCAAGTGCATAAACACAGTCCTTCATCCCGAGGATATGTTCTTCTATCTCACTTCCTTGCTGTATTGTGTATGACAAGACCCCACTTGCTTCAGAAACAAGATGTTTGTGATGAACTTAATGCAAATACCAGCTTAGACTGTGACTTGAAAACACCATTAGCAGCATTTGGAAATTACTGGAATAACATCAATATAACAAAGTAGATCCAGTTAATGGAGAAGCTCTTGAGGAAATAAGATGTTCAGGTTGTCCTTTTCAGAAAAGGCTTTTAGGGATTGAAATAATATGTAAATTATTTTATTGGTGCATGAAACAACTTTCTAGAAGTCAAATTGCCATCTCCTATTTCTAAAAGGTGTTATGACCTTATTGATAAAGCCAGACAGAGAGAAGAACTTGCCAAGAGAGGAAACTGACGACAACATCTGCATTGTGTCAAGAAAACCAAGACACCTGAACAACTAAATTTGCAATTCAGTTGTTGCCTTTTCCTTCCAGGATGGCTAAGAAACTCCCAGCACTTGAAAAGTGGAAACAAACAAAGGCCCCAGGAATGGCTGGTCAGAACATCTATTCTCTCTCTGCTTCTTCAGAAGTGGTGTCTTGTTTTGCTGTTTCTTCTGTCTCTTTTCAAATGTCACTTTTCCAGAACAGGATTAAAATTTTAACAGTAACAAGAGATTAAAAGCTCTTTCACTAATGTATTTTCTTATTTTGAAAAGTAGCTGTTAATACCATCTTTAATATCTATAAGCCTGTCAAGGAAAAGGTTTTTATTATAAATTTTGTAGTGAAAGGGAAGGAATATCATTGAAGTATAGCTCATGATTTGTATTTTAAGTATTCATCTGTTTCTACCTCTTCTGTGTATCTTTAGTAAAGTTTTACATATCTGTTCTAAGGAAGTGTCTCCCACAGCATTAAGCATGCTTTGTATCTCAAATGCTGGGCCATTTTTAATTGTTTAAAATGGGTGGGGTCTGTGTAAACACCACTGATTTAGGGGTTAAAAGTATAAAAATTGAGATTATTCTTTATGTAGGCACTGGATATTTGTTCTGGGGATACCTTGCAAAGAAGAATTAATCCCAGTGACACTCTTTCCATTTCTTAAAATGTCAAAATTAAAAGAAACAATCAGCTTTAGTAATTTACCGCCGCACAACAAAGCTACCAGTGTAGGTTACTTACTACTGATTTTCAAACAGAAGTTGTAGTTCCTTTAGATATATTTGGACCACTCTGTACATGTGGCATCTGATGCATGGGTTGATCAACCCTTTGGATATTCATATATTCATATATAAACATATTCAAAATGACATTGTGTTGATTATCCTGATTTTCCTCAGGCCTTTTGACCTAATGGTGTAAGTCACTAACCAAAATGTGTGCTGTGCATTCTTAGCTGAATCTGTGTTCTAGTTCATTGTCTTTGTCCTGTGATGCCCACTGGCCAAGTCTTAGTCATTGGAAAAGCTGCTGTCTTATTCCTGTGCCTTTTAAGGTCCTTGCTGGCAGCAGGAGCTGGTGACACCAGCGGTGTGGCAGCTCCTGAGGACACATGGAGCTCAGGCTGGTGATTTAAGTGAGGATCTGGGTGAAAGAAGATGATGTCTAGAATAGAAAATATATCTGTAACTCACTGAAGGAGATCACAGAACACCTTTGTTTTCAGAGAGAAATACCCTTGACACTGGGCACATCCACTCACCAAGCATTCAGTCCAAGTAAGCTGACAAATCTCAACATGGTTAAACTATTTCTGATGGGTTTTTTTCCCCGCAAGATGGAGGTTTTTCAATTTTAAAATTTACTAGAAATATAATATGCAAGATCTCTGTGATAGAGAATTTCTCTCAAAGAATAAGATGGAGGAATTTTTTTAAAATATATTTTAACATTCTGAGAATGTGAAAATTCCTTTTTTTCTAGTGTCTGGACTGTCAATACCAACTCAATATCCATGATAACAACAAGCTAAGCAGAAAGTTGTGCTGCAGTTGTGAGATAATGCTGGAAAATAATTAACTCCATCAATCAAACTCACAGCAGGATCCTCCAGAAACAGAAAGGTGAGTCTGCAAAAACTGATAAATATTACTCAACAGAAATTCTCAAAGACCCTGCTAGGAATGATTTTTAAGGAAGTGTTAAAACCCATCTGTCTGGAGACAGTTCTTCCCTGAAGCAAGGGGACACATTAAAGTTAATGTTTTGCTAGTAAACTCTAGTAATGGTGTTTGAGTGCATAAATATCACTTGTGTTTATAGATATAATTGTGTTAATACATTGATATAATACAGATTCTCTTAAGTATCACACATAAGCATCTGTTATAGGCACAGGTGCCCCCACACTTCCACTAGTGTTAGTAAATCCAGCGTACATGTGTGCTATGAAATGTTTGTTACTGTGGCACCAATAGTGGCAGCCAAGTTTTTCTTTTTTTACTCTCCTCTGGTTTCTTCCTCCATATATAAGTTTTCAATGAGGAACATAAGTGTGTTGTCATGATGACTTTCTTTTTATCTTACCAATAAAAGTCAATGCATTTCTGAACAGTGCCTTAAGCATTTGTTCAGTTTAAAGGAAGGCTTGAAAAAAGCTGTGCTTAAGCACACTCCTAATTGGTGCCTTGAAACAGAGTTGATGCCCAGAATTACAGGGATCTGGACAAGGGCTCAATCCACCATGGTAGAAAATATTTGGCAGTCAAGATCTGTGGATGCCTCAAAGCTGTCCCTTAACATTGGCATCCAAAAGTTGTTGTTCTGATGGGGCAAAATTATCTCAGCGCTGAAAAGACAGAGGAGCTTGGCTGCTGTCTCTTGTCAGCACTGGAGTGTCCTGCTGGCATATCTACATCTCCTTCAGGCTCAGCATCCTACGTGGCATTCTAACAAGATGCAGCTTCTCGTGAAACACAGGTCTGTGCCTCCCTCTTCTCTTGTATTTTGTGTGCGTGAGAGCAGAGCAGTATCTGGCACTTTGCAAGTAATGCCTTATAAGTTGCAGCGATTATTCATGTAGGGAGAAAGAAAGCTGATGTAAATGTTTCATCACAGAAGAATTGAAAGCCTTTTTTTTTACACAGATAGATGTTGGCTTCAAAACGCCTCTCTGGGCCACTGTTTCTTTTGAATTTTTTTCTACGTATTTAATGCCCTTTATGCACATAGGAGTGTATGTCCATAAGACTCTATGGCTTTGGGGATTGCTGTTGTAGCCTGAACACCTAGAACCTGTCACAGCAGACCATAAATACTGATCCGATAAAGCCCTGAGCAGCTTCAAGCAGACTCTTGGAGTAGCAGGTTATGTGCTCCCATAAAGTCATTTCTAACATGGACAAATTCATGGTGTAAGAAAAGATGCACAAACATAATCTCAAATAGGAACAGGATTGCAGTTTAATATCTACCTGTTTGTTACCTCTGCATGCAGATTAAATGTCCTCAGCAGCATCTGATACAGACTGACTAAAGGTTTATGTTGCTAAATTGCACAAGTCAGAACTGGAAAAATGAACCCTTTCTCCTATCTCTCTTTTCTGCTCCTTGGGGTTAAACTGATAGTAATCAGAGCCAAGTTGTAATTATCCAGTGAGACTGAGTTGCTTAGGTGTGTAGCTAAAAACTTTATCCTGTGTAAGACACTGCCTGTGTTGGCAGTGATGCTCAGAGTACACCAAGGATCTCCCCATGGGAGACTCCATTGGGATTTATCTGCCCCATGGACCCCCCTGAGCTTCCCAGCTTGGTCATCTTCCTCATTTGGAAGCCCCTATTGCCTGAAGCAATTTAAAATTAGCTTGGGCATCTTTATATAATAAACTGTAATTTAGATATATTCTGAGCTATAACTTCTCCTTCATATGGTTTGAAAACAAGTGAGGAAGAAACTCTGAAGATGTTTTTAATGAATTTGCAGCAGAGTTTTCCCTTCCCGAGGGGTTCCATCAGAAGTGGATTACATTGTGCCCCTGGTAATCATTGAATAAATATGTTAAATAGTGCTCGATCATTTTAGCAAGTACCCTGTGGCTTCTGCAGTACCTTGTTTGAATTGTACAAGATGTTCAACATTTTCTATGCCTTATTGGTTTGACCTTTAAATATTATTTAAAAAGTGAATGTGATATCATCTGCAACCAGCAGATAAAGGCTTATGAGTAAAAGGACAATATTTTGTTGGACGATTGCTAGATTTAAGAATAGCATAACCTTTGAAGGTCTTGTAAAATAGTAATAAAATCAGTGTCTTTTTGTAAAATAACAGTAAAATTGGTGTATTTTTCTAATATAAAAAAGTAAAAGGCTACAGTTTATAACATGAACTTGGAAGTTTTTCCACCTAATCTGTTTTTTTTTGTTATTTTCTATCTCATTAGTCACATGCTGGACAGTATAAAGGTATGTTTATAACAAGATAGCTTAGGTGGAGGAATATATAAGAAAAATGTCGTGTTTCACCTTTAATGTAAATTCTCATTGTATATAACCAAACAGCTGTAGGGTGCATGTGAAGGATTTGCAGTTTCTTAGAGGAGTCTGGGTGAGGAGGACCATGAAGTAAAAAAGTGAAAGATTTCATTATTTAAAACCCCAGCTGGGTAACATAATTATATATAAATGTAACGTTTGTAATTTCATAACTATTTGGTGTTTTAATGCATTTTTCAGACTGTTCAGTTGTAGAAAAGGAATTTGCAGGCTGTGAATGCTCTTGGGTACTGCTGATCCCTGAGAGGAGGCTGGAGTGCAGCTGTTGGGCAAATTCTAGGACTGAGTGGCATCTCAGTGTCTTCCTTTGCTTTGACCATGAAAGGTTTATACCTGTGTTGCTGAAATACCCACCCTCACTGAGAGGCTGTGCATTGTTTTATTGACAGGTTCAGAAAACATACTCTGGTATTTTCTGATATCTCTCCTTCTGAGCACACTTAATTAAAGCTGCAGTGTTGAGTTGTAATAGCATTTGAGATCACACTGTCCACTTCTGCTGTATGTGTATTTTTCAGATGTGGTTCTGCAAGCCCTTCTGTTTGTAAGCCTTGAGCTATGTTTGGCAAAGGAAGGCTTTGAAAAGCTTAGCTCAAGCAGAGCAGAATGAGCCTGTTGTGTCAGCTGGGACTGCAAAAGCATCCCCTCAATATGGTGTTGCAGTCAGGCTCAACCGCCTGTAATTACTGCATTAGGGAGACCACTGAGACTATAAAGAGATCCTGGGAGCAGTATTTCCCTCTCTGACCATGACCTAGGAACAGAATGACAAAAGTAGTATTGTGTGAAGTGTGGGCTCTTTTAAACCTGATTGTTTCACTATCCTCCATCAACCTCCGCTATTTAAAAAAAATAAAGTCTAAGCAATAGTAGAAAGCAATATAAAAGGTACCACTGATTGTCAACATTTAAAAAAGTGGTTTCTACTTTGCTGCTTCTTCTATTCTACTGCTTTGCTTCTTCTTTTTTGTTATTCTAAAGATTATTTTAAAATATTTAAAACTGAAAGAAATTTATATGCTCTGCCATCAGTTTTCCATTTTTCAATCCATTTTGTTCAACTAGTTTAAAGGACAGCTGGTAGAAATTCACTTTGTTTAACTTTAGGCTTAATCTTTTCCCCTTGGGTGGGATTTGAAACCCTTTTGTGCTGGAGTCAATAAAAGCTTGCCAGGTGCTAAATAGAATAAAATTAATTTCTGTTTATATGAACATTTTAATTTGAAGAGTAAAGGATGTTGTAGTTAATGTGTAGTGGGTTCAGTTTGTAACCGGGCAGAAACAACAATTTAGTGTAGTGGTTTGGTCCAAAATACTCATTACTGTTTACCTTCTGTGAGATAAGAATTAGGAGAAAAGCAAAGCAGGCACCAAACTTGAAAAAATATAAAGAAGTTTATTAACAGACCTAAAAGAAGAAAAAAAAAATCATAGCACACCTTCAGAATGTTTCTCCTCCTCCCCACCTTTCTCCCTTCTCCCACTGACAATATAAAAAGACAACCCTTGAGATGTTCAGTCTGTTTACCACTTCCATAATAACCTTGTTCAGTCCATTTAGGAAGAGGAGTCTCTCTTGCCCATGCTATGAAAACAGTATCACAACGAGACAGCCACCTGGGTTGGTTCTCTGCTCGCATCATGTGAGAGTCCCTTCCCACGACTTGCAGCTTTTCCCACAACTGCTTTCGAGGGTCCAATCTTGAGCTTCTGGGGTGCAATTTTAAGGTTGAGCCATTCAGAAACAAAAGTTCTCTTCACCCATCTCTGGGAGCATCTTCATCTCTAAGAATAGAGGCCGTCCTCCTCCCCTGGGAGCAAAGGGTCCTCCTCATCTTCATCTCTAGGACTATCTCTGGAGGCATCTCTAGGAACTGAGGTCTTCTCCTTTCCATTTGGAGAAAAAGTCCTCATCTCTTCCATCTCTCCCTGTTCAAACTTCTCATGAAATTACAGCTGCTTCAGCATCTGCCTATCTCAGCGCAGGTGCTTTTGCTCACAAGTACAAGTTGAACGCTCCACGCCCCATGCTTTCATGAAATTACAACGGGTACTCTGATACATCATAGCTTTACAACAGAATTTCAGCTTTAAGCATCTCCTCTTTCTTCTCCCTCAGGTTTTCAGCTCTTCACAGCACTAAAAGGGTTAATCTCACCTAGGCCTTGCAGCTGGAATGTCGCTTATTGCTGTTGGTCACATGATCTCTGCCAGACAGCAGGGCAGCTTCAGCTGAATCTTGGCCGCACTGGAGAGGGGGAGCCGGGACGCACAGAGCAGGGATGTGGGGGGGTTCCGCGGGTGGAACAGAGCCCATCGGCTTCAGGATGGCCGTGGCCTGGCCTGGCCTGGCCCGAGCAGGGCCTGGGCTGGGCCCGCCAGCCCCCGCACGGGGCCTGCTGCCACCTGTCCCAGCACCGGAAACAAGAGAGAGCTCTGCCCGGGGTTTGCCTATTCTTAAGTGTGGATCACAGAAGTGGTCAAAATTTTAAGTGGCTTAAAGAATTGTCCATATTCAAACTGGCCAGCTGACAGGTTCTGTCAGGTCACAGAGGAAGCTGTAAGCACCCCTTTGCGAGAACATCACTTCTGAGACTATGCTTTGTTAACCCATGACATAATGACATGGTTGAAATGGTTAAAGTTAAGTCTCAGTTTGTGTAATAAAATGTCACTACATTCCCTAACATTTTTCTTTATTTTTCAGTGTTTTCTCCCCCCAAAAAAATTACCAGCTTGCCCACCACCACACAAACCTTCTGTCTGAATATTTTATTTAAAAGCACTTACAGTATGTAGTTTTGTACTCCTCAAAATTAGAAACATTTTAGGAATGTTTCACTTGAATACTAAATTCATTTTCTTATCTTTCCCAGAACTGGTATTGCAGAGAAATTTTTCACACTGCTGAAAAAATTAACAATGAAAACCTAAATAATTTTGGACAGATAACAAATTGTCTCAGGTGACTCAGCTTCAGTAGCTTTTTGTTGCTTTGGACATACACAGTTATGTGCTTGTTGCTGAGAACAAGGCTTGCTATTGCTATCCATAAAGTGATCTAGGAGGGATTAATGAGTCTCAAAGAGAGTTGCAGGGGGTCTCCATGACCATCCATAATGGAATGAGCTCTGTGGATGGGGCTTTAATGATGGGAAAGTTCTTCCTTCTGTCAGGATTGTGCCACCTGAGTGTGTTCTTATCACTATTGTGGGCTTCAGTAGCCACTCCCTAATGAAAAATATCATGAGGAAAGATGTAATTCTGCAAATAACAGGTTTTTTTTAGTAGTTCAGCCACTCAAGGGGTAGCTCAGCATTCCTGAAGCTTTTCCTTTGGTGTTCCATGAAGAACTTTTTTCTCTGAATCAAAACTTTTTGCTGTCTCTGGCAACAAAACATCAAATGACTTTAAAATAATTAGTACTTCTTAATTTTGCAATTGTTCTTGCCCCAGCGTTTGCATGCTGCTATGCCAATCTCAAAAATCAAAATCTCATTAGCTCTCAAACCCAGGGAGATCTGAACCAGGGCAGTCATTATTTGCTCCTGTTTCCAAGAAGGGAATACAACTGCATTTTCCAAAACACTTTATCAGCAATATTTCTTGCTCACAATGCAACAGGTGGATGTGTTAGCCTTTGCTCTTAACAGGAGCACTATATAGTTTATGTGATCTTGGGAGCAAAAAGGTATCAATGCTATGCTTAAAATTTGAATAGTTAATTGACTTATCTCTAACTTGCTTTTAGCTTTTTAGGGAACATGTAAAACATGGAAGTGCTCACTTCTTGGATCATTTACAGATTTAAAAAATGTTTAAATGTTTCTTAATTTCAGCAGTAACTACTGGTTTGTTATTTTACTGGGAGCTAGGAAACATTAAAACATTATCTCCTTTTATACATTTCACTGCTTTCAGCAGTGTGTCTGTAACGCTGTCATGAAGAGGCTTGAATTCCAGCATCTTTAAGATATTTAATAATTACATTTATGCATAATTGAAGATACAGATTTATATTTCTGATCCAGGATTACATATGCCCTCAGATTCTGGTGGGACATATCATCCCTGCCATTTCATCTTTGACTCTTCTGTTGCAATGGAATTAGGACAAAGCTGGAATCTAAACCAGTGATGGGTTCTGGGAAAAAGTAGGTTGTCCTTTTTTTTCTTTTTGCATCGGAGTCAAATGAAGATATTCCCTATGAAAACTAATAGCTGTTTTAGAAGCACTGACTACAATGATATCAAAACGGTGTGTGTAAGATCAAAAGTGGCTTGCTGTATTTTGTCTCTCTCAAACCTCTTCCTCGATCACCGATCATCTCACCTTGCTTTGCTTTCCTGATAGAGCTTGCTATTTACCCATTGCTAAATCTTGGCATTACTAACAACTACAAGTTAAACTACTTCTGTGACAAACTTTGTACCCTCTGTTTGGTTACCGCTTCTGAGTGTCGTATCTTATGACATTTTGGGAAGCTTATGACAGTTTATTTTTCTGGAGGAATCTGTGAAGATTACAGTGTCTTCGTGCTCTTTCACTTATTAAACCTTTCCCATCCTCATCTGCTTAAAGCTAATACAAACTAACCTTGAAATTAAACTTTAGCCTGGCTCTCCAGGATTTCAGCAGCAGAAATAATTTGAAAAATGACCCAAGACTTGCAAGAAATGGTCAAAGCAGGATTAATTCATTTCTTAATTACAAAGTCCTTTCACCCCAAAGGGAGACATTATCATTGCTGTCATTCTTGGCCTTGTATGAATTGCTTGGGGGTACTTCGTAATTGTCTTGTAGATGTTAGTGATGCCTATGGATGTGAGATAACCACTGCTTTGTTTGAGGCTGAGGTGGTCAGTGGTTTTGGTGTTGTGAGTGCTGGCAGGAATGAAGATGCAGTTGAAATGTCTGCCAGAACAGCCCCTTAATTCTAGCTTATTGCTGCTAGTTATAGTTTAATTATGTTTTTTTTATGAACGGCATAATAAAGACTTCAGTGGATTTGAGATTACCCAGAGTGCAAGTGAGTGGTGGTCCCTCTCCTCCTCTGTTATCTCCATCGCATGTAACATATCTGTGTGTGATTTATGGGTGTCTAATGGAGCATTTGTTTGGGTGTGCTGGCTGTTCCAGTATTGGATCTGTCCCCGGAGAACATTATCTCCAGACATGACAGCCATCAATGAGATCAGATTAGCTTGTAAAGGCTTATTTAAAAAGGGAATTGGAATTGTGATTATTAAGTTATAATTTATTTCCCCATTTACCTAAATGCATCTCACAGACTTTAAATTAGATTCTAGGAAACACTGATCAACATTAGACAGGAGCAAATCCCAAAAGTTTTGTCTTCTGAAAAACCACAGTGGATTAACTTATGAACTGTTCAGGTGATTTTGCCCAGTTCTGGGCAGAATATTACATTTGAAGCTGTGCCATATCCTGGCACATGAGCTGTACCTGACACTTTGGAGCAGTGGAGCCTCAGTTAGTCTGTACACAGGCTGTGATAGAGCCTGGGGACAAACCTGGTATCCTCAGGCTGCTCGGAGCACCTTTAATTTAAAAAGTGGATGCCTGCTTGGGCATTCAGTAATCGCCTAGGAGAGATTGTCATCTTTCATTACTGCATTAACCTTTAGAACTGACAACAGTGTGCCAGCACACAATAATTGAGCACAGGTCCATGAAAATTAGTTTCTTACCTTGTGATTGTGCATATGGTCGGGTTGTTCACTCACTGGGGTTATTTTGCGAGTGACATTCCTTTCTCACTAAATTTTAGCTTAATTTTTTAATTGCTGGTTTAGACTGTTGTCTCCTTAAAATGCCTATCCTGGAGCTGGAAGAGGAAGAATGGGAGAAACATTTCTGTCTCCTCTGAAACTTGTAACTTGCAGCTGTTCCAGCACTGCATTTCTGGAATTTGATAGAGCATGAATTCGAGGCAATTCCTATTGTTGTGTTTTGAGGGAAAGAACAAGTGTTTGGGACATTGTGCATTCTGAAATAAAACCTCTAATTCTGTGTTTCACACAATCTTCATTCCTTGCCAATGCTTCAGCCTAAACATCCCTTATCTAACAAGCTAGATTTTCTTTCTGTGGTATAATATTCAGAAGTCCCAAATATTTATCATTTAATGGAAATTAGGCATGTGTAATGTCCATACTAAGGGGGTATTTGTGTTACTGCAATAAACTAGATTTTAATTGGAAGTTACACTGAAGGTCTGATTAGAAAGCAGAGCCCTTCTAGGGATCAATTCTCAGTCAAATTCAGATGATGTAAATGTAACTACGAAGTTATATATTTGTTAATCAGTGTGAACAACTTGCTCTGTGTCAAAGAAGCCTTAGAGAAGTAATTTTGCACCCCGAGCACGTTTCTTGTCTGAAGCACATGTTATTAGAGGCTGTTTTCAAATTGCATAACAAGCTTTAGACTTCTGCTCTTGAGGGCAGATCTACCATTTCCAGTTATATATTCTAGCACTTTCTTAATTTCAGATAAAATATATGTGGGATAGGTTGTTTTACTATAATTTCTCTTGCTTTATAACTTGCTAATTTTAAATTACACCATACTCCACTTGTAAAGAAGCTGTGCATACTCTAAATGCTGAAAAGGATGCGGAGAGTAATTTATTTAAGGGACTAATATCTCCCCGTATCACTTCCAGTCACTTAAGCAGCTGAATAAAGCCAAAATATTATTTTCTTCAGCTGGGAACTATTTCCATTATGTCACTTAAAACAGAGGTATTGGAAAATTGCATGCTATGAGGTTTTTTGTTTTGTTTTGTTTTGGGTTTTTTTTTGTTTTTTTTTTTTTTTTTCTGAAAAGCTACTGTTTGTTTATTTATTGTGGTGCTGATAGATGGCCAAGACACTTAAGGGATAATCAGGCAATTTCCAAAGTACTTATCAAGTGAATTAGAGGCAAGTTGAAACTGCAGTGGGATGAATTCATTCCTATTAAACTAAATTGGCTTAAACTAATGAGGTAAAGAGAATATGACTTGTGTCCATCCTGTGGTGAAGACTTTTCCCTCATTCAAGTAGAGAGATTAATGATTTGTCTACATATGCAAATGTCCCAAAATAACTGTTTTATAATATTTTTCTTAATAGTTGTATTGACACATATTTCTCACACAGGGAGTCATACTCTAAAAAAAAAGATGGAATTTTTTAATGGAAAAGTATTGTTAATCTGTCTGTGTGTTCATGGAATTTTATTCCAACATAATTCTTCATATGGACTATCAAATATTGTAAAGCTTGAGGAGTCTAAGGACTCTCATAGTTTAGGTACAGTTTTATAGAGCCTGAGGCAGGAAGGATCCACAACATCACCAAGCCTGCTGGAGCATGTGTGAAAGTCCTTTACATGTCAGTGTTATCCTTGTAATTTATTGTTTTCACTTGTAGCTAATGCTGGTTTGTTTTTAAAGGCAGATCTTCTACAATGGTACTCAACTTTTGTAAATTTATAGTATGGAAAAATTGCAGTGCAGTTACATTTCATTGTTCTAAAAGTCTAAATATGTTTGCCCTCATTCCTCCCCAAATGTCCCATAGCTTAATTTCCTGATGGAGAAGCAGTGATGAGGTAGAGAAACACAACCGCTCACTTAGCGCTTTTTTTTGATGAGGTACTTGATTACAAATTTGCATAACAAGCAATTTAGTTTGTCATTGTCAACCCTGGCAGTTTGGATGACCATCTTTGTAAATGTAGCATTGTATTTGCTGTTCCAGTGAAACTGGAATGGTGCAAGTTTGTACGGTATGGAAGTGTGTCCTTTGACAGAATTCTCTTCAGAATCCCTTAAGATGATGTGATGTTGACCAGTTGAAACTTGCCTGTTGACTTTACCAAGTGTAATTTACCTGGATCCTACCTGGAAGAAGGATTTTGTGGAGAAATTGTGATGCATATACAGCAGCTTTTTATATTCTCAATTTTCCTGTTGCTAATTCAACTCCTGTTGCCTCCAGTTAAATGTATTTCTTCCCTAATTCCCTATACATATCTTTTATGAGCTCTCAGTCTCTCATGCTTGTTTCCACAAGAGATTTCTGACAGTTGGAAACCGTTTGAGGGCCAAATGCAGTTTTCCCAAGCTTGTAAACAGGTTTTTCTATCTTCAGCTCTGTCAATATGTATTACAGGGCCTATAAATGCAAATATTGTTAATAAAAGTTCAACATCTCCCAGATGCTTTATGCTAAAGCAGTCATACTGCTTCTAATTAATCACTTAATTAGATGGCTGATGCTTCCAATACTTTTGATGAATATTCTGGCTTTTAGATCAATATTGCATTTTCCAATTTCTTCTGGGATCTGGGCTGCTACAAGTGACAGAACATGTGTGCTAGTGCTGAGCATGTTATTAATCTTTCTTTACAAATCAGCATGGTTTTCTTTCAGTTCTGTTTAGACCTATGAGGGTTCAGTGAGTATTTGGTATTGTCAGTATCTCTTCAAATCCTCAGTTTTGTTTCAAGCTGTAGATTGCAAAAGCAACTCAAACTACTGAATTCTCAATGAACTTGTGTCCTGTCTATCACTTAGGGCTGTGCCAAAGTAAGAAGTGCCATTGGTCTGGGAAGGGGTGCTCACATCAGGTGCTTGACATGCAGTGCTGATATCTGGCAATAATAAGTATTTACTGATGGACTGGTTGTGTGAAAGATGAAATATGTGATCAATTAAAACTGATTATGAGGCATTTGACTCTCCTTGGTATTGATTTTATTGTGTCTTGGTTTACTAAAAGGCTTTTTGGCTGAAAACTTTTCTGTGATGGCATTTCTGGAAACATAACCAAAAGTGATGCTGAAAGAATAAGGGTCTAATGTAGAGCTCATGAAAGGGAAGTTAGCAGCTTTTGCTGGTGTTTACATTTTTGGCGTGACATACTTGAGGCAGAGAATAGGAAGTATTAAGTTTTAATGTGAAATAAATCTTAAAATAGAAATCCTTGTTTTAATCAGGCATATTTAGGAGTTTGACTACATTTCCCACATATTTAAATGTGAATTAAAGGACTTTTTAATCCTGATGCTAAAGTAAAAGATGCCTCTTTGCTCTTGTCCTGTCACTAGGGTAGGGAATGAATATTTTAATGAAAAAGATAAATCAGGAGCTCAACAAGATAAACCAGGAGCTCTGTTGTTACAGGGCCTGACATGGTCATGGAGAGCTCCTTAAAGCAGTGCGGCCACCCTCGAGGAGGGTCTCTCGATTTAGGGCACAAGTGTGGTTTATATCTCCTAGCTGGAAAAGGAATGTACCCGTAGAAGTCACAAATGGGATAATGAACATTTACAAAGAAACTTTCCAATTCGACAGAACCTATAGGCAGAAAATTTTAGTGGCTCTTAATTTAAGAATCAGTACCTATAATTACTGGACCTGTGTGTCTTTGCATAGGGTGTTAAATGCTGCCAATACCTTGTCTGTGTTTTACTCTAGTTAGATCTATTTAAATATAAGAATGATATTTTGGTATGGAGAGCAGTTACTGCATTTCTACCTTGAATAACCATTGACTAATTGGCAAAGTGGGAATATTCTGAAAAAACCAGATTTTTCTGCTTTGTGATGGTCTGATGGCATGAGTTTTTCTGTAATCACCATCATAGAGGTACTATTCAGGAAAAAGTTTACATCTGGAAAAATGAGTTGTGTTGAATTCAATAAATATCATATTTTAAATATTACCAGATCCTGGTGCAGTAAATATTTTCTCCTGTGCGTAAATGCAACAAATAAATAGGATTTGTTGTGGGCAAATACTTTTCATCTTTTTTGTAAAGGAAACAGAACTCAGGTATTGTTTTTAGCACTGAAATAAGACAAACTTTACTAATGGCTAAATAATCTAACTCCTTTCTGTATGGCATTTGTTATCCAGAAGTTGCCCATGGTTTAGGGGCTGTGGAAGCTGTTTTGAATGGTGATGCTGTGTGCTGCTACTCTCTTACCCATCACGAATTTCTGCAGAAAAGGGCACTCAATCATCATTATGAAAATCTTTCAATTAATCATAGTGACTTGTGAATTTTAGGAAAAGAGGGATTGCTCATTCTTTAAAAGTCACACTGTTAGGATGGCATTCATCTCAGTTACTTTCAGCAGTCTGAAAGTGGTATCATTAGTTTAAGGTAGTTGCCTGGGCTCCCTCTGTGTTTAAGACAGAAAATCAGACATTTTAAGAAGCAGATTTGGTCAACCTAATGAATCGATCTACTCGACAAAATGTCATCTGGTGTCCATCAGCCGCCACTGAATGCAGAGAGTGCCTTGATAATTAGCTTTGACTGTACCCCTAACCCGGTATCACCAATGTTGTTAGATGTGTCCTTCTTTTCTGAGTCTGAAATTTCTATGTTAGTAAATTTTATAATTTTCTACCTTCAGTGAAGGCATTTCAGGATTCTAGTTTAACTGAGACGATCACATGCCTTCCTGTAATTTTGAACTGGAATTCCACTTTGCCCATCAACCTCACAAAACTTCTAAATTGCAATGTGTCAAATAATGACAATAAAAAAAGTTACTCAGGTGAAAATAGAACTTTCTGTAAATATTGCTGCTCAAGAAATTTCTAAGTATTTGCAAAAACTCAGAACTTTGGAGCCAATTGTCAGCTTATTGAATTTGTGTACCTTTGATTTGTTTAATATGGTTAATACTCAATTTGCTTCAGTATGGCATTACAGGTATGTACATACATTATTTATGGTAGGAAAATGGTCTTGGAGGAATAGGTGGGAGAGCTTAAAAAGAAAAAGAAACACTGAGGAAAAGAAAAGGAAAACCTGAGTCGAAAGCAGTAGGGATGAAATGAAGCTTTAGAAGTAGATAATACATGTTAACTTATCTAGACATCTCAGTAAGAATGGATCTTAATAATAATCTAGACAAATAAAACCTGGAAGGAATGCTGCAAGTTTGGTGGATGAGAAAACATCAATTGTGTGCACCTATTTTCATCTAATGAGAACAGAGTAAGGAAAAATTTCAAATGCTGAAACACTGTAGAGTTGTTTCAGCATCACATTAAAATGCAGATTCTGAAGGATATTGAAAATACCTAGATTTCATGGATAGTTGTGTGCAAGGATGCCTAAATTAGCAAATGTTGTTGACTGGTGTCTGAAGGCAAATGAAACGTGTGCATGACTTTATACTTGCTGATCTATGCCCTTCTGCAAATATTATATAAAAGTCGTACTTTACTATCACATCCAGAAGCAGCTCTATTACTCCAACTGTGTGTTTCTGTAACTTGGTTATTATAGTATTGGATGGTTATGCATCCTCCCTCCCTTTAAGGACAAATCTATGGCTGATTCCAAATTTAAGAAGTTGCTAAATTACAAGTGTCCTGTATGGTGGAATAATTGCATGATGATGCCTTTCCCATAGATTCTGCCTTTGTTTCTACTATGGTTATTGGTTTTGCATTTGCATTTGTTGTGTGTGCCAGCCAGTGATCTGTGTACAGCACCAGAAGAAGCCAAAGAGGTAGTGACTGGACTTCCAGATGCCAGTTTTATACTAATCCTTTCGCATTTTAAGGCTCATTACATACTGTGGATAACTAGGAGCAAAAATGCTGCAGCAAACAGCATAACTGGATGCTTATAATTTACTAAAACTTTGTAACTAAATGGAAATAGCAATTGAATAATTGCACTGTCCCAGCTGAACCTGCCCAGTCAGTTCCTTTTTGGTTTTGTAGAGGAGAGAGAACAAATTTCCCAGTTCCACTCTGTCAATTAAAACCCGTATTCCTTGTTTTACCCTTCTTCATGCACACTCAAATTTGCAGCTTCAAAATTATTGCAATAAATATTCTGCTCTTTGTTCACTGGGAGCTTGCATATGCAGCATTTTCAGCCATGCATATCTCTGAACTTCCATCTTTAAGTACATCCACAACTGGCAGTTTCATACGAATGTATATTTAGATCCTGATTGCATTTTAACTGAAGCAGAAGACAAGGTGAATGTTTTTGTCCACTCATACTCAGAATAAACAAAAATATTCCACTGGGTCTCAAAGGTACAATATAAGCAAAACCAATACTTACACTGATAATCAAAATATCCAAAACAAGGTACCCAGAAAAGTATACAGAGAAAGATATTAAGGAAGAGCAAAAAAGTTTTCTTAATTTGAGCTATGTGAGGTCAATCAAACTTTTGTATTTTTACTAAAAATCTTCCCATAGTAATGTTTGTATATAGGTGTGTAACTAGGAGGGAGGATAAGTTATGGGGGAGAGAATGTGGGACTTTGAACTCTTTAAAAAAATGGTTTTATAATTGGGCCAATGATCACAACCAGAATGTTGGGAATTTACCTGCAGATCTGATAAAAAGTTTTCTGATTAACTTAATAAATTCAGCCAGTTTCTGTTCACCTTATTCACTTCTCTGAATAAACAAAAGGTAAGGTTTAACATCCTAATAATCAGACTGAATAATAATAATAATAATAATAATAATAATTTTTATTGCTGCTGAACATATTGGCAGGAAAGAAGCCTTATTTACAAGAGACATGCCCAATAATAAATTCCGGAAAATATAAATTCATCAGGAAATGGACAGCCTCTAAATTTAGATGAATTTGAAATGTCAGTCCCTCTGAAGACATAATTCAAATATAAACAAGGCATGCTGAAAGGAATTCTGGATCATATGCAATAGCTATTTTAAATCAATTTTTAGGAGACAGATAAAACTTCGGTATTTTTCTTACATATGTGTTCAAGTATATATGAATCAAATCTGTACAATAGCTTTCTTGCTGCCAGCTATTTCTTTCCTATAATCTGATAAATAACTGGCCAGCAAGTTGTGGCCTCTGTTGCCAATTAACCTTTAATTCTTTGCCAATTTAATACTTTGGTTTTATGCTGCCTATTTATGAAATAGCTCAGTGGCTTATTGATTTTCATAATGACTTCAATTATAAAGGATAGTCCACATATTTATGAAGTATCTAAATATCAAACAATGCATTTATTGCCCGAAAACACTCTATTCTTTTTCTAAGGTTATATCGGGCTATCTCAATACCAGTGCCTTGTGTGTTTCTGAAAATAATGGTGTTGTTTTGCAGAGTCTGACAAAAATGCACCCCAGAATACAGGGGTACTCTATGCTTGTGATCTAGAATATCTTAGATTGTCTTCCCAATCCATCTTTAATTTTTTTCTTTTGTTTCCAAATAGAAATATTGTGGTGTGGGTCAAAAGACTGTTCATTTAAAATCAGTTGTAGTTGTGTGCTATAGAACCATCAGGCAGCATATGAATAACTTATTTGAATCAATGTTTTTTCCCATCTTTCTTGTAACAATCATTCCCTCTGCAAGCATGACTCGTGGCAACAAAGGATTTGCTGCTCTGTGAAACTACCTAAATGATCTCTGCAAAATCTGTATCTCAATCAGAAGGGGAGGATGTCCTTTGGTAATTTATACAAATGATACACTATCATTTGATTACTCATTTATTTAATATGCTTTTTTGATCTGCCAGCGCTGATCAGATATTCATGCGGTGGCAACGGTCTTTTAATAATGAATTCATTCTCATGCCCGTGAAGCGGTAATCACGGGGACCTGTCTTTTAATAATTGCTAATTAATATAAGTACATATTCAGTCTTTGCTTTCATCATAATCATTGTGTGACACTTGGCGTAGAAGAAAATAATGTGTGGAATAAATTGAATTTCTTCATCTTGATGTGACTCAGGACTAGTAAAGGCCCAAGCAGATGTTGACATAAATACAAACCAAAATGTTACTAGCAAATTCTCTATTTAATATCTAGACAGTTGTCCTTATTTCCTGATTTCTGTACAGTGTTATGGTAAGGGTACATTTAGCTTTGAAATCTTAGCCATGCAAGAAAACAGGTGAGGGAGAGGAGGAAGATGAAAGGAGAAAGAGTCTGCTCCTTTCTGGGAAAATTAATCTATGTTTCTAGGGGCTGACCGTGAGACCTGGCTGGTACATATGTGAAAGAGCTCATCAGGTAGCAATAAATTGAGTTATTCCAGCCTTGAATCAGAGTATAACACCAGTAATGTTTATACTCTAAGATGTTTTAGAAATATGTAGGAGTCCATTCAATTTCTGGTACATTTATATAAAAGTTGAGAATTTTTTGGCTGTATATTGTTCTGTGGGCATTTTTCTAATGTGCATCATAGACACACAATGGTAAATTCATTGCTATTGCAAAATGTGCTTCAGATATCAAGCTGTTGTAGAGGTGCAACGATGAGCCAGAAACAGACTCAAGGTCATAACTTACTATATCTAATGCTGTTGGATTCTTTTGCCATCTTTAATCCTCAGCTGCAAATGCTATGACTCTCCTCTTCATGGCTGTATTGGAGGGTTTCTGGTGGCAACAACTGAGCTTCTAAAACTTTTGTAGTTTATAGGAAAAACAAGGAGCCATAACTCATAGACAACAACTCCTCACTTCTGGGCTTCCCATTGCCAGTAAAAATCTGGAGGCTCTGTCAGTGGGATGGCAGTATGACTTGGAGTGTTTATTCTCTTAATTAATACCCTTCGATACCAAGTCATGTGGGCTGACAGATGACTCTGCAGCTGATGGTAGTCATTTGCAGGAGTATTCATTCTACAGCAGACATGGTTTAATTAGCCATCAAGTCTTTAGAGCTGTCATCTTCATTAAGCATTAGCTCTTAGTAAAGTATGCTATGTACGAAGGAGGTGCTTGGAGCTGTGCTGGTACTCAAATACTTCAGCGAAGGAGATGCCTCTTCCATTGTTCCTTTAATTGTCAAGTAAGGGCAGTCTGGCTTTTGGGTTTTCTTCAGGAGACAAATCACTGTTGTATAAACCTGGTTCTCATTAGGAATATTTACTGTGGATATATCCCAAATGAAAATGTTCCAGAAAATCTCCAGAGAGCAGCTTCTGTATGAGCCTCTGAAGTGCTGTTAAAAACCAGTAGAATCTTGGAATGATTTGGGTTGGAAGGGACCCTAAAGATCATCCAGTTCCAACACCTTGCCATGGGCAGGGACACCTTGCCATGGGCAGGGACACCTTGCACTCGACCAGGTTGCTCAAAGCTCCATCCAACCTGGCCTTGGATACCTCCAGGGATGGGGCAGCCACAGCTTCTGTGGGCAACCTGTGCCAGGGCCTCACCACCCTCACAGCGAAGGATTTCTTCCTAATATCCAATCTCTACCTATTCTCTTTAGGTTTGAAGACATTCCCCCTTGTCCTGTGACTCCATGCTCTTGTAATAACTCCCCCTTCATCTTTCTTGTAAGCTTCCTTCAGATATTGGAAACCCTCAGGACCTTCCCTTCAAATATCTTACATGGAGCTTCCCAGTAGAGGCTTTTCCACAGAGATGCTGCAGATATTCCTGATATTCTAGAATAATCCATCCTTACATGACTTGATTCTCTCATTTTACACAGAACAAATTGGAATGTCTTTATAAGTCCCCTTGGTGTACACTGTTGTTAAATTCTTGCATTTTTTTGTAGTATGCATTATCAGGCATAAACAAACATTACAACAATTTGCCAGACAATCATAAAATGATTCTACACTGTGCAATGTTTTAAACTTCGAGAAGGAAATTAATTTGCATACATCCCTGGTGCATTATAAAGGATTAGCTAAAGCTATTTCTGTGTAATGTAATTCTTTTAGCTCATTTTCGTGTAGGGGCAAATCCAGGCTTGAATAAATTGCTCCCTGCAAATAACTTGCTCAGGTCTAGTTGTGGGAACAATTCTTAAAGAATTTTCAATAGAAAACTAATTTTCTTAAAGCACCCAACATTATGTCTAATGATTTCTTCTATTTGCTTTGCATATCTTTAGTCCCTTATAATGTTTGTTTATGCTAAAACTGGGTTTTCACACTTTGTCGTCTCAGAAATAAACTGGAAGAAAGTCTGAACCAGGTATTTAGAGCTGTGTTTGAGTCACTTGTGTCCATTTGATGGTTGCTTGTCTTAGAAATGTCTCTATTTGGCAGGTACAGGCTTAGTTATCAGAAAATGGCTTCTTGAAAAAAAAACTCCAGTTGAGAAGAGTGTGTGTTACAAATACTGTGTATTTTTGGGAGTTAAGTACTCTTTCCTACTCTGATTAATTAAATGGTAACTGATAGAGCAATAGTCTTCACAGTTTTATCAGACTTCATGAAGTATTGAGGACAGAAAGGCTCATATTCTTTGCCATAAAGTACTAATTGATGATTGGTGTATAATTTTATTTTTTACCCCCTGAATGTACAGCATACATGGCTTGAGGAAAATGAAAGGAAACTCATTTCTCTTATAATCCTATTTTCAGATACCTATGCATAAATAAATGCTACAAGAAATTTCCAGTACAGCATCTCCCAACCTTTTCAAAGCAAACATCTTCTCTTTTCCTTTCCTTTGAATCTCTTCTGCTCAGCTCCCCTGCACCTGTGACATGTACCTGGCTGGTTGGTAACTGCTGGGAACCAACCCACAAACCCCAAAACACCTCAACAAGGCAGCCAGGCAAGGCTATAGCCTGTCATTGCACAGGTTAGAAAAAAAGATTAGAGAAAGCACTGGTGCTCACAGAGATTATAGAGGACAGCCAAAAACATCCTCCAGCTGTATCCAGGGAATACTACTGTTTTATGAAGGGCTGCCAAGTGAGGGGGAAAGCATTTTGGAGGAGTTGTTTTCACTGTCTACTGGTGAAATGCCAGTTAATAGCTAGAGTTGATTTAGACTATGTTGCATATATATTCTTTCAACAATTTGTTTTTATGATACTTTTAGATCCCTACTTCTTATATATTCTCATATATCTAAGAAATATATACAAAACCTATTTCTTTCTCCATGCATTCATATACCAAAATTTGTTTCTTCATAAAATTAGACACTTATTATAACAAACATAATGAAGGAGATAGTCATGTATGTTAATGGTGGCTCTGTTTATTTTACTTGGTAGTGATTAATTGTCTTTTATTTTGGATTATAATGTGTCAGTGTTTTAAAGTAATTTGATCTATTTAATATGGAGATATAAAATGCCATTTTAGAACCAGCAGAATTACCTCTTTTAATTCACATTTTCCCACTGGGAAATGAAGTTTATCAAACTTTACTTTTCTAAATAAAGGGGATGGATTTAATTAAAAGTACTTTAAATAATTGCTATGAAATTGCTTTTCTGATTCTTAAATGAAAGTGAATCTCTTATATTTGAGCTGAGATGAATGTCATGATTTCCATCTCCAAACAGTGATATATTGCATCAGTGAAACCAAATCTCAGAGTACTGTGAGCATTTCCCAGTAATGCCACTGACTCTGCACTTTGGTCTGTATCTTCCCTAAGTAGTAACATCCACACCAGGAAATCTCTGCTGGTTGTAGAACTGTTGTGCTGCATCCTGGGGTTCCCAACAGCCCTGATGCTCTGACTTTACGGGTTCCAGCTTGTTGTATGAAGTCAGTATTACTGGAGATGTATTAGAAACATCCAAGTGACTTATAAGTCAAGAGACTAAGAGCTTTAAAGGGGATTGGAGCCTTGGAGCAGTGCCTTTGGCTGGCAGATCTGAAATTGAGCCTTCCCAAATATGCATTGCCTTGGGATGAAGGCAAAGGACAGAACATGAGTACAGAGCATCAGAGTGTTTGGGGGCGAATGGTTTACTTGTTCAAATTCTCCTTTCCTGGGACACCTCTGCTGTGCTCTAGAGAGGGTTTTTTTTTAATAACTGGCTGACATTTTTCTTCAATAAATTGAGAATCAGACTCCATGAACTTGCAGTCTGTATGGCTTGTGAGGCTGTGAACACATTGTAATAGACTGTGTCTCTGGAGAACAAATCCTAGGGAAAAATACTGAGTTCTGTAATCAGTGCCACATGAAGTTTATACTAGACTGAGATGCCTCTGGTTCTGCTGCTGTGCAGGATTTTCTGAGCTCTGAGGTATGCCTCATCAAATTCCTGTGACATTCAAATCACTATTGTAATCACCTGCTGCTTTCCCAATAAGCTGACCAAAATAAATGTCATTTGTCCCACTGTGTGCCTCTACTGTGCCTCAAACATAATACTTATTTTCTTCACTGAAAATTTTTGCCTTTTATCATTCATAGGCAGTGATTAATATTGTGGGGTGTTTTCTAATTTACCTTTGTATTGCCTTTTATCTTTACCCAAAATATTTTAGCATTTGACTTTCACAAGATGCCTTTAGTCCAGTTTTTAAATATGTTTATATTCTGCCGTGAACCTCTCCCTGCTTTTCCTTCTGACAAATGTGGAACATCATCTCTGAGCCAGGTGATAGTCATATAATGACTCACAGTGATAACTTATTTTTCAGGAGAACATTCACCTCCTGGCAGCAATCCCTTTCATCTCACTGCCCCAGTTACCACCCCTTCTTTTTTAATTCCCTTGACTCAGCCTTTAAGAGGTGAGAAGCTGTCCAAGATATGTGAATGCTTATGTCTGCTCAGTAAGGTGTGTAGTTCTTTCTTTAACTTGCTCTTGCATATACAGTGTTTTTTTCTGTGCTTTATTTTTAAAATTCACGTTAAATGCAATACAAATTTATTTACTTCATGTTAAATTGTACCATGACTCTTCAGGAAACAGCACACAACCCAACTGGTCTGTAATTCCAAAATGGATGGTCTTTCACAGGAACAAATATGATATAATGAGCCAGGACTGATAAAAAGAATTGGATTTAAGGAGTACTTGTCTAAGAACTGGGAAAAGAAATGTCTGGTGTATAGTTTAAATATTTATCCTTTCTCACTAAAATGAAGCTGAGAGTAAACATTGGGTACAGTTGGTTTTGAGCTGCAACCGGTATATATATATATTCAAGGATATTTTGTACAAAACTAACTGATCTAGAAGTCATATCTGCCAAAAAGCTGGGTATCAAAAGTAGAATAACTTTGCATTCACTTGCTGCTTTAGAACTTTATAATGGAAATTTTTCAGTGGTGTATATTTCCCATCTGCTTATTTTTCCTTTGAAGGGGGCAAAAGATTTTTTTTTTTCCATTTTTAATGGAATATGCATCCATACATCCTTCAGAACAAGGAACTATAACCTAAGCCATAGCTTGATTGATGAACTCCAGGATTCATCTCTGCACATGTTACTTGCACAGGAAATTGGGTGCTGTGATGCTGATATGCCCAGACTTGAAGTCACTTGAAATTACAGATGGAATAAGCAGAAGAAAATGGACTCTTGGGCTCTGTTTTATGGAATAAGTATGGAGCATCTATGAAAATCAGTCATGAAACTCATCATTCTTTTGTACTCCCACTTCATGTATATTTTTAGCAGTAACTGAATTCTTTATTCTTTTTTATTTGACACCATTTTAAGATTACTTAAACATTTTCTGCTTTAACTTTTAAACTCATTATTTTTAGGTGCATGTTGACTTTTTTTTTTTTTTTTTTTTTTTTTTTTTTTGGAGAAATGTGTTCTTGAATGGCTGCCAATAAAACATTTCTCCTAGATGCCATTCTTGTCATCAGTTATTGTTCCCTCATCACCCTGGACAGAAAAATAACTGTAGTTATCTCATCACCATTTGTGCTGGGGTTCTGACCTACTAATAGAATGTCTTTCTTTCAAAAAATATTCTTAATGTAGCTGATGTATTTCTTTTTGAAATTTCACAGGGTGATTTCTCCTTCAGATTTTTTTCCCCCTAGATGGTGTATACCTCTAGGGAGTTTGTGACCTGCCTTATTTTAGTGGAGCTCCATTTTTTTCTCTGTTCTGTTGATTTAGTAATTTCAACACTTTCTTTACTTTTCACCTGTTTGGAGGGATTGGGAAAGAGAGAAGAAAATGTACTGTGTTCAGTCAGTCTGTTTGTTAGCATTAAAGATGTCTCTGGTAATGTCCTTTATGCTTCCCTATGCCCAAGTTAGTTTAGGTAATGTGTGCTGCTTCTGATGTGTTTCAAGTGTGTGTTTTCTGGTTTCTTTAGTCACTAGTCTACAGCTGAATATATCAACAACATCAGTTGAAACCTATGGAATATGACAAAGAAATGTTGTTAATTGCTCTTTCTCTTAACTTTTGCTTTTCACCAGTTTCACAAATTACTCTGGACATCAATTAGTCTGAATAACTTCCATTAAAAATAATTTAATTTAACGCTGATGGATTTTCTTATTCTTTACTCTTTGTTATGATTCACAGCCTGCCTGTCTTCTCATGTAACCATATCCATGCAGTAAGGCAGCGGTAAAAATCCTATGGATGCTTCAGTTCATTTTGCACAAGACTTGTTATTCCTCACAATCTCACCTTCTATTTTTTTTTTTCTATAAGATTCCCTGTTGGTCAGTTTGTCTTCTATTAGTAGCTTTGAATTATTTTGGATAGAAAGAAAAAGAATGAGCAAGATGGGGGGATTGAAAGCAGCTCTGATTACTGGTCAGGGAAAAAGGCTTCTTTTTTTTTTTTTTTTTAATAGCAGAATCTGTATCTGCATGTGAAAAAAATAAAGGTCTTGAGAGCAGTGACAGCAAAACAGAATGAGTAGAAGTGCCATTACAGAAATGTTAAATTGATAATATCAGAGCAAATGAAAATGTTACACTTGAGTATTTCTCAAGAATGCCGTGTTTTGAAACATGCTTCATACACTTGGGTGAACGGAAGGTCAGGTTTACATCACATGCTCTTTTCTTTGTGAATGAAACAGCAGGTGGATTTCCTCCCTCATCCAGGATCCTGAATGTCACAAGACTGAGCCAAAAATTGTGTTTGATACAGACTTTAGTCTTCAGATTTGGGCAGGGACATTTTCTTTGTACCAATTCATTCCTGAAGCTGGCAAGGAGGTATTTACCCCTAAGTTCTTCCTTCTTATAGAGTAAAATATTACTCTTATGTGGCTGATACACAAACTAAATCATTTTAACACACTCCCTCCAATTGTTTGCTGACTGTGAGGGAATACAGGCAGCCAAAGAGCAATAGGTAAATTTGGTTAGTGCCCTAGTTGATGAAAAGTGCCTTGGCATAGATGATTCCCCCTGATCCCCCTTTCCCATTTTACACTCTTTATCCTTAGTATGGCTCCACACTATGGATGTGGTATCCTGAGCAGTGGGATGGCCCTGTCATTACTGGTTGTGTTTTCCTTCTAAGGAAAGGAAATAAATTGACTGAACTTGACCTAATATTTTAGTCCTGAAAGTGAAACCTCATGAAGAAAAACTGTGCTAATGCACGAGCAGGGAAGAGATCAAGTTTACCTTGCCTAGAGGGTAGATTCTAAATGAAACGGGGTTGGATGCTTACATACAAGGGCAAGCCCAAGCCTTGGTGCAAGAAGGATGCAAGTCCTGATCTATTTTGTGCCAGCTCTGCATGTATGGGGTGGTTACTGTGGTGGCTGTGAGTCACTGAAGCTTATGTGAATCACATCTCATTCTAATTTTTCCTGTGTACGGACTTTTCCCCTCTGGGAAGGATTGGATCCATGTGTGCTTTACATTGCAGAAGCAGATGAAGTAGGGCTCTGGCTCCACACTATTAGCCATGTACAACATGTCTTGTTTGGGAAGTTTCTGTTATGGTGGAAAACAAGATATGCAAGGTAGAGTTTTGGTCCATGTGACTGGAATAGCTTGTAGAGGACCTTGGCTCCCAAAAAACATGTAAAAACTTTGGCTAAGAAGGAGAACCATTGATTAATACTGCTAAATTAGTTGAAAGAACTAAAGATTCCCTCTGGTCCTCTTTCTCTCTGTTGTGGTTTAACCAAGCCCCAGGCAGCCACTTGCTCACTCCCTGACCAGTGGGACTGGGGAGAGGATCAGAAGAGTAAAAGCCAGAAAACTCATGGGTAGGCATAAAAACAATTTAATAGGAAAAACAAAAGCCATGCACTTAAGTAAGGATAAACAAGGAATTCATTCACTGCTTCCTTCCCATGGGCAGGCGGGTGTTCAGCCATCTCCAGGAGAGCATGGCCCTGTCATACATAACAGTGTCTTGGGAAGATAAACACCATTGCTACAAATGTCCCTCACTTCCTCCTTCTTTCCCCCACTTTATATACTGAGTATGTTGCCTTATGGTTTGGAATATCCCTTTGGTCAGTGTGAATCACCTGTCCCAGCTGTCTTTCCTCTCAAAGAGAAAGAAGGCCAGGAAAGGCCTTGGCTCTGTGCAAGCCCTGCTCAAAAATTACAAAAACATCTCTGCATTATCAACCCTGTATTCAGCACAAATCCAAAACACAGCCCCATACCAGGCACTGGAAAGAAAATTCCCCCTACCCCAGCCAGAACCAGAACACCCTCCCAAAGCCATCACACTGTGCTGGTGCTCTGAGGGTCCTGACTCTCCGTGGCAAAGCCTTTTTCATTTAGGCAATGTGTTTCTGAGCTGTGTTGGTACAGTGAGGGAAACCACCCTTGGCTCAGCATCCAAAGTTCATAGAACTGGAGTAGAGGGGATGACATGTCATCTCAGGCACTACTACAGATAAGTATACTTAACAGCATCTCATGCTGTTACTTCTCATCTCTTCCTAGAGTGGAATGTCTGAATTAGAGGTTCAATTTTTTTTAGAGTTTTCTGAATCCTCTAGGTGTGACTACAACATACACAATAGACAACGATATATTGTAATTCAGTGTATTTTCAGCTAAGCTATTCTGCCCATGACATTAGATGAATCAGATCTTAAATTTTCATCTGGTTCTCTGATACTTTAAAGAGTTATCTTTTATTTAGTGTCTCCCAATGAAACATCTCTGTAGTATCATATATTTGGATCAGAAGAAGCCCAAGTCCAAAGCCTTTAAGCTTCTTATGTGAAAAGAAGATTAAAAGAAGCAAAAATGATGGAAAGAAAGTAAAATTGTTGCACTTGTGAAAGTGTCAAATTGCCTGGATCAGTCCTTAAGATAAAGCAAGGTAAGTGCCTAACACGTGAATATGCTTCTCTTGTTTCCTGGTCTGCTGATAATACTACTTTTTTCCTTAATGTGGATTTTGTGACATTTTTTTTCCTTTAAAGAAAAACTAAATTTCTGCTTATCCAAAAGTTTTAACCCTGTCCTGTCAGTCCTACCAGCATGGTAGTGCAACTACAGAAATGAGCCCACTGACTTTAAGTATTGCAGGGCATGTGCAATGTGCAATATCATTAATTTCTTACCAACCCAGCAATCACACTTTTGAAATTGAATATCTGCATCTGATACTGTTTGCATCTACTGAAGATGGGTCTAACTTGTAAGATTACTTCCACTGTGGATGTACAGTTAAATTTTTCTAATAGAAGTATCAATGGAAACCTTCCTGAAATCAGTGTTCAGAGTTGCCCTCGTTGATTTTAATGATCTCATATTAATCTTCATTTATCATTAAGCAACCCTAATATCAAAACAATTTAAAAAGTTTTTTAACAAGGAAAAGCTATTTTATGCCTTGATATCAAGAATCAAAGTAAATTTGATATGCAAGAATCTGTGCTGACTCTGGTTTCCTGAGACTTTAAATGCTGAAGATACAGTCTTCAAATTAGTGGAGATTAGTTACCAGGAACTTCTGATTGAAACATATTTGGAAAGCATAAGCACTTATTTGTTCCTGAAAATTTAGTCCTCTCAGTCTCTGATTTTGCAATGAATTTTTTTGTCATCTCTCTTCTTGTTTTCTGGTATTTTTAAGGGTACTTTTAAAAAACCCGTTTTAAGTTTTTTTTTTTTTTGGGCAACTTGTTTTACTCCTTTTTGTATTTGAAATAATTAATTTTCAGTCCAAGAAGTTTACGTAGCCTGGTAACTTCCTGCTGCACCTTGTCTCATTCCCGAATTGGATTTTGTTTTTTCTTTGAAAATCTGAAGTCTTAGAAAGAAAAAAAAAATTAGATGAGCCTGAGGCATACAGTAAAACAGAAAGCAAACTTCTGAAGTAAAGCCCAAACACAGGGAGGATCAAAATCAAGTGTTATTTCATGATGAAAGGTTGTTAAGATTGCTGGAAGGCTCTCAAAGCACAATGTACTTCTGTCAGTATTTAGGTAAGTCTGGACAAGTTACAAACATTGAGTAAATGACCTAAGTTGTTGTTAATTTTGTCAAGCACTGACACGAGAAACCCTTCCATGTTCATAGGCTGTATTGGGTTGACCCTGAGTTGATGGACAGTCTTTAAGACCAATTACGCTTCTCACAATTTACATATTTAAACCGCACAGAAAGGCGGGACTTCCCCTTTTTGTCGGAGGTCACCGGCTGGAAGGTGGGGGGGCTCCGAGCCTCCCGGCCCCGCTGGGCCGGGCCGGGACCACTGCCCCTTTCGCTCTTTCCCAACCCTGCGGCACGGACCCTGGGTCACTGCAGGGGGACTGTCCCAGAGCCGCAGGCAGCTAAAACCAGCCATGGACTGCTCACAGCTAAACCCATCCAGCGCAGCTTCTGGGGACAGGCGGGTCCCTCTCCTCTCCATGCGGAGCCAGCGGAGTCAACGGGAGCCGGCAGAGCCTCCTGTCTGCAGCCAGCACACTTCGTGCTGAACTGAAGAGGACACCATGCAGCCAGCAGCACAGAGGGAGCGAGGCTTTCCCCACCGTAAAGCCAGAACAAGAACACCCTTCAACATGGCGGCTTCAGAGCCAGAGAGAAAGAGAAGTGAGTCACGTGGGACAGAGCTGAGCATGGCGACGGGAGAAAAGAGGGCGGTGCTGCGATCTTGGCGCGCAGCTTAAAAGAAACCTTCTTGCATGCCGTGGTAAGAAACTGTAATACCACAAACTGTTTGTCTCTTTAATCCATTTGAAGAACATGGGGGGATGGAGTATCTTCGTGTGCCTGTGAAGATTGTGAAGAATGCCTATGCCAGGCTATATAGAAGTAGTAAGAGGCTGTTAGAGACTTGTGGCGAAGAAAAGCCTTTGTGTGCAGGCCAAAATAACTTATCCTTAAAAAGATGAATAACTCCATGTGATGGCCCATGTTTTGTAGTGTGAAGGAACTGTGAGATTTTTCATGGGAGAGATGTTCTACACACAGCAGATTGTTTGTTTCCGGGCGGATCTGCTGTTAGTGGCAGTTTGGGAACCACGTGCAACTGAAGGAAAACCCTTTTTTCCTTAAGCATAAGAGAGAGATTTTTCAAGAACTGGAACACTGACTAACATCCCATGTTCTGTTATCCCTTGTGTGAGCTGGGTAAAAGGAGAGAAGTGCTGGAGGGGGGGGGGGATTTGCTTTAATTTTGTTTTGTTATTTTCTCTTTACTTTTACCTCTATTAGTAATAAAACTCTTTCATTGTACTGCAACTGTTTAAGGTTTGTGCCTGCTTTGCTTTTCTCCTAATTCTTATCTCACAGAAGGAAAATAAGTAAGTAATGAATATTTTGAACCAAAACCACTACATTTAATTGGTGTTTCTGCCCGGTTTCGAACTCAACCCGCTACATAGGCTTTTGGGAACCAACCCCCCAAAGCCTGCTTCATCAGCTGAACTTTACCTTTCAAATAAGACAGGTACTAAAAAAAGAGTGCTTGAAGCTTTTCATTCTTTAGTATGAATTCTGGACTCAGGTGCTGATGGTTGCCTGAAATACAGCTCTATCTTCTTTTGAGGTCATGAGAGAGGAAGTCAGTTACAAATGATTTCAATTAAAGAAAAAACCAACAAGGTGATCCAGCAACAGATTAAAAAAACCTGTCTGTGATATAAAAAGTCTTTGAGAAGCTGTCTGGCAGTAATTTCCTGTAAATTCAGGTGTTTCAAGAACTGTCCAAGTTTTATTCAGCAGTCTTATTCAAATGGAAGCCCTTCATAAATTTCAGCAGTACCTTTCTCATTCATCAAATAGTTGCTGAGCTTTTCGCTACAAAAAGAAAAGCTTTTGTTTTAGCTTATATCTGAGCTCTGTGTGTTCATCTGAATGTCTGACTTGCAGTGAATCTTGAACTTCTAGAGCAGGAAATAGAGTTGGAAATAAACAGAAATCAAGTGCACTTGAGTTGACTGGTGAAGGTACCTTTTGTAAACATGGAGGATGTGAATACATAAAAACCATCAGTGGAAACATTGCAAAACATCAGATCAGTGGGAATTCCTAGCAGCCATGGGGTATTGTTTTGTGGCTCTCTTGTATCCTGAGAGGCCTAGCAGGTCTCTTAGCTTTAAGTCTCCTGGTCCTCTTGGAGTCATACAAGTTTTAAAGAGGTCTTGGTTTGGTACTGCCAGACAATGAAGTACTTTGACTATAGTACTGCAGCCTCAGAGCTCCTAAGTGGAGAATTGTACATACATCCTTCAATATATGACTATCCTACAGTAACTTGTAGATGCAGCAGTCCTAATACCAGTGATAGAACTGTAGCTTATTATATAGGTATAATATATAATTATTATAGGTCTTTTAGTTACTAAATGTAGATGCTTACCTGATCTGCTTTTTTTTTTTTTTCTTTTTTTGATACAAACACCTTAGAAGTACTTGCTATGCCATCATGTACTCAGTAGTATCTAGGAGCTTTCTGCTTCATCCTGTTTTCTTTCATAATGAGCAGTGTTACTCTAAGCTGAATGTGAGAGTTTCGAGCCTTTTTAAGTGGGTTAATGCCTGTATGATGACGGTGCTCAGAGGTGTTGGCTGCTGAAGTTGTGGCTTTGTTTCTTTTCTTCCAATCCTGAAGCTATTTGTAGTCATCTGCTTATTTTACAGAATTTCAGGCTGTTGTATTCTAAGCCATGCACAGTTTTCAGCTCGTTAGTTTTAATCTGTGTCTGTCTGAGAAATTTTAATTGATCTGACATCCAAAACTGCAAGAAAATACTATTTTCTTTGTGTAAATTACTTTGAAATCAGGTGTGGCTAATCTTGGGGGAGGTTTCCCTTCCACTTCTGGAATACTTGAAGAAATAACTACAAATTAACAAACCAGAAGCTCAACTCTCTCCAACAGTGCTTTGTGTGGCTTAGTGTCTAAGCAGGGGTTTGGAGTGGTGTAGTATCAGTTACTTATCCAAATGTGAATGCTGTGTACAACAAATAACACCTCTAGAGGCTGTTGTAACAGACCTTGTAAGCAATTACTCTTACACTTTACACTGCCTTCCCTCTCTGACTTGTCTGCCTCTTACTTGCAATCAAAAAGTACACTAAAAACTAGGCTAACAGGGCTTGCATACCGAACATGCAATTCAATTGCTTGTTGAAGAACAGGTTTCCACCTACAACAAGGGCAAAATCAGCTGTGTTAAAATTGCAACTTTTATTCATACAGCAATGGCAGACTTTTGTAGACTTGCCAGTGTTTTCAGCCTGAATTTTTAGAGGTTGAAAACGTTCCTTTGTCCACCACAAGTCCTCTGGGATCTCGTGTGGCGGTGTCTCCAAGAGGCTGCCCTGTGCTGGTGACCCTGAACAGCTTCATTGCAAAGCTGCTGGAAACTGGTGGGCACCACTGCTAAATAAAGAATGGATCTTTACGGGTCCAAAAAATTAACTGTAATCTGCCAACCTGTCACCACTTATGAATACTCTGCTTAGATCGATGCCTGAGAGAAGGAGAGGGAGCACAGGTGGAGAAGGAACCTCTGACAGAGAGAAAATGCTAATTCAGTTTTTTTTTCCTACCTCATGTCAACTTTGATTTCTTCATCATCTTTGTCTACTTCCCTAAATTATGTGCCATAATTGTGCAAGTGGCCTGAATGAATGAAGGCTTTGCCTAATTAAATTGTGAAAGACTGAAATGCAGGTATAATCTGATTATCCAAGCAAAATGACAAAATAAAAATAATGTGCAAGTGATTGGTGTGACCTATTGAACCCAAATTTAGCTTGTTGGTTGTCTTACTGATACTGCTTTGAGTAAAACTGACAGCACCTTGCATGTTTGTACAACCAGCACAAATAACTTTATCTTGTGTTTGAAAAATGAGTCTTTGTAACCCACACCTTAATTTTAGTCACTGGTGGTTCAAGGGAAGTTGTCTGAACAAAGCTGATACTAATGGTGCTTCCTATATGTCTTGTTAATTTACATGTAAATAGGCAACTTAAAGTAGTTTTAGGCTGATCATATCACATTGGATTAAACGAATGTACGAATAATTGAATTTGATTTCTTTATTTTGGAGCTGGATTTAGACCCGTAGGAGCTGTTGATAACAGTTCTCACTTATCAGGATTATTTATCTTTGTCCTAAGATCTGGACAAATGTAAACACTCTAAGAGACAGATGTTAAACTCATCCCTGTCATTGTACTGCTGTTGACATTTTACCAAACTCAGTGTTCCTGGTGTAGCTACACTCTTCACACAAAATGCACTTATAAATATTACTTCAACATGCCGAAATCTCTTTGTTTAATGGCTGCAAAGTAACTCTGGCTATTCATGGTGTAAAAGGGCTGCATTTTATTGTACCAGAGTATCCGCCTGGTAGGGGAACCAGTAAATCAATTTTCTGGCTGAAGATTTTCAATGCAATTTTCTCCACATGATCAAATTAGTAGCAGGTGAGCTTGCCCCTAAAATCTCTAATAGCACTTTGTGCATCTTCCTCTCTTCCCATCTGCTAACTTGTTTCCATAAACTGCCAGTGTGCCCATTTTCCTGTAAGTCTGGTTACCATTCCAGCTGCCATCTGCTCTTTCTCTTGAAATACACTTTGAATCACGTGAATAATATGGTGGTTGTTCGGGTGCTCTTACCTGCGCTGGGATCCCCCGCTCCTGTTAACAAGTGGTAGGTGACACTGTGGACTGACTTGCTCAATGATTACTGAGTGTTTCCAATTTAGAAATCTGCTTAAAAGGGACAGCTTTTGCCAAGGCGACATATTTCACATTAAAAAGGTGCCGCAGCTCTTTTCCTGATCCAGTTCAATCCCTCCATAACTTTTAGCTGCCTTTCTTTAAAGTGCCTTGGCAAGCTTTGACTGTGGCCATACTTAGATGCTGAGGCAGCAAGACCCAAGACCCAGCATCTCTCAGCTTCAGACATTGAATTTAAATGTATAAGTCAAACTTCAACCTCTATGACTTGTATCAGGGCATTAGCTGGCTGGGTGTTTTGCAGGAAGATTAAATATTCTGAACAAAGACAAATAAAGGGGATAAAGGTGTATTTGATTTACAGATATATAAACTATCTGACAAGGTTATTTGCATTTTCTTCTCCATTGAATAAGTTTACTTCTCATGACAGGAATATATGTATGTTTCTAAAATCTATTCAATTACATAATTTGATTATATTCAAGATGAGTTAAGACTACATTATTGATTTCTTTCCAGAAAATCCATGTAGAGTAGTGAATATGGCTGCATAAATTGTGTATTTAGATGTTTGAACTGGTTATTAGCACAGAAAGTAGATGCTTCTGATATTAAAAATAAATACATTAAATGCAAAACCCTCTTCATGACACTTGTGGAAAAGATTTTCATTTCCTGTGCTGAGGAACACAAAGGGAAGTTTCTAAATCCAACTGCAGTAGCACAGAACAACTCAGTCAATTTGGTATGGAGGTTTGAGTAAAGCAGTTCCAGCCAGTTCAGAGTCCCAATCAACATAATTTCAAAAGAATCATAATATTCTTCTTCCAGTCTGTCCTTTCTTTGATCCACTTTGGAATTCTTTCTTTAAAATTTGGCAGAAGCCAGATTGATAAAGTAAGTCCAAGCACAGGCTTTGTATTCAAGCCAAATATTATCTTGGTCTATGCCAAGGCAATTAGAGTAAATGAAGTGAAGCTGCAGAGACCAGATCATCAAGAGTAAATCATTGCAGATCCTTTAACCTGAAAATGCTTGCAAGACTGAGCCAAGACAAGTGGAGCTTTTGGACTCTGATCATTCATTGATATTTTAATTTTGCTTGAATACTATTTTTAAAAATAATTAATATCCAGTAGCACTTTGACTTTAATAGTTTCTTACTTCTCCAATACTTTTTTTCTTAATTCAAATCAGAGGTAGGATCAGAATGAGAATAATTTTGAGATTATTCCTTTGTAAGTGGTGATAGATGTTCCCATATCTGGTATTGACTGAATGTCTTCTGGAACAGCTAATGAAATAAAAGCATTGATTTTGTTTGGTATTTTTTTAGCTCTTTTAATTTTTTTTTTTTCTTCTTAATGTAGCCTTCTCTCTATGAAAACTGTTGCCACAAACATGTGGGGAAAGTGTTTATCTTACGGTTCTGTGTATTGAATCATATGGATCCCTGGAGATTGATTAAACATATAAAAAGATGAAAGTATTTTTTTATGAGTATATTGGTTATAAATATAGCCTTTATCCTAAAAGAAAATTTAAAGTAGATTTCAGTGTAGTCTTTGTGCTTTTCCTTCTAAGCAGTAGTTGCCTCTGATCTAACATTGCATCTAAATAACATACCTGCTCTGTAGCTGAAAAATCACAGCTTCTTTCTGTAATTCAAAGCCGCTGAATGCACACAAGATATCATACCAATGCCAACCTGTAATGCTTGGGAATGCTGGGTTTATCTTTTCTGTGATTTTTCCTATTTTAAAACAATCACTTAAGATGCATTTAATTTTCTTGCCCCTTTTTGGCTCGTGCAAAAATTTAACACCCATCCGGTTGATCATGTTCAGACCAGAGAGAAAAATTCCTTGATGGAAACAGAGTAGTTTAGAAAATGTCTCCTCCTCCCCCCCCCCCCGCCCCAGTTTAATTATTGGATGTACTAGTTTGAAAACAAACCAGTGGGAGGCATCAAGTCAGAATAACAATTTAATGGGGAAATTAAAGAAAAGGAAAAAAAAAAAAAGAGAACACTGGTTCAAACTGACAGAATCAAGATACAACCTGACTCCCTGTTGTAGCAGTCTGGTAGAATGTTGGCTGCGGTCCTCTGAAGCGGTGATCCTGTAGAAAGAGGGTCTGCTCTTCCTCAGGAGGTCCAGTGGTGCCTATGTAGCTCCTGTCCTCTGGAAAGCCAGTGGAAAGGGTTCTCTCTGGTGTTCAGAGTCTCAGATTATATCCACGATGGGATGCTTGGTTCCTCCCTCTGGGTGGAGCATCTCACAATGGAGTAATGAGTCATGAGGCAAAGTGTTGATTAGGCTCATTAACAGAAGATAATCCGGAGGGAGTTATCTGAGTCATGTGGCAGGTAAATGATGGGCCATTAACAGAAAGATAGTCTAGGGGGAGGAGGCAAGGAAACACTGCCCCACCTGATTTCAACAGCTCCTGAGGATGGTAATAGAATACACTGCAACCCAGGATATTGGATTCTTTTAAAAAAAGTTACTCAAATCAGAAAAGTGACAAGTTTGTCACTCAGACTTGAAATTGAACAGACAACTATCAGGAATTTTTTGGCTTTGTTTCCTTTGATATTCTACAGTATGTTTAGCAAGATTCACTCTCAGTTACTCCCTTTAAAATATCCAGTTGAAATGTCTGAGCTTTTCCAGCCTTGAGTTTCCTTTTCTGCAAAACCCAAACTTCATTTTTCAGAGAACAAACTACCAGCAAATGGGTGTGAAACCACGAGCAGCTTCTTGTGCATGTACTTGTGTGGAGAAACTGGGATAAATCACATGTCTGCTGCTTCACACAGAACATAAGAGTGTAATTTTCCAAAATCTGTTTGCCTCAGCTGGTGATAAGGGAGGGCTCCAATAGCTGGATTTTTATCCAAAAAAATGGGTTGAATGTCACTGATATTTGAAAAAGAAGTTTCAATTATACTTCCTTCATGGTTCTGCTCCTCAGGAGAAAAGGTTGCTCATTAGAAAAAGGCAATATTATTTTACAGCATCAATATTTAATTTGAGTTTTTGCTATATTTTTCTATTAGATTTGTTTACAATTGAAATGCTAAATGCTTTGCTAGATGACATTCATATTCTATGTAATATATTACATAAAATAATGTACAGAGATGAAAATATGATTTAAAGGGAATTCCAGAACAGTATTTTCTAGTCTCTTGTAATAGAATAATTGAGATCTGCATCATAGCCAGAGTTTAGCTGGATTCAACCCTTTCAAAGTTAATTTACTACAAGGTTTTGGATTTGTTTTCTGTTTTCTTTTGGATTCTTTTACTTCCCTCCATTCCTGTACAACCAGCAAGAATTTAATCACTCATTTTAGGCCAGGCGACTCTAAACCAAGGCCTTTAGTAAAATGGTTAGGGAATTAGTGTTTCCAAGTTCCAGTTTTCACCCTGATCTCCAATCTCATTCAGAAGTCCTCTGTCAAGATGTTAAAACTGAGTCCTTAATGTGGTCAGAATGTACAAGGAAGTGCAGCTGTGGAAACAAATCACACATCAAAGCTTTGGAGTTTTCACTCTGTGTGTGAAACATGACATGTTAAAACAGTATGGTACTTGACAAAACTGTCATCATCAAAAAAATAACTGGAGGAAGCTTGCAGCAAAGCTTCAAAAGTCAAAGGGATAATTGTGGATTTCCATAACCGTTAAATAAAAAAAAGTCCTATTCGTCTTCAAGAACTGCAGGTCTATCTGTTATGGGACTTGCTGCAGTTTAAATAAATTGCAAATAAGCTGTGTTTTAAACATAGAAATGATAAATTCTGGCTTGCAATAAGATGAAGTTGATTTGTGAAAGCATTAAACAGTGACATGGCTTAGCAGAGAGTGGCCACCCTTGGGAGAAGGGTCTGAAAATACAAACATGTATAAAGATGAGAAATCAGAGCTTATGTTATGTCATTCTGCTCCGGGCAGGAGAATTGTGCATTGGCCAGTGGATTGTGGCTGTACAGACAAGAGCAAAGGTAGCAGTGGTTGGTCTAAGAAATTGCTTAAATGATCTTCTACCAGCTTTTCTACCAGCAGCTGTCAGAGACGCTGTCCAAGCCTGTTTACCCAGACTCTGACCTAGCAAACAAGCATGACTATGCTTAAAGCAAGTTTGTTTTCTGTTTTCCTCTGTCTGCAGGCCCTGTAGGGAACTGTCATAGCTATACCAAAAGGAGCTTGATACCAGAATGCCTTGGCATGAACAGAAACGCTTTCCAAGTCCTCAGGCTGAGTAAAGTTAAAAAGTATAAGATTCTATCGCACAAGTAAAAAAAAAACCCTGAGCCCTCTCCTTCCCCCCAAAAGAGCTGTTTGTAATGTTTACTTTTCCAGTCAAAGCCAAGCTTGGCTTATGTGTTGTGAGAAAAGTTTAGGTAACTGTGAAGGACTTTAGTTAATGCTTTCTTGTCAGAGTTAAGCAAACTGGTTTATAAGAAGCATTATTAAATTGAATATTTTGAAGTGATGTCCCCTCCCATGGCAGGGGGGGTGGAACTAGATGGTCTTTAAGGCCCCTTCCAACCCAGGCCATTCTGTGATTCCATGAGGTAGAACAGTTTTTGCCCTTCTAAGTGAAGAGCCATGAGTTTTGTGTCTAGTCACTCACTAGAGTTGCTTAGTCAGTTTTTCTGTAAGGTGTTTGAAAGTAATTAGTCTAAAATATGCTGGCTAGCGATGATTAGTGACCAAGGATGAAATGTTTCTTTCAGATTAATTGGAGACCAACCATAAACTGTTGGAACTCAGTGTTAATCCTTCCAACGCTGACAGGAGTACTTAGATCCTGTCAGTAGTTAATGTCAGCTTTGGGATGTGCCATGTCTTTGGTAAAGTTGTTGGGATCATTGCATGGTTAATAATGTTTGTTTAAGGTTAACATTATAAAGTTAAAAAATGAGATGTTAGATTTCCTGACACTTGAAATGTTTCTTACTGTGGATTCTGTACTCAAAACTATGGGATGTGCAGGTTCTTCTCATATGTGATTACACCATGGGGTTCTCTTTACATGAGATCATTAAATGGTTGCGATCTTATAACAAATGGGGTTGAACAGAGCAGGGCTCTCCTGATTTTACTCTAAAAATAGATTAAAACATAAGAAGAACCTAGAAAGTTGCACCTCTAGTTTGCAATTTCTAATTGAGATAAAAATAACATTTTAGAGGGGCAGGTAATAAAATAGCAGTACCATTTTTATGCTTCTACCTTTTTCAGCTCTTGATCTGTATTTGTGAACTTCAGCCTTTATGGTACATGTATTACTGTGAGGTTTTCCTCTGCAGTGCGTTACCCACTGGATTTTTAAAATCTGGGTCCACATACCCATGTTCAGTAGCTCACGTTGGGGTCCATATCAATTTTTCATCATCATGACTCAAGTTGTTAGTGTTGGTGTGGTCATTTAAAATCAGTACTACTTCCCCTACCCTGGCCCCCCCCCCCCCCCCCCATTTCAGATGTACTCTTAGTGTTGAAAGAAGTGGTGTGTAGAAATATTTCACAACTAAAAATCACTTGATGATTTATTTAATTGAATTTCACAAAGAACCTTAAGATGTTTTCAAATGTATTTTTTATTCTGCATCCAGCAGCGTGGAGCAGACAGTCAGTGTGGAGAGTTTTTGGGGTATACACTGACTATAATTGTCTATAATGAATGTTAAATACTTCCCATTTGAAATCAAAGCAGTTTGACAGGATGCAGGAATTTTTATTTCCTGTTTCAATGAATCTTTCTGTTAGAGTTGTCAGAGGACTTATAGAAAGCAGCTCATCTGAAATTTTGTATTTGTATAAACATTCTGCCATCAAACTTCTCACTGGGATATTTACATAAAATACAATATGTGACTGGACAATTAATGTAAATACATTTAAGGAGGCAGAAACATAGTCACAAATATTTATTTCCACACTCATCTAGATTAATTGTAAAACTGAGCTTCCTGGATACAAGTAAAGCATCTTTAGTTCATCACATTCTAGTGAAACAAAATATATGCTGATCTATTAACCCGACTGGAAGTTTTACCACAAACACTTGGGATTTACTTTATCTCATATGACATCTGTGCATAATTCTGCATCCCATCACTCTTCCTGGTGCTACTCTACTATTCCTCTATTAAAAGTGTCAGGACAATACTGCAAACATAATGGTGCTGGGTTTTAATCAGCACAGACATGGTAAACAACTGCTCATTAGGAAGATCAGAATAAAAAATGGCTTGAAGTTATAACTTCTAAATAAAAAACTGATTTTGTTAGTTAAATAAAATGATCTCAAGATATTCCTTATATTAGGTGTATTTTCCATCTGTCCCAGTTGATAAAGAGCTTCTGGCAGTCTAATGAATTCTTTGATCACTCTAACTACTACACCTGCATGTTAACGGATTTGGAATATATATTCATACACATCTGTAGGAGTTTCTCCAGAACAACCTATTACAGAGAAAGTTCTCAATTACTTTTACAGAAAGATTGAGTCAGAAAAATGTCATATTTGTATTCATATGGAAAAGAATAATTGAGTTGTAATGTTACTCTTGTATTTATATATATATTGTTCCTATTAAGTTTGGTTTGTTTTAAGTTCTGGAAGTTCATCTCAAATTTTGCATGCAATTCAACTTATATTCATATTATATATGTGAAGTAACAGAGGGGAGTGCAGAGGAATTAAAGGTAATGGTGGCCTGCTTTGCCGTGTTGAAACTCTTCCAGCAGGTGCTGCCTGTCTGTGTGGAAATCAACAGAAATAATACAAAAGTTTGAAATGCTTGTGTAACTTGAGTGATAATCAGAATTGTAAAATGCAGCCATGAAAGCTGGCAGATGAGACTGAGTTTCTGGCATTATTGACAATGCTCAGTTGTTCAGTGTTTTCTTAGGTGGTCATCCTCATACAGCAACTTATTCTCAGCTGCTTCACTTCCAGTGAAGAGAGGAAAGATTTGCAGCTTTGTGGTGACACATCCTTGTTCCACTTAGCTTTGATTGTGGCGGTCAGTATGTAGTACATTTTCTGACTGAGATCAGAAAACCTCAGAGCTCTGTATAGAGGCTCAAGCAGTGATGCATAGCATGAACCATATTAGTTTGCCTACTAAGTAAACCCTAGTGATATAATACAGTACTTCTATGTAATAATTGTATAATAAATTATAGCTATATTTCCATTTTCTAGATAATAATTTCCATATAAAATTTCTATAACATATGTATACGTGTGTTTTTGAGAGAAAGATGGTTATGTTTCTTGGTAGCATGTGCACTGAATTCTTGGAAGTGCTGCTTTCAACAGAGACTACAGATGTCGTAAAATGGTTTTGGTGGGAGGCTCTTTTCACTTCCACCAAGGAATTACAGCATTCACCAAGGTGACTTGTATAATTTTATTTTGATTGAGGAGACCACAGCACTAATTTGTTCAGAGTGTCTCTGCTAGGTTTAGGGTTGAATCTCTGTTGGGGTGGCTCAGCCTGCTCTCGGGCTGAAACCATCAAATGTCAGTCACCAGAAGAGATCACTGAGGTCTAGGTTACCTCCCCCTGGGTGGCTCCCAATCCTAAATTACCTCCCCCTGTGCCAGAAAGTTCTCCCTTTTGTAGTTATTAATTGGTTCCCTGTTATGACTCCTGCCTCCCTGTTTTCCCCATTTGTTCTGAAAAATTGTATCCTCCCCTCTGCTTGTACCCCATTGGTTGTTTTCCTTTTCCCTGCCTTACTCCACCCCCCCATAAAGGGGGCTAGCCCGCGTCTCCTCGAGGCTTCACTGGTCCCTGGTCCTTCCTGCAAATAAATCTGTTGGAACTCACACCAGAAGCCCCTCCCGCCTTCTTTGCTTCCGGGCTAGCGCCAGCCTGATCATCGGCTGCCCGACGTGCTTCCTCTGAGGAGGAGCCAGCGCATGCACCCATCTCACGCTGATTCCACTGAGCCGTCCAGCGAGGACGCTGTGGAGGCCAACGCTGCGTCCCCTCTGCCCGAGGGCACGCCGGGGCTTGTGCTGACAAGCCCCCGGTTGCGTTTGGTTGGCGCCCTGAACAGGGACGACACACACGTGCGTTCCTGCATCGTCCTCGCTGCCAGGAGGCTGCGAGTGTCAGCGATTCGGAGCCACCGACACCTCTCGCGGCAGCATGCTCTGTTTTAAAAGCCGCGCTCCGAGAGGAGGCTGACAACTCCTGCCAGGAGAGCAGCCTGATCCAGAGGACCCCACCGTGCCTTTTTGTTTCCAGGACCGGAAGCCTGTATCTTCTTGTGAGTATTCTTGTGATTCCCGGCCCCTGGAAAATTATTTTTAATTTCTCCTTTTTGCCGGTGGTGGGTGAAGTAGAGGCTGAGGTTTAAGATGGGAGCTAAGCTTTCTCAGCCTCAGCGGGAGGTCTATGTCCAAGCTGGGGAATCCCTGAAGAATTGTGGATTGAAGTTATCAAAGGGGTTTTTGAAAAGGTTTGTTAAGTGGCTGTTCTTTTATTTTCCCCAGATGTCCCCTGCTAATTTGAAGTCAGCCACGTTTTGGCAATTTGTGGGGGACAAAATATTAGAATTAAACCAAAGGGGAGATTCCTCCGGAGAGAGGTTTCTCTACATGGTCTGGGCTTTCAGAGATATACACAAAGCTAATCGGAAAATTAAAGAAAAGCCCCGAATTCTCCCCAGTTCTTCCCAAGTCCTTCTTTCCCCCCTCGCGTTCCTCATCCCACTACCCCGTCGCTGAAAAGACCGGGAGTTGTAAAATGCCCAGAGGCACAGGGCTGCCACCGTCTCCCTGACTCTCCTCGATCCTCTCAGCCGCCCTGATGAAGTAGTTCTGGCCAGGCTGTTTCGGCTTCTACCCAAACCCTCTCTCCTATGCCCTCTTCCCCGGTTGTTCTCCCAAAAAGCGGTTCCCAGTTTTATTGCCCTGAAAATGATGGTGAAGGCTTTTCTTCGTCCACTGTTTTGTCCCCTTTCCCTGCTGTTCCTGCACTCCCCCAAAATGGAGGAGACCGCATGGCACAGCCCACCTTTTTTCCTTCTTCTTCCCAAAATCCTCTTGCCCCCCCTCCTCCTCGCCCTGTCCTGGCCCCGCCCCCTCCTAATGTGAGGTCTGTGAGCTCCTCCTTTGCGCCGGGTCCCACCCCCTGCGTCGGGAGTCCCCGCCCTTCCCATGGCCACTCCTCTTTGTCCTCAGCCCCCACCTACCGGGAGGAGCCTTCTGGTTCCCACGCCTCGTCTGCCGGTTCCCACGCTGTGGAAACCGGAACCGATGCCATCTTGAACCTGGAACCGGGAGCCTCCTCTGGTCCCTTCACCGCTCCGGTTACTTATAATCGAGCTGGTGGCAACCCTTTGACCCTGCTGGGCTCAACGAACTTTGTAAAGCCCAGAAGGAGTTTGGGAGGGAGAGTCCATATTTCCGGAATCTCCTGCGGGCCACCCTCACTAATACAGTGTTGGTCCCAGCAGACCTCCAAAGCATTTTTTCCTGCTTGCTTTCTCCAGCCGAATTCGAGTTGTGGGATGATGGGTGGAGAAAGCAACTAAGAGAGGTCCTCCCAATCCTGTTGCAAGACCCTAATAACGCAGGGGTTTCCATGGACTCCCTTACCAGTGAGGGGTTGCTTGCCAAGCCACAAGACCAGGCCCGAAACACCCCAGAGCCGGTCTTAAATGCTGTTAAACATGCGGTGGAGCAAGCATTTTTTAATGATGCCCCCTAAATCGGCGCCTCTACTAAATTTTACTGAAATTCGGCAACTCCCAAATGAACCATTTATTGACTTTATTGACAAATTAAAAT
This sequence comes from Corvus moneduloides, assembly GCF_009650955.1. Classification (NCBI taxonomy): domain Eukaryota; kingdom Metazoa; phylum Chordata; class Aves; order Passeriformes; family Corvidae; genus Corvus; species Corvus moneduloides. The sequence continues at coordinate 6,013,948 of NC_045482.1, forward strand.
TAGTGGTGGAGAAGCAAGTGGAAGATACAAGAATTAGAGAAAGCATAATCAGTCAAATAGCTAAAGCTAATGCAAATGAACCTTGTAAGAGAGTGATTATGACCCTTCCACTTGATCCTCCACCAACGTTAAAGCAGATGATTTGGCACTGCACAACCTTAGTTCCAATTGGCCAACCAAATTTAAAAATGAGGGGGAATGTGGTAGGAGTTGCAGGTGCCACTGAGGCAACGGCACCTCAGGACAAGAGGATGACAAACAGAACCTGGACCTGTCACAGATGTGGCAAGCCAGGACGTGTGGCCCAGAACTGCAGAGCTCCAGCCCCAATTAATCAAAGCTCCCGAGCTGTTTCCCCAGGGCAAGTACCATCGCCCACTCCCATGGAGGTACAGCCGGGAAACTGAGGACCCAGCGCGGACTGCGGCCCCGCGTGATGACATAAATAGAGAAGCCGCAACCAGAAAAACTGTGACTGCAGCCACTGCAACCACGATGGACTCCATCACACCTCAACGGGTCCTCGTGAGCTGCAAAGGACTGAAAGACTGCTGCTTGTTTATAATAGGAGACACCACGTGTACACCACCAGAGATCTCAATAACACCAGAGATCGTCCAAGTAGGATCACAAGGACTCTTTACAATTAACATCCAATGTATTCATCCACCTTTCTTTCTTGCAGCTGGCCAGGTTCTCACCCAGGCCATCCTCATGCCCAGAAATTCACCAGAAAACTACAACCCATCTGTCTTCTGGGCTGAGGTGGTAGGGGAGGACAAGCCGATGCTAAGCTGCAAGACTTCATGCCAGGGCTCGGACATCAGCCTAGCAGGGATGATGGACACGGGGGCAGACGTGACGGTCATCGCCTCCAACAACTGGCCGTCACATTGGGGGTTGCAACCAGCGGAAGGTATTGTTACAGGTGTGGGAGGATCTGTGGCTGCCCAGAGAAGCAGGACTCTTGTCCAGATTGAGGGTCCAGAGGGGCAGATTGCAACAGTCTGTCCATTTGTTATTGACTCTGGGTTTACATTGTGGGGCAGGGATCTCATGTCCCAGTGGGGAGCCCGGGCTGAGATCCCATCTCAACCTCGGGATTTTTAGTAGGGGCCACTGTGGACCGCCCCACCCAGAAATTGAATTGGCTCACTAATAAAAGGGTCTGGGTGGAGCAGTGGCCTTTAAAAACACACCAATTGAGAGTGCTCACTGCACTTGTGGAGGAGCAGCTGGGGAAGGGGAGCATTGAGCCTTCCAACAGTGCTTGGAACTCCCCGGTCTTTGTGATCCGGAAGCCAGGGACAGACAAGTGAAGACTCCTTCACGACCTGCGGAAAATTAACGAGGTCATTGAGGACATGGGACCCCTGCAGCCTGGAATGCCATCACCCTCTATGCTCCCTAGGCAGTGGAAGCTAGCAGTCATAGACATCAAGGACTGCTTCTTCCATATCCCCCTGCATCCGGACGATGCACCCCGGTTTGCCTTCTCGGTGCCTTCCCTCAACCGAGAGGCTCCCATGCAGCGCTACCAGTGGCGAGTTCTGCCGCAAGGCATGAAAAACTCGCCCACCATCTGCCAGTGGTATGTCGCTCACATTCTGTCCCCTGTCCGGAAAAAGGCAGCTAGAGCTGTGATCCTACACTACATGGACGATGTTTTGGTGTGTGCGCCCACACAGCAGTACCTGGACTGGACTCTGGGGGAGGTAATCAGAGCTTTAGAGGCTGATGGATTCGAAATCCATCCCGAAAAGGTCCAGAAGACCTCACCTTTTAAATATCTAGGACTCAAAATTGAGGAGCAGACGGTGGTGCCCCAGCCATTAAAGATCAATGATAACCCCAGGACTCTGCAGGAACTCCATCAACTCTGCGGATCCATCAACTGGGTGAGGTAGCTCCTGGGACTGACAACTGAAGACCTTGCCCCTCTGTTCAACCTGCTTTGTGGGAACGAGGACCTCAAATCCCCGAGGCAATTGACAGAAGAGGCAAGAAACTCCCTCATCAAAGTCCAGGAGGTGCTGTCATCTCGCCAAGCCCATCGTTATGCCCCAGGTCTGCCCTTTCAATTTATAGTGTTGGGGAAAATGCCATACCTCCATGGGCTGGTTTTCCAGTGGGACAAGGTGCAGCGGGATCCCCTTCTGATTATTGAGTGGGTTTTCCTCTCACACCAGCTGTCCAAAAGTATTACCACGCCACAGGAGCTCATGGCTCAGTTGGTGATAAAGGCTAGGTCTCGCCTCCGTACCCTTGTGGGGTGTGATTTCACAAGTGTTTACCTGCCACTAACAACCAATGCACTGGACCATCTCCTTCAAAACAACAATCATCTCCAATTTGCCTTTGGTAGTTATTCGGGACAAATATCGGCTCACAACCCGAAACACAAATTGTTCAATTCGGCCTTTAAACTAATTCCAAAAGAAATTCAGAGTCGTGAGCCCCTCAATGCCCTGACAATCTTTACAGATGGTTCTGGGGCATCTCACAAGTCTGTCAGCGCTTGGAGGAATCCTTGCACTCAGAAGTGGGAGTCTGACTTGCAGGTGGTCGAAGGATCACCACAGGTTGCAGAGCTTGCCGCAGTGGTCAGAGCATTTGAGCGGTTCAACGAACCTTTTAATTTGGTAACAGATTCCGCATATGTAGCAGGAGTGGTGTCCAGAGCAGAAAGAGCATCGCTCAGAGAGGTGGCAAATCCAAAAATCTATAAATTGCTTTCGAAGCTAATCCAAATTGTCTTCCACCGAAAGCAACCCTTTTACGTAATGCATGTGAGGTCACACACTGACCTGCCAGGATTTATTGCCGAAGGGAACAGGAGAGCAGATGCCCTAGCTATGCCCATCGAGCTAGCGAATCTGCCTAACAGATTCCAGCAAGCCCAGCTGAGCCATGCAATGTTCCATCAAAATGCTCCAGCTCTTGTCCGGATGTTCCACCTCACTAGAGACCAGGCGAAAGCCATTGTGGCGACGTGCCCCAACTGCCAAAAACATCAGCTTCCATCACTAGGTCAGGGGGTTAACCCCCGAGGCCTAGGCAGTTGTGAGGTATGGCAAACAGATGTCACCCACTTCCCCCAATTTGGCCGCCAGAAATATATTCATGTTTCTGTGGATACTTTTTCTGGTGCAACCTTTGCCTCAGCTCACCGTGGGGAGAGGGCCAAAGATGTCATCAACCACCTGGTACAGGCCTTTGCTGTGTTGGGGACACCAAATAAATTAAAAACTGACAGTGGCCCTGCGTACACCTCTGCAGAGTTGAACAGATTCATGAGTGAGTGGGGTGTGGATCACATCACTGGCATCCCTCACTCGCCCACAGGCCAAGCCATCGTGGAGAGGAAACATCAGACACTAAAAAGACTGCTTGAACAACAAAAGGGTGGCAATGAGATCGCTGTCCCCACCATAAGACTGTCCAAAGCGTTGTTCACATTGAACTTCTTAAACTGTTCCTATGAGGAACCTGATCCTCCCATCCTGAGACACTTCACAAACTCTGCTAAACATAAACTGACTGAGAGACTTGAGGTCTTAATAAAGGACCCTGACACTTTACAGATATGTGGCCTGTACCCCCTAGTCACCCGGGGTAGAGGCTACGGGTGTGTTTCAACCCCAGAAGGACCTAAATGGATCCCTGGAAAGTGGATCAAACCTTTCTTGACAAAGACATCAAAACCAAAGCAGCCTGAAAACGCAGTAGCAACAGCCTGGAAAAGGAGGAGAAACAAGACCTCCTGAATAAACAAGAAATTCTCCTCCCAGGCTGCAAAGACAAACATTCCCTTTCCCACCTTCTCTGTGTTTCCCTCCCCTAAGTGGCCCTTTGTTTTGAAAGAGAGGGAGTCCAAGGGAGCCATTGTTATTTAAGTTAATTGTATTTGTATTAATTTTATTTATGTTACACTGTTCCTAAAGTTATGTCCCATAACTGCATGATGACATCCTACATGCTGCTGTCCCACCTGCCACTGCAGCTCCTCCTGTACACTGGGAGCTCCAGTAGCCGGATTCCTTCAATTATCAAGGACATTGTATGGGGTTTCTTTATGGAGTTGTTAATTTTATTAGCCCATCCCATTTTTAAGTGTTTGGTTTTGAAATCCCTTAAGCCTTTCCCCTCATTTCAATGTAATAAAGAAGGGGGAGATGTTGGGGTGGCTCAGCCTGCTCTCGGGCTGAAACCATCAAATGTCAGTCACCAGAAGAGATCACTGAGGTCTAGGTTACCTCCCCCTGGGTGGCTCCCAATCCTAAATTACCTCCCCCTGTGCCAGAAAGTTCTCCCTTTTGTAGTTATTAATTGGTTCCCTGTTATGACTCCTGCCCCCCTGTTTTCCCCATTTGTTCTGAAAAATTGTATCCTCCCCTCTGCTTGTACCCCATTGGTTGTTTTCCCTTTCCCTGCCTTACTCCACCCCCCCATAAAGGGGGCTAGCCCGTGTCTCCTCGGCGCTTTTTGCTGGTCCCTGGTCCCTCCTGCAAATAAACCTGTTGGAACTCACACCAGAAGCCCCTCCCGCCTTCTTTGCCTCCGGGCTAACGCCAGCCTGATCATCGGCTGCCCGACGTGCTTCCTCTGAGGAGGAGCCAGCGCACGCACCCATCTCACGCTGATTCCACTGAGCCGTCCAGCGAGGACGCTGTGGAGGCCAACACTGCGTCCCCTCTGCCCGAGGGCACGCCGGGGCTTGTGGTGACAAGCCCCCGGTTGCGTTAAATCTCCTTTTTTTCGTGTGTGCCCAAGGTGGTGTTCTGTGTGAAGTAGCTGAAAATGTATTATGTCAGAGAAAATCAGGTAGAGAATGAACCTACAGTGTGGTAGCTAGCTGAGAGATAAGGACCTGCTGTGAAATTATCACTATAATGGTATTTGGGGTAAACAGATTTTGGGTAGAATAAATATTTGCAACAGGTATTTTATGATCTTATGCCCCGTGGAATACCAGCAGAGAGAATGTGTTTAGAGGATGTGTAGTGGGTTCAGCTCGTAAACTGGGTGGAAACACCAATTAGAGTGTAGTGGTTTGGTTCAAAATATCCATTATTTACTTATTTTCCTTCTGTGAGATAAGAATTAGGAGAAAGCAAAGCAGGCACAGAACTTAAAAGAATACAAAGAAGTTTATTAACATGCTATAAAAAACCAACAACTCTTGAAATTACCATGAAAAGGTAATTTATTTAACAAAGATTTAATCAGGAACAGTACAAAAATAAAAAAGTGTCTCCTCTTTCTCCTCCCTCAGGGTTTCAGCTCTTCCTTCTTTACTGACTTTGGTGTCTCTCTGGTATTCTCTTCACTTGCCGTCACCTTTCCCTCTTCCTCTGACTCAGGAGAGGATTGATGTCTGCAGGCTTCATCTGTTCTGGAGGAAACTTATAGCACTAAAAGAGGGTTAATCTCACCTGGCCCCACAGCTGGAGTTTGCTTATTGTTGTTGGTCACATGATCTTTGCCAGACAGTGGGGCAGCTTCAGCTGAATCTTTGGCCGCACTGGAGGAGGGATGGTGGGGAGCCAGGCCGCGCCGCCTGCACGTAACAGGGCTGGAGGGGGCATGTATGGAACACGGCCACGCCATGGCTGATCCGGCCGGGCCGATCAAGGCCTGGCCCAGCCCTACTGGGCTGCCTGCAGGCCCCACCCCCGCTACCTGTCCGAAAGCCAGAAGACAAGAGAGCTTTCCCAGGCTCTGTTCATTCTTAAATGTGGATCACAGAGGTGTGTCAAGCTTCTTAAGTGGCTTAAAAAGATGTCAATATTCAAACTAGCCAGTTGATAGGTTCTGTCAAATCATAGGGGAAGCTGTAAGCACCTCTTTGCAAGAGAATCACTTCCGTAGCTATGCTAACCCATGACAGGATGTGACACTGGTTGTCCTAGCACTCTCCTGGGATGTGGCTGTCAAGGGTTCAAATCTGTTCACACATATTTTCCTCAACGGTGAATTACTGGCTAAAACCATGAGGGTAGTTTTTCTCTGCATCAACGCCATCTCTTTTCTTTCCTCCCTCCTGAAATTGAATCAAACTGTGCTGGTTTGGCCAAATTTAGAAATACATCCTCTGAGAGAAAGCAGGTTACAAACCACCCCCTCCCCCAGCAGGTTCGGGAAAAGAAACCTTTTTCCTTGGAGGAAAGTGAGAGATAAAAACTATTTATTTAACAAATACACAGGAAAAAAAAATACTAATGCTAAATAATGAAACCTCTCGCTGTAGAGAGACAGCCTGGGAAAATTTCAGAGTTCTTCCATAGTCTCTCTCTCCCCCCCTCCTTGGAGCTGGGATGGGGTGGTGGGCCCACCTCCAGGGCCAAGGCCTTGGTGGAAATTCCTCCCAATGTATTCTGATGTTGAAACTGTCCAGCAGAGGAAAAAGGGAAAAACCCAAAGTCCCAGGAAAACAAGAGTTTTCTCTCCGGAGAAAAAGAAAGCCGAAAACTGGCTGGAAAGCAAGCAGGCTGCTTCCTCCCGCTCCTGCCACTGCAGAAGCAGACCGGTTTTATCTCTGTGTCCTTGGAACATGAAAACAAACTGCTTTGAAAAAGTACGCTTTTCTCTCTCCCCTCTCAGGCTCAGTTTAAAGGCATAGAAAGGCACATATACTAATTTCTGGGCATAGTGCAGTAGGAAATACAACATCAAGTCATCCCGAGACACAAACCTAATTTGTGGTTTTGGCCAGAACTCCTTTTGGGTCCCTTCCAACTCAGTTTACTCTGTGATTCTGTGATTTTATTGTCCAAGATGACAAATTTTTTTGGTGAACAAATTGTTTTGGAAAGTGGGGAAAAATAATCATGTAGGCAAGTTAAATACCAGTTTTCTTTGTTGGATAAAGCAGTTAAAAAGCACCAAATAATTTAAAAATGCCTATTGACAGTTACCTTAAATGGAAAAATGTCCTTCAGCTGTAAAGTGGTGTTGTGTCAAATTTATTCCCTGACACTGAATCACTCTAAAATTTCTGTCTGCATTCCTTTTACACCAAAAATAAATAAAGAATGAAGTGGTCCTCAGTAGCATCCTTTAGAGTAAGGATGTGACTCAAACATGTCTCTTCACTCTGTTCATGTTCTACAAGCTACAATTTGATGTAATATCTATTTAGCGGACAAAATAACAATTGAATAAGATAGCAGATTGTTTAAAGCTTTTCAATAATCACTTAAGATTCAGGCACAGATTCTTGACAGACCTTGAAAGAGAAGATTAAACCATCTGGATGAAGATAGACAGAAAATAAGAAAAGATAATTTTGAATGAGTTGGTAGATGGATTTTCTTTGTTACTGGTGACTTTCAGATGCAATCAGCAAGTGCCTCTTTCAGCTTCTGGTTGTAAATCCTGAGCAAATACCACTCAGTATGTATTTTGAGTTTGAAGTGTGATTTAAAACATGTCCATATGATTTTGAAGGAGGTGTATTTAAAAAAAAAATTAAGATGAACATTTTAGCATCCTCTCTGTAGAAAACCAGCCTAAATTTGTCATGACAAAGAGGTATAGAAAGGTTTTTCACGAATTTCAGAGGACTAGAATGATTTGTCTGTTTTCTGAGGGAATGATTTTGGTAGCCATTTAGGATATTGTACAGAGAGACCAAGGGAAAAAATCTTGTGATAAGGAATAAATATTGTGAACTCAGCAATTTAAGAGGAGGTATTTTGTACTTTGAAAAATTGAGTGTTTTGCTGAGACAGCTCTCACCTGCTTGGATATAATGAATCCTTGAACTGCTAATTCAGATGTCATGTATTTGCATTTTCTGTTAGTTTCCTACCACATCCAGAAGCCTAATAAAGTAATGGGGTAAAGAGAAGGAATGTTTTAAATCTGTGGTGGTGAACCACCAAGCAGCGTTTACTAGCAGCTTGATTTTCAATCAAATGTCAGAATGGCTTTTTTGTCACTACGTTGCTCTAACTTCAACTAAACCTTGTGTTTAGGGACATATATTCTGCGCAGGGGTCATCTATGAGACCCTGTGCACTTCGGCTTGCAGAGGTATGGCTGCTTATCTCCTACAAGCAATTATCTGCCTTCCCTGGTGATGCATACTGTGAGGCTGGAGCGTTGTGAATGTATAATCAAAGTGATTCCCTGCCAGTGAAACCTGTTTCGGACCTTGAAGACAGTTTATAAATTACTTTCAGAGGGGTTTTTCCCCCTTCTATTGAGTATTTGGTAGCATCCATTTCAAATGCAAAAGCAGTGTGGTATGTCCCCTGCCAGCTGGTTGGGTTTTACTGGGAATTGGGTGGGTGACCAATAGTACAGTGTGAAAATTCTATACTCAGTTGCTCTTCTCCAGTAAAAAAAAAAATTTACCTGATAGAATAAACAGAACAAACATTCCATGCCCTTCTTGGACAGTTGTTGGCTCTGAAGTAAAATTGGCTAAACCAAACATTTGCAAGCAATCCTGTGATAAAATAAGAAGCTTTTTTCAGCTGAGAACAGACATGCAAGCTTACCTAGGAAAGGGCTCAAAGTATAGCATCTGGGAAACTGTTTTTCGTCTTCTCCCTGCCAAGCACTTCCATTTCATAATGTCAAATTCAGATAAGCACATTGTAGCCTGACCACTGAATGCTGAACTGACATTAAGAAAAAGATTTGGGAAGCAGTTTGAGAGTCTCTGGAGCAGCAGATTTCAAACAGGGATGCTGCAAAGTAGAGAGGGAAAAGCGGAGTGTTGGAGCGTGTCAGGTCTTGAATTTATAAATGTTAAGACAGAATTCCATTTATCCTTGGTGTGAGTTCATCAGAGTTACTTGTGTCTGTCTTCTTGTGTAAGGATAAAGAATGTAGAGGTGTTTGGGGCATCTGGGTTTTTATAGGTTGGTGGTGATTATAAGGAAAACATACTTGCATGGCAACATTTGCATAATGTGTGCACATCATGAATTGTGATTTTAGTAAGATTTTTTTCCCAAATAAGTGGAAATTTTAGAGAAGAGCTGATTTAAAGTAGTAATATTTGCTCCTATGTCAGTCTTTAAAAGCAGCAATAAATTTAATATAGTGGCTTAAATTTGTTTTGCCTCAGCACAACAAGAAAAAAATAGAATAAATTCCTTAAGGGCAAGTGGCAAAGTAATTATTTGAAAAAAATTCTCAGTAATTTCAGTAGGGCACTGTTTATGATCAGATGGAATGGCAAAACTCTTGGTAAGGTTTTTCATGTTTTGCCCTCTTCCAGCTGCTTGTGTTTAGCAAGTGCATTCATTTCAATGAATGCAGAGTGTTATGTATTAAGCTGAATGTCCTATTTACTTCAGTGAAACTTCGATCTCCAAACAAAAATTTCTATTGTCATTAGAAAATAATTGCTAAGTTTCATTGTCTGAAAGCACTTATGTACTGTCTCAGCCTTCCTTTCTGGCTGGCCAAGCCACAGATTCTGTGCAAAGCAGATCTCTGCCCCGTGCAGATTGCCTTATTAATTCTGCTCAGACCTTGCTCTCCAAAAATCAGCGCACTGTTGTTTTCTCATCTCTAACCAAATATTCGTCATTAATCTGCTTTGGAGTACAGCATGGTTTGTGACATGTCAGTAATATATCTGACATAAGCAATCAGGTGAAACATTATTGTAAGGCAAGCAGGCCAGAGAAACAATTTTAAAAATTAATAAGGGAATAAAATATGTGCATTTTATATATTTGTTTTTCTTTAAACAGTTTACAAAGAAATTGTTTTCTGTTCTGATAAATTTCCTGCATATTTCTTGCAGTGTAACTGTCCCAGTGTGAGCTGCTGTTCTAACAAGGAAGAAGGGCCAAAGCCATGGTTTCGAATTTTTGGAATTACTTTTACTTTGACATGGCAAAATTATTGAACAATAGTGGATGATCCAATGCAGAAACACATATTTTCATCCATATACAGCATAACGGTGAATTTGGACTCCATTAGGAAGTCCAGCATTTTTTATAACTTGGGATGGACTGCTGGTTTAATAAAGACCATGTCACTTTGAATAAGTGGTTTTAGCAAGTGTTTCCCTTTTGTGGTATTTGTCAACTTGAAGTTGATCCTCTTGGCCTTGAAAAAAATACTTTTTGCAGATTTGGATTTTTCTCTTGAGACACAGTTATACCTGTCTGGAATAAGAAAGTATAGATTCTACCTTTGGGTGCCTCTGCAAATTTTCATTTTGGAGTTCGTTCATTATCCTTCTCTGAGAAAAGAAGAGGTAAGGTAAACAAGGAGTTTGTTGTCTGCATCCACAGCAATGACAATTCATGGAAAAATATCAAATATTGACTTCGGAAGTCTTACACTGACTTAGTAGGGTGAGAATCAGGCATATATTGTTATAGTAAAAAGGAAAAGAAAATCTATTACACATTCTCTCTGGGCAGTTTTGGCTCAATCTATTGTATTTTCTGCTTCCTTTCCCTTCTATGAGTTGTATCTACCTATTGTCATAAATGGATTAATAGGGAAAAGCAATATTATGACAAACTCATATGGTATTCCTGCTCCCCTCATTCTTCCAGCCTTGTAGTTATGTAGGAGTCTTCTTCAGCCTGATGTGGTTATGCTGGATTTGACATGTGTTATTCTATTAAAGATGTTTCTTGCTGCCAAGTACTTCTAGGGGAAAAAAAACCCACCTGAAAAATAACAACAAAAAACCTCCCAAACAAAAACCCACTAACCCACACATGATAAAAACAAGCCAGAGATGAGTATCTGGCTCTGCATGCCAGGTTGGTTTGTTCTTGAAGAGATGCTTCGTGGTGCAACCTCTGTGAATTTCTGTCGCAGGATCCTATGGATGTGATGTATTGACTTTCACTTCCCCCAGTAAAACCAGGCAAATCTTCACCACAATTTTTCCCAGACCTATTCATTTACAGAAAATTCATGGAAAAGTAGTTAAAACACCTAGAATGATACACCAGCAGAAGTTGTAAGCGCTTCTTTGTGCCTGAAGTATTTTTGTAATTTCTGCAGAGCTGTCTACCTTGGCTTCAGCAGGAGAGGAAATGAGCCCTGTACATGGTAATCCTTCTGGAAGAAATTCTTCCGAAAGGAGACTCCTTTTCCGTTCCCTCTGTGGAAAATGTGATTCAGTTTGCACAGCAGCTGGGGCTGAAATCTACTTTCTCAAATCAGCGAAACAACACTAAACTGCTCTCATTTCTGTCAAAGAGCTGGTGCTGTGCCAGTGCTGCCGTCTCATGTCTCAGTGTTTTGTAAGATTTGACAAACACTGCGCTGAGGATTTGGAAATCACTTTGCCATTTGGGGGTCTCACATGGGAGGTGAGACGGAGGAAGTCTGACCAAAATGAAATATTTTACTTTACATGTCAGTCGTGCTGTATAATCTTAAAGGAAAACATGATGCCTAAACTGGCTGCCCACTGAGATTTAGGCAAACTCTTGGAAGGGAGATCTTTTGGATATGAAGTAAATGCTAAATGGGTTGTGCATGGGGGAAGTGGGGTATGGAAACTTTGCTTTCTGCCCATTGCTTAGATTTCTGTGACAAACAAAAAGACACTTGGAAATGGTGTGGCTGCTGCAGAAAGCAAGTCTCCATAAATTCCAGCCCCTGATCTCTGGAATAGCCATCTGGGTTTGGCAACAAGAAGGTTTTCTCAGCTTTATCTTTGTTAATGGGCAGAACACTGATTTAAAAAGTCAGCTTTGATGTAAAATAGAAAGATGTTTCACTTTGGTTTTGTGGTGCTTTGAAGATTAAATACACGTGATTTCTCAGATCTCTTTGTATCCCCCTTATCCTTACTACTTCAGTTGCTGTTCTCTAGGGTCTAAGACCTTGTAGGAAATGCTGTTTTCAGAGATGAAGGTGTTTTGCACTTTGGTGGTTTGCCTTTTCCTGTGTAAGTACACTTTGTACATGCCCAGGTGCCTGTTGAAGGAACCCTGTGTTCATATCTGGTGGAAAAGATAATGCCTTGCAAAAGATTAGTTTCAAAGACCAGCAGCAATGTTTGAATTCAGTTTATTTGGCTATCAAAGCTGGGGGAATGGTGGAAGGGAATAAGTAAATTGCTTTTCAGAAGTGGGGACTATAAGTGCAATAAAGGCTTTTTGAGTTGTAGTGTTTGCCAGGGCAGTAGGATGGACTTGGGTGTAAAAGATGTCAGCCAGTTCCAGTTTCCTTTTGCCCTATGGGGCAAGAAGGACCACTTTGTTGTCTAAACAGAGGACTTTATACGTGTATTGTTGTAGCAAGATAAATGGGTAAAAAAGGGAGCATATATTTCTGGATGTAGTTCAATCTTTTGCAGTTGCATTGGGATGTAATTTTCATAAAGGATATCAAATAGCAAGTATCATAAATCAATCTTAAATACTTAGAAGTGAAAACAAATTTTCTCTGTGGGCAGGTTGTATCTTGTTTGTGATGACACTTCTTGTAACTGCCCTCCAAATGTAAACAGTTCTTTGTAGTGGAAATTGCCTATTCCATGTATTGCACATGGTGGAGAGGAATTTGGTGGTTCCTCTGTTTCTAATCCTAGTGAAAGACTCTGTAGGAGTTTGTGTCTGGAGGTTAAGGGTGTCCAAGATTCTTCACTTGCTTTCTCTCTGGAGAGCCTGTGTTACGTTTTTAGATGCTTTGTACTGTTCTTTTGTCTGTATTGTAACACAGAGTGAGGAAAAAGGGGTTCCTTTGTATTTTTTAGATAGTTGATTCTGCAATTCTTCTTTTGGAATAATTTTTTTTGGGAGGCAAGAATAACAATTGCTTCTGTGTTTCCCTGCAGAGGCTTATAAATACCTATTGCCCTCGTATTGTACTTGAACATGAATAAGTGTTATTATTATTTCTGGATTATCACTGATTATTTCCTTTGCTGTATTCTATGTTTTTCTTATACTATTTAGCTGGAATAATAAGATGATTTTACTGAATAGCAATGAAAACAAGTACCACTTAAATGGGAAGCTGGCGAGGTGTGGGAAGACGTTTTGGGGTACACACCTGGGTGTCTTACTAGGATGTGTGAATCTTCATCTTTAACAAACCTGTGGGGTTTTTTGGGGTATTTTTTTGCATATTAGCCACTGCTAAATGCAGAAAAAACAGGATACATTTTGTATTGGATTTATCCTTACTCCTGTGGAAAGGTGGATCTCAGGCATTCAGTAACAGTCTAAATACCTGTGGTCTTATGACACAGAATGGGTGTTTTCTCTGTATAGGAAAAAGAAATCCATATGTATAATGGATTGTGATATAATTTCCAATTTTCTACAAAGGAGTCCTGTTTATCATCCTTCCTTTATATTATGATTGGACTTTTTTAGGATGTTCTTTGTCTTATTTCTGTCTTCCCAAGTTATTTTTTTCTTCAGTAAGGGGAACTTCTGTTTTCAGACTCTTTTTCTTCCAGAAATGTAAGTCTGCTTCATGGCTTTCTTTGACTCTGGTGATGAGAGAAAGTTTGATATATATTACCATATTGATGCTTTTCTCTGACATTAATACAAATGAAGTGAAAAACAATCCCTAGATGGGAGAAAAAAACAAATGGAAAATGCTTTTCTACTGTAAAAGTACGTGCTAGAAAAAATTGGAAAGATACTTTTAGAAACTGTTGGGTTTGTTTCCATTCCTTTGAATCAAGTGTTGTGTTTGTATGCATAGGAGCATACATGTTTATATGGTTAAATAGGGGCATTTTGATAAGAGTCGATTGTTCCAGTAGTGTGTTCTATTGCTAAATTTTCTCTTCTTATGGAAGAAAACATGATATTCACACTGTGTACTTCTGCAAAGAAACTATCAATGTGTGACACTGTCTTTAAGACATTTGCTTTATTTAATTGTCCTGTGTGCCTCTTACACCAGTTCCCTTTTGGTTGTCCAGAGTTTTAAGGATGTATTTATAGCTAGTCCTTTTTTATTTTGCTAGTCTCCTTATTTTTAAATTAATTACAGAGTTTGGGCTTTGTATTGTAGAATTTAGTGTTAGAAAATACAACAATTAATCACTGAACTGAAGTGTTAGGAGTTTCTGGAGGGGCTTCAAGGTTAGAACAGTATGTTACAGGAACAGGTTGAGTATAGCTTGTGCCTGCCTTGGGAACCCAAATGGACTGAGTGACTCTTGACCTCTTCAAGGCATTTTGACTCTGATTCTGTTTAAACTAAGATGAAGAATTATTGCTACTATATTCATATGTAAGTAGCTACTCAAAGGATGTCTGAAGTGACCTTGTCACATGGATTTTTGTTCCATATTTTAAAATTCAGGGATCCCATTCATTCCAGCATACCATAGTACTGATGAGAAATCTTAAAGGAGAAAGAAGGGCATCCATATTTTAGGCATAGAGATGCAGGATCAGGATGTGCTGCTGAGCTTTTTCCATCAGGTTCGTAAGTCCTTTCAATTTTTTGCAGCTTTTTCTACCTAGCTGAGTTGCTCTAGAACCATCACAGACATCCATAGAAATATTAATTAATTATCACTGATTCTGTCATGTAATGACATGAGATACCTGTGGGTATACTCTAATCACAAGAAAAACAGTTAACAAGTATCTAATGGTATTGAAATAATTGTATCAAAACCACAGTATATATCTGCTTGTTAATTTAATAGTGTCACCTGAATAAATAGTCAATTCACTTAGTACTATCTGTACTTTAATCCATTGATTTAATCCATATACTGTCAGTGATGCAAATATTCATGCAAATATGTCTATTTTAATCAAAAATGGTAATAAACTTTTCAAGCAGTATTTAAAATACTATTAAAAATTATCTTATGTCATGTATGAGAGGGAAATGCAGTGCTTCTCTGGGGACTTGTGAGATAGACGAGCCATAGAGCAAAGCCCCAATTTCATCTTAAAAAGGCAAAACACAATTAGAATTTACCCATGAAATGTGTAGAAATGTAATATAAATATCACCCTGTTTTGTACTGTAAGCATGTGGCATCAATTCTATTCAGTCATCTGGCATATCCCTTAATACAAATGACTTATTTCACTCTGGTGTGTACCCATAGGGAAATTTCTTTCCAGATGCTTGGAACAGGGATACAACCCTACCATGAATGGTCCCATTCTGCCTATTCCAGTTTTATTTCTAGAGCTCCGTGTCTCTTTGTTGCAAACTGTGAAATTCCCCCTTTGCAAGCATTTAAACCCTAGGAATTCTGCTTAAGTATAACAGGATTCTGTTTAATTAAGGAATGAAGGAATAAAGTCAGCTTTTCTTCACATACCATATCTTTTTGTAGGATTGTTTCTGGTGTATGTACATCACTGAGGAGAGTGTGTGATGTGGTGTGGAAGTGGTGTGGGGGTCTATGTAGCATGGAAGGGGTATGGAGACATCTTTTATCCATGTCTTTTTGTTGTTACTTCCATTCTTTCCTACTCTCCTCCTCAACCAAGCATAGAGCAGTAGACCTGCAAGTACAACTCCATATGGAGGAACCTATCAAGGTCAAAATACTTCAATCACGCCTCCAAAATGCTCATTTTGTGTCAAGAATTGTGCTGCTTGAATTATTTGCAAGTTCAGGTTGAGGTATTGCCATTTGTTTTGTCAAAGGTGAGCTAATGTGATGCTCTGGAAAGGCAGGGGAACCTGGAGAAGAGATCTAATTATAACTGCAGCTTATTTCAGTAACATTTCAGGAACACTGGTGGGAACTGTCACTTCTAGCAGGATGATGAGTTGTATTTTTGTTTCTTGCCCACAGTACCTAGAAAAATGTTTGCTTACTGTAGCAAATTAAATAATGTTGCTCTCATAATCTGGGACCATAAAGGAGAGTTACTACTAGCCTGCATGTCCCATCCAGGGACTCCATGCAGTTTTTTTCCCATCAGGATGTCTAATCAATTACAACTCCCTTCTGGGTTCTCTTTTGTAGACATGACAAAGTCTCGGGTGATTACTTAAAAATTTCAGACAGTTACAATAAAAATCTCAAACCTTTCGGAGCAAAAAAAATCTTGTTGTTAATTTCAATGCTCTGTATGACAGGGCAAAAAATTAATACCACATTGCTTAAACTGAAATAAAAATGATAAAATGGGTGGCAGGAAAATTAAATTTTAGTGTGTATCTATAATTCCAGTGAGACTCTTTTGTTTCACCTGCTGTCTCCATTAACTGAATGCTGTTTCTGTTACAGAAAACCTTTTTTCTTGTATGATTTGCAACAATAAGTGCTGTTTTGCTAAAGACTGAGAACAAATCAGAAGGGAGGAGTCTAGGCAGTAAATATTTGTGAAGTGTATAGGGCTTCTTGTGCCCTGCTAGTTAAAATGTGTGCTGTTTCAGATTAAATGTAGGCTCTGCACTGGGAAAAGCTATTTAAAGAAAACTTGTTTTGTCTCTGATACTGAGAGTGTAGAAGTAGGTGAAGACTGATCAAGAATAATTGGTTATGAATATTTAATCCATGAAGGAGTTTTCAGTGAAAAATAAGATGACAGAGGCAGAAATGGATGAACATAGCATTGGGGCATTATGCAAGGAGAAACAACCCGCCTTTATTCCAATTTTTATTGTGCAAGGAGAAAGTGGAGCTCAAGATATAGGTTAGGAAAATTTGCCCTTCAACATCTATGCAGAGTCTGTGCATATTTCAGGTTCTGCATTTTCACATTTTCTAAATAATGACATTATTATTACTATTATTATTATTAGTTGTCACTGCCCAGAATAAATACAGGAAAACATTCAGCAGAGTGGAATGGTATTTGAATCCCTACATATAACTTCATCTCCATTGTTTTAGATAACTTTTCCTTCCTTCCTTTTCCTGCTGGTCCACTGGATGGCTCTGTGATCACTCACATGCTGTACCCAGGCATTTCTCTGTAGTATGATCATTTGCTTAATATCACACCAAAACCTCTGTTTCTCGGTGTCGAAGGCAAAGACTGCTAATTTCAGCAGCAGAAATAATTAAGCAGGAAACATGTCTGTACCAAGAGCAGTGGCACAGAGAAGGGCATAACTAGAGTGGCTGTGAAGGGCCAACCCCTGGTCCCTCCTGGGCAGCTGTTGTTTTATACCATCTTGAAATGTCTTTGTGGAGAAACACAAATAGGTGAAAGGAGGGTTTATAGGGTGCAGCATTATTGAGATTGGGTCTAGTTCAGGTGTACATCTGGGTTTATGGGTGAGAATGATTCCGCTCCTCTTTTTGAGTAGGGTTTTCCACGAGGATCTGATGGTCCCATGTCCCAGCAAGACAGAGGGGTGTGTAACTTTGCTATTCCAGATGAAAGTATCCTACACTGTTTGAGAGGATCCTTCCCTGGTGTTAATGTCAGTATTAAACAGTATGCTTGGTAAGAGGGATTTGCAGCCTTGGCCTTGTGCCTTGCATATAAATGCATATAAATATATGCAATGGATGTACTCAGTGTCAGATGCACCGCAGCATCCACAGTGTGATGATGCACGTTTTTGATGGGAAATGTTAATACCAGAGAAGTGCCATCCAGGCAGATTGGGGCCTGGCTAGGGCAGACATGGCTGTGGTTTCCACACTCTCATTATCTGTGTTCTTGAGGTTTTCTCTTAGAAGAGAAATGAGGAAACAAACAGATGCAGACTAATCTGCACTCTGCAAAATGTATGTTCTATCTTAGAAAGATATCTAGAGGGGAAGTAAATCTTAAAGGCCAATGGTGCTGTAGTCGATTAAAACTGAGGAAAGCAAGAGCTTTTTATAGCTGTCTTTTCCTATAAATCACTGACTTACTCTCCTTGGGAGATTGCCAGTGTAAAATCCAAGAATTTCTTGGCATTACTAAAATCAGAGGAGACCTAGTTTATATTCCCAGACCGGTGCAGAACAGAGCTGGGCAGAGTTTCATTTCTGCACTGTAGCAGAATAAGCCTCTAAAAAAATTATCATGTACATTCACAAATTAGTATAGCACCGTGTAGTGACACTACTATAAATTGTATCACAGGGAACTACTGCTTTAGTGCAGTGTCTTTAGAAAAGTGCTTAATACATAAGAAATCCTTGAATTCTATCTGGTTTTGCTTCTCTGAGAGACTTGAGCTGTGTGTGCAGTGTGTGAGCAAGGTCAGAGAGCACGTGGACAGTACCCTGATCGTCTGCATTGCTTAGCTGTAAGATGAGGCTTTTGGCACTTTTGAATCATTTCCTCTAGTCCCTGCTGGAACAAAGATTGGGAACAGTCCAGAGGATGTGTTGCGCCAGGAGACACTTCCTAAAAGCCAAGTGGCTGGGGCTGTCTCAGGTTTGCTTTCTTCCAGCGTTGGTTCCGGAGGCTTTGCCTTGAGCGTTCCCGCATCAGTGTGCTGATGTGAGGGGTTTTTGCTTACTGTGCCTTTCTCTCTTAGTTCTACTCTGAATGTTTTCTTACTCTGAATGTATAAAACCTTTTACCTGTGAGACTAAAAAAGAAGCAAACTTGCAGAGTTCATCTACTGTGAAAGTGAAGGAAGGTGGATTAGTGGAACTGTGCTGCTGGCAGTAGGTAGATTATTTAATAATTTAATGCAGGCAAGCAGTCTATTTATAACTTTTTCAGTAGTGTACAGTAGTTTTCCCTAATTGCTAAGCAGCCTGAAAATAGTTCCAAGGTCTTAAATGATAGAACCTCTTCTAATTAGTGAGATGACATTGTCTCCTTGTCTCAGAAAAACTCGCTTCAGGACGCTGTTGGGTTCTTAGCACCATAATGTGCTGCACAAAAGATTTCCTAGAAATCAGCAATGCTTTGGAAGGTATTTTTAAGAACAACAGAAAAAGCAAGCCCAAACAGGAATTCTTGCTATAGCTGTACGTACACTTCTGCCTATGTGAATGGAGTTATTTGAAAACTTTGGACTTAATTTTTCCCCTTTTGAGTTAAGGGGATTTAGCTCAGATTATTAAATAACATAATTCATTGCTTGGTAGCCATTGGAAAAGTAAAAGTCTTATCTAGTTATAGAAGGGATGATAATCACAAAAGTGGCATGCATCCTCTGTCTTCAAGCATTTTGTCCAAGCTAAGGTTCATGAAGGAGATGAGCAGTAAGCCATAATAAAAGTGGTAAAATATTTTCTTATCTGGAACTATTATGATCATAAGACATGATCATAATAAAACTAGGAACACAAAATTATAGCTTTCCTTCTGATTATCATTTGCTCTTGTTTTATTAACATGTTAATAATTTAATATTTGTTAAAGATTATTTTTGAGCTGGTACATTATCTCATATAACTCTGGTGGGGGGAAATGAAACTGGAATTAACTTTCAATTAACTAATATATATCTAATAACTTTTTAGACTGTTAAGCAAAACAAGAATAAGATAATTACAGATGGATTTTAAATTATAACAAAATGAAATAATAGAAAAATATTAAAATGAAAGAAATGAGGACAATATTTTGCCTGTGTATCATAACTGGTAATTAGATCAAATACAATTCTTTTTGCTAGCTAAGAAATTTTTTAAGGACCATGTGGGTACATAAAAATAATGAGCTGCTTTTATTAGTTCATCTTAGGGCTGGTTGCATCCAGCTATACCCTCAATTTTTACACGTATATAGGTCTATACTGATACAGATACACACCTCTTAACTGTTAATGTAGGAAACCCACATACCCATCTGTGTTGGTCTGTGATTATTTTCCTCTTTCTTTCCTTCATTAGATGCAATCGCTCTATTTGTATCTACAATTGAAGTGCTTAGAAAGGAGCAATTTGGTTTTGCCCTAGAGTCATAATCCTGTTTCATATATTGCTGTTTTAAATGCTTTTCTCTGACAACATCTAGATTTTTGCTTCTGTCATATAAGAATAGAATAGATTAGAATAGAATGTGTATTTTTCACATTTATACCTCTGCTCCTTTCATTCTATATGAACTCAAGGCAGTGAAAAATGGACAGAATAGAGAAGTGTGATTTTTAAATAGGTTTTTTTTTTGCCTGAGATAATATTAAAAAAATATAAAATCTTAATTTGGTAAGATACTTATAATTAATATCTTTCTTATGATGGGTGGATTATAGCAGTTTTAAAAGACTTTAAAAATTCTTCATCTGAGATGACCTGTATTCTTTACTTGCTTTAAATTAGCTCTAGGTATTTAAGGCTTTATTTATGTTAGAGGAAATCGTGGGGGGGGGAGGTGAAGAGGAGACCCAAAACTCCTAATTCCAGATTTTTTGGAACAAATATTTGTTGAAATGCTCAGAGCTATCTTCTCACAGTTCCAAGGGGTACGTGACTGGGGAAGAAAATCCTGAAGAGAGGGAGATCAGAGATTTCTATATCAAACAAAGGAAGAAATTGTATTAGGGTTTTAACTTCAAAAAGCTTTCCAGGGCAGCAAGTCAGTCTTTGAAGTGGAGGGAAAAGGGACAAGCAAGAGAGACAGGAGAGAAGGGGAGGTTGATAGTCCCAGTTCCCCTCAGAGGCAGTGGGGCTTCTGTGGCCGAGCCATTGCACAAAAGTATTCCTCATAACAGACAGAAGATATTTCTAACTTAGTCATCAAGAAGTTAAGGCTCAACTCTGAGCAGCTCTTCGGTTTCATTTGAGGCTTATGTAATATTTATAAGGCAACTTTGGTGTCTTCATTTTCCTGGCATAAGAAAGAATAGAAGATGATGAAGTCTCAAGTCTACTCCTGTAACCTTAATACCTGTAGTAAGTCTCAGCACAACTTTGCAAAGAAGGTCTGCAGAGTGCATTGGCACTGATCGCGTGCAGTGTAAGAAAAGATTTAATGACCCCTACCTGGGGATTATCTCTTTTTCTTGTCTTCAATGTCTTTTCTTGAGAGCATCACACTGACATTTGAATAATACTGTTAGGCCTGAGAACTTTGGCTGGCTCTTAGAAGTAGCCACCATGCAGAAACAAATTGTCTATGATTTAATGATGAATTTTGGAATTCTATTAACTTGAAAATATTTGAATGTGATTATTTTCATATCTTCCTGTCTGAGATGTGCAGGAATAAGCAATTAAGTGAGCTGTAGTAACACTGACTTTTTATCTTGTCTGACTTGTGTATTCCCCCCTTTTGTTTTTTTTTTAAGAAAGATACTCTTTTTTACTGTAGGGTCTAAAAAGACATATCAGCTCTGGAAGTCAGGACAAACTCCATTCCCTTTCTAGGGCTATCTTTATGGGTCTAACTGTTTCTCTTGGCTCTTTCCCTCCCCATGGACAAAGGGTTAATGGAATAGTGCTTAAATGAGAGACTTAACACTAAAATTTCTTAGTGTGTCAAGAGGTTGTACACAGATTTGTGGTACTTGTTCTGTGCAGTCCAGGTGAGTGGTGGAATACTTAAGAGCAAGCTGTTAGCCAGAAATGGAACTGAGGATCCAGGAAGCTCTACTCTGTTGTCTAAAGAAACAACTGAAGTACATGGGGAAAAGTGTGATGGTGTCCACAGGGCAAGGAACACTCAGATCTTTGCCCAGTGCCTGGAAATCACGTCCATGCCTTGGAGCCTTTACCCACAGCATTACTGTAGCAGTTCCATACAGGGGATTAATTTTAAGAATATAAACTGTTAAAATGTGTAGTTTCATTCAGGACCAGCGTGAAGTGTCAGCACAACCAACTCACTGGGATACCGAGCTCTGTGTGTGGATGGTGAAACAGCAGTAAAGGAAAATGTGGTCCTCTGGCAAAACAGCAGCAACTGTTAATTAATTTGGGAAACAAAAGAGGAAAAATAAATCTTTTAAGCAGTTTGGGCTTGAGCTAAAATAGTACAGCAAGATTAATATCAGTAATTGTCATGGCTGTTAATTAGTACTGGGACCACACATACAAAATGTGACTCGCACAATATACTAAAGAAGTCACGTCTGAGTCAGGTTACAGAGAAAAATGGTTTTGCTGTAGCCTATCTTCGTATATTAAATAATTTTTTTCCTCTGTGCAGTGTATGAAGTCTTTAGGGAATAGAGCTTATTAGAACTTAAGTGATAGCCAATACATTTGCCTGCATCCTCTCAAAGTTTGAACTCCCATATGTCAGCTCCAAAGCAGCAAACTCAGCTTCAGTATTAAAGATCTTGGAGCCCTAAGGCACTGATCCAGTGTGAATGGAAATTCCTTCATTTTCTTCATGATATTTTAAAATTCCTGACAAATCAAATGGCATTATAAAGACATTTAGAGGATTTAGCTCAGCTTCCTAAATCCTTTGGTGGATCATAAATATTTAAAGTTGATTATTTAACAGAAGGGAGATAAAGGAGGATATTTACCTGTGAGCTAATTTAAATAAAAATACGCCTCTGCATAGAGTTTCCTTTCTTTGGAATCTTAACTATCAACTGCTAACTTGCAAAAATAAGTTCATTCTTCCGGAAACTTAGAGAAAGATGGATATAAACCTGAAAATCTTAATATATTGTCATCTTAATATATTGTATATCTTAATACATAGAACCTTTTAGTACTCCATTCACATGGATTTCAGTTCTAATAAATGTTTGTACAGAAAGTTCACTTATGATAATCTTCCCTAGAGAGTAATATTGGATTATGAAACTGTTGCAGGTTGTCACTCAAATGTTTCTTCACTCAAAGACTTTTTGAGTTTTATGATTCTTTGCAATTCTTAAAAAAAGTCTCCCCCTCCTAGCACCTTCATACTATCGATGTACCTTGCTTTGGCATAGAAATGTCTAAGGGCTAGGAGGTCACGATAGTGAAGACCCAGTCTTTCCTGGAATTGATGGGATTTGGAAGGGCTTTTGGGCTAAGGAATGGGGTGAGTTACAGGATCAGCTTTGCTGCTCTGACTGCAGAAGCTTTAAGGACGTAAACGTCCACTGAATGTCAAGTATTTTTAGAAGTGTACTTCCCTTCCCTCTCCCCCCTGCTAATCTTGGGCAAGTCTAGGTTACACCAAAAAAATTATTGAATATGATATTAATGTACAGGAAAGTAATATTGGTAACTCAGTGCAACTCCATCTAGTAGGAGATGCATTGTGGTCCAGGAGGGAAGCAGGCTGCTCTCCCGCATTCACACAACCTCTTCCTATGCAAACAGAGCTTCTATCCCATGGAATTCCACTGGGTATTTGACTGCTTCACATGGATATGTGTATCCTTACTGGGAGAGACAGGGATAATGAGTTTGGAGCTCAACACTGCTTCTGATCCCTAAGTGCTTTAATTGAAAGACTCTTCATTGCAAAGTAAAAGCCTCCACTCACTTTTTTCAACCAAACAGATGAAATAAAGAGAAACCATTCCAGGATGCACTAACCTCTATGGGGTGCATGAACCTTGCAATTACTTTTAATGGAGCTTCCTATTTGTGTTGGGAGCTTAGTCACTCTAGGCAAGATTTGTCCATCTTGGGCCAGAGATGTAAAGCAACAAGGATCTGCTGATGAGAAAAAAAAAGATTCCTATTAAGTGTCAAGATTAAATCAAGTTCCTACTCTTCCTCTTGGCAGCGTGAAGCCAGGCAGAAGGCAGAACCATATGTGCTTCTCCTAAGTGCTGGTTTGCTGAAGTGTCGTTAGCCAGATTTAAGTGTTCTCCTTTAACTGTTAATAAGTGTGTTCTGGGACACTGAGTTACAGTACAGAAAATCACCACACTTGTTTCCAATATTTGAAAATGTGGTTTGGTGCTAGAATGAAAAAAGGTTATTTTGACTGTTAGGTGTATTTTGTTTATATACATGCTGACACACATGAAGGTATAAAGTATAAAACATAAATTTAGATACAGTACATGAGAATGGGAAGCTGGACATGTGTTTTGTGCACAATAGGAGTTAGAAGTTTTATAGAAGTACCAGATCAAAGGCTTCTTGCTGCTGGTAGCTTTGGTAGGATCTCGACCAGCCCTTGCACTGCCCAGCCCTCTCCCCAGATCCCCAGCTCCCTGAGCACAAGCAGTACTTCCAAAGCAGATGAATTCTGGCCAGCTTCAAAGTCTGGATTCAGGTAGTACACAGAAAAAGTGCTTTCGGCCTTCACTATACCCCTTCAGGAAGAGGTCAGCCATTCCTTTTGCTTTACCAAGCTCAGTCTCAGTTTATTTGGATTAGCCACATCCTGGTAAACAGCTAGGGAAGCTGACAGTTATGAGGGACTAAATATCACTAAGAATGTAATTTTATTTCTATTTTGTAATTTTCACAATCCCTGCTGTGGGAAGAAATAATTCTGAACTTCAAGGAAAAGCAAAGAGGCTGGAAAAAGGGATCAAACCAACAAAAACATAGCAGTAATGGCCAACACATGGAAGGTAGGTGGGAGAGCAGAACTGCACCACAAAATTAGGGTTTATTTCTTCAGACTTGTTTCTTTTAAAAGACAGGTAAGAAATTTGGAGTACTGTACCATGTATTCCTTCTCAAAATTGAAGTACAATCTGTTCTGCACATCTGTGAATGCAGATGGTCACTGTTCTTAATAATTTAGCACAAAAACTAACACAGTTCCTCTGACTGAGGTAAAAACCATGTATGTAGCTTGTGTTATTCATCCAGCCATCCTAGGTACACCTTTCATTAATAGCAGCACCATGACTATTTTCACAACAACAAGACCCTACATACATTTACTACAGTAAACCAATTTGTTTTTATAATAAAATATAGCAAAATAGAAGTTAAATCTGAAATTTCTTTGTTGTTAGTAGGAAATGACATCCTTTCCCTACATCCTTTTGCCAAGATTTTAGGTCAATTTTTGTGTTATGGCTTTATATAATGTGTTAGTACATGCTTTATAAAAGGAGCTGAAAAGGTAGTACAGCCTATTATTATGTTTATTGTGTTTTTGGTTTGTTTTCATACACTGATTTCCTCACTTAAAACAACAAAGGAGAAATTTCTGTCAGATGGGGGAAACCACAGGACACCATAATATTGGTGCCTGCAGTTATCTGGGAGAAAAAAGCATGGGAAGTTAGTACTTGATAACTTGTAAGACAATGCACAGAAATATAATTAAAAGAAATTTTGGAGGAGGAAATAGTCTTGGGCTGAATGCTAAATGAAAGACTGTATTAGTTCTTACATAGTATTTATAACTGAAGTTACATAGCTTATTTATTGATCTGGTCCCTTTTGCCAGCATATCAAAGTTAAAGAACTGCAGAATATTTTTTCTTATGTGTTTTTTGGAAGTGAGCCCCAAGCTCTTTAGTAGCACCGGCAAATTCCAGCATCATGTTCTTTCAGTGTTTACAGATTTTGTATCATGTATTGTGCCTCTTCTTCCAGTGTTAAGAAATGCAATTTGTCTTTTATTCCTTACCAAGTGGTGAAAAAATTTTAAAAATGAATGATGGTGATGATCATAGAAACAAGTAATTAAAATACAGTTTTCTTTTTGCTGCCAGTACATAACTTCTTTAGAATATGTTTACAGAAAATTGAGGAAAACCATGGACTTGCCTTGAGTTGGATGTTCCTTAGCAGTGTCATCTTAATGCAGAAACTTGCTCCCTTTTTACAGTGGTTGTAGCTAGTTTTCACAGTGTGTTATTATTTGTTTTTGTTGCCATAAATTGGAAATAACATCAAGAAGTCAAGAGGGCTATGCTGGCGTAGAGCTGGAAAGCAACTGGAAATCAAAATCTGTCCAGGCTGCAAGAAGCTCTTTTGTTCTTCGCATAATCTGTTTTCTTACACCCTGTGATTTTCACAGCACAGCAGCATTTCCCCGTCTCTTTTCCTGAGTCTAAGGATAGTTTTTATTATGACTTAGCCCTGATGTGAACATGCACCTGTCTCTAGAAGGACCTGTACTTTTGACTTGTCAGGCAATGTGTGATTGAACTTAGTCATAAATACTTATTTTGGCCTGAATGGTTTCAGCAAATCTATCTCTTAACCTGCTCCCTTTGAAAGTCTTACACATTTCCGAGCCCTGCAATAATATTGCTCTATCAACAAGGGGAACAGAACTCTCTGTAGATAACGAGTGAAATACCCTTCACTGCCCATATAACCACAGATTCACCTTTATTTACCTTTGGAAACAAGTCATCTGCTCTATAAAATGCTGGTCTAATTACTTTCAGTGAATAGAATCCAAAATTCCTCTGAAACAATACTGTGCCAATGCAAGTTTTTAATGTTTTAATTTGAATTGCTAAAATTGATATTTAAAATGAGACTTTGTGATTCTATTCTAGTACTGGAAGTGGAGAAAAAAGCAGAAATTAAAAAATAAATATCAAATACAGCTATTGTTCAGAGTGCAAATGAAGGCTTTTTTTGAAAAACAAATAAATTAAGATTAAATTGTGAATGTCGATAGGTAAATGGGCGGATATTTGGGTGTATGTGTGGGTATGTGAGTCTGAAATGGAACCATTTCTTACAGAGTATAACCAGTCCAGGCTGGTTTGTGAACTTTGCTAAGGCACACTCTATTTTTATCTGAAATAATTAGTTCGGGGATTTTTTTGTATGGTTTGGTTTGGTTTGGGTTTTTTTCCCAATTTGGCAAAAGGGAAGTTGCTGATTTGTTTGTATGACGTTATTTTGCTTTTAGTATAATTGCTACATGAAAGACAAAGAGCTGAATACGCACACTACACAGTTTAGATAGCCTATGTTGTTTGCCTAGCAGATTGTATTATAATAAAAGTAACTTAACACCTCCCAGGAAGCTCTTTGAAATCTTCAAGAGTAGGAAGGTGGTAAGAAAAGGCTTTCCAAGAGCTTGTGTGCACAATCTCTGTCTAGGCTCTGGACTGTGCTGGTAGACAAGGTATTATTGAAGTTGTTTCAGTCAGTCCAGTCCTTTCTGTTTGCAACCTTGATCCTTTATGTGCAGATGCATTTCTGAGCTGTATTTATCCCATTTGGCATTCACTTTAGGAACGTTCATTGGGAATATAAGGGAAATGTACACTGAAGCACTCAGGAACAGCCCTCAGGAGGGTTGTAGACAAGCTTCTTGCTGCAGAGTAGAGTTATAGCATTTGTCACGATTTTAGGATGAAAGTTGGATTAATGAGGATAAAGACAGCACAGAGTTGTTTCCTCTTAATTAATCAAGGGAGGTGATTCTGCCCCTCCACTCTGCTCAGGTGAGACCCTACTTGCAGTGCTGCATCCAGCTTTGGGGTCTCAGCACAGGAAGGACTTGGAGCGGGTCCAGAGGAGGAACACCAAGTGTTGATCAGAGGCATTGTTCAGTCAGGAAAAGGGAAGGCTTTGGGGTGGCCTAAAATGCAGTTTTCCAGTACCTGAAGTACTGGAGTGAGCCTACAAGAAAGATGGAAAGAGGGTTTTTACTGGAGCATGTAGTGACAGGACACAGAGGAATGGCTGCAAGCTGAAAAAGAATGGGCTTAGATTAGATATTAGAAAAAAATTCAGTGAGGGTTATGGAACAGGTTAACCACAGAAACTGTGGCTGCCCCATCCCTGAAAGTGTTCAAGGCCAGGTTGGATGGAGTTCTGAGCAGCCTCGTCTAGTGGAAGGTGTCCCTGCCCATGGCAGGGGGTTGGAATGAGGTGATCCTTAAACGTCCCATCCAATCTCAAACACTCCGTGATTTTATGATCAGTTGGGGAATACTGAAAATAAGGACTAAAAGCCCCTGCAAACTGTTTCTTCAAATGGGGCTACCTCTGAGGGTGTAATGTGATACCCAAACCCCTTTGGAATTACAGATTTTTATGTGCACCTTTGCAGTGATGTGTCGGGGAGGTACAAATACAGGAACAAAGAGCAACTTAAAGAAATAAATACATAAGTTGTGGTCAGCTTCATTTAACCTGCTATGAGGTATGCCTGAAAAGTATCGGCCTTATTCAACTTGGCAAAATATGAGGGTAAAGCAGATAAACTGTGTGGTTTTTACTGTGAAGCATGAAACTTACCCTCTTCCATGATTATTCAACTGCTATTCCCACCTTCTTCATATGATCTAATGAGCTTGTAGTTACTCTGAGCTTCAGAAAGTTTTAACACAGAGGTTAAACTGTTTTACTGTGCCCTTACTGGTCTAATTTTTGCATTCAATTCAGCTGAAATCTTTGGGTTAAGGAGGTTAGTTTTCTCCAGCCTTACAACTTGAAATAGGAGAAATACAAATCTGTAGGAAACACCGCACCACAGCGCAGGTGCTAGAGAGCAGGAAGATTATTTGGCACTATGCTAAATATCCCAAAGGTTATTTGAGATAGTATATTCACATCAACAAGTGTTATGGGCCCACAGAGGTCTGGGAGAGGGGAATAGGTGGTCTTGAGGATGTTACTTTCACATTAAATATGCTGAAGCGAAGATTATCCTGTAGCATCTGTGGCCAGGTCCTGTCAAGTGAGCAAAGTTTTGGCTCTTGGATTCTGCCTTTTTGCTCAATTTCATCTCCAAAGAATTCCCTTCACATGCTTCCAGAAGTGGGAAAACAAAAAGATTGTAATGATCTGGGGTGTCTCTTTAAAAAACAATCAAAATCAGTCTTTCATCTCTTACTGTTGTGTTGCAAAGACCTGGATTCCATTAGCTCCCTGTGCTATTTTCATTTTTCCAGAAGTCATTGGGCAGTGCAGTGGGAATTCCAGCTGCAGCAGAACACCTGCTTTGGGAAGGATGGTGCATATTTCATTGCATGGTTCAGTATGTCACCTCACTAACAGAGCAGAAGTGTTTTCACCAGACTGATTGTCACTGTTCTGCTCTGGGAAAATTGTCTCTAGGAGAACAGAGGAATCTTCTGTGATAAAATGAAGCCTTGGAAACATTTAGGTAGCCTGCCATGGTTTGTAGGAATGTGCCTGGTATTTATGTGTAGGCTGGGAGTGGGTTTTTCTCCTTCACTTGATTCTCCTTGGCACAAATACGAGATTGGTCTGATGAGGATAAATTGCTCAGGTGGTGTTTCTGGGACACTTCTAATAAAGTGTCAAAGATGATTGCAGGAGAGCTTGGTGGTTTTTACATTATTACTGCATGTTTGGAGGAGACTGACATTTAGCTAAAAAATCAAAATTTAGGAACATAACAAAGGAACGGTTAGTACTGATTTTTGTATGTAAGGGGCGTTTGTTTTGTTGGTTGCTTGATTTGGTTTATAAATTACAGTCTTGCAGGATCTTGTTTTGTTATTCACTCTTTTGCTTCCACCTTCACTCATTCTAAATTATCCTTGCTAAGTAATGGTTTCCACTCAAAGTCCTTTCTATATCTCACAGAAAATCCTGAATGTGTTCAAGAAGGGCACCTTAAACTTTTCATTTAATTCTCAAATCTTTACTTGATAGAATTCAGAGCAGGAGGGAGATATCAGCACTGCCTTTGGCTTTTAATAGGTGAATTTATCTGACAAAAATGGGATGGTTTGTAGTGCTTGTCTAGCTATTTTCACCTCATCTGATATTGATATCAGTGTGAATAATGCTCGTGTGGACCTCCCCTGATAATGTCTTCTTTAAAAGACAGTGTAATCATAAGATCAGGTAAAGTTAATATTCTATGTACCAGAGAGATTCTGTCAGCTGGTACCATTATGATTGTCCTGGATGCTGCATTGTAATTATACAAATGAATGGAAGATGCCTGTCTTGATTGAGTTTTTAATCGATTGGATGGACAGGTTGTTAATCAAGCTAGAAGAGCATTAAAAGCCCTGTGTGGGAGTATTTCTCATACTGTTCTCCTTTTTCTGTTTTATTGATGTTTCTTTTTATTAATTTTTCTAAAGGCAAAAGGATGAAAAAACAGACCAGGAGAAGCAGAATCTTCTCACTTTCATTGTTTCACAGCAAATCAAGTAAAGACAAAAGGAAGGAAATGGAGACTGAAAGGTCTGTCTTAAAAAAACCCATATATATGACTTGTGATTTACTTAATTTTCCAAACAAGTCTGTTACAAAGAACAGAATATGGAGAAGAACGGTTTTGGCCTTTGCTTTCTGAAGGAACATAAGCAGTAAAAAAGGGAACACTCAGGCTCGCTAAAAGTATATGGAAGTTTGTTTAAAAAAATTTCTTTGTAAGTCTATCATAGTGCAAAGCAATAATGTAAATAATAACAGTAAATAGATCAAGTTCATGGCAATTAAAACACACTCTTAATCAAAAACCTTGGTAAACTGGAATGTCAGACATCTGTCTTGATTTTAGTGACATAATAAGTATTTCTTTGAAGGCATGAGAGGTGGTTCCTGGATCCCAGTGACCTGGCAGTTGGAAAATGGAAGCCCAGTGCTGTGTTGGTGTTTGGAGGTATATTTGGGTATTTATGCCAGGGGACAGGCTCCTCAGAAATAACCAATTGTGAGCCATTTGATACTGAAAGGAAAAAACCCCTAAATTAAAAATCTGCTTATAAGGCTGTGTTCCCTGGGCCTTTTCCTTAGCTATAAATGGAAATGTACTATAGGCTGCAATGATGTGCCATTCCTCTTACCTTAAGCAGCATCTCCCTGTCTCAGATCCTGAGACCAGTCCTTCAGAAAGCCCCTTAGTGGCTTCTTTCTAGTATGAGAATTCACCTTTCATAACGCCCTTCACCCTCATTTTGTCAATTTCTTTCCCAACACACTAATTTGGAGCCTTGTTCCCCAAGGTATCTGTGTAGTTCTGTTCTCTGAATATTTCAACACTATTAATTTATCACCAGCACGCTGTATGCACCACCACCTATTTCAGAGATGGGAATGGAATTCCTGACTTCCACTTGTCCTTTTCCTTCACCATCTCTTCCCCCAGAAGAGCCCTTGACCTGTTCTGTGGATGGATGTTGTGGTCCATGCTGGAAATGGTTTTTAAGTGCTTTGAGGTCTTCTGTGAAGGACGGGAAAGGTGAAAACCCACTGATGGGGGAGAGGAAGTCAGACTAAGGATCACCTTCCCACCAGCAGCGCATCCTGTGACCTGCTATAGCTGAAATGTTAATGTGGATTAATCTAAGTGGATTTTTATTAGAAATAGGTCTCCCAGATGCTAATTCTGATGTCGGAGGTTTCCAGCAATATCAATAAAAAGCCAGCAGTGTGGCCTTTATTCCCTACTGCAGTGATGGCATGTGACAAAAATAAGTATGATAATTTTATAGTTTCTTTTTTTTTCTGCCCAAAACATAGCTGTGTTAATCTGAAAGACAGCTGATTTTTCCAGGTCAAAAGTGCCTGGCTACAAATTGATGAGCTATTATGCATGTCTGTGGGTTTTTTTGATGGTTCTGTATTAATAATACACTTGCAGAACAGGCCATAAAAATTCCATTTGAGGGTATTAAAACATACCAGGACATTTAATCAGGTTAGAATTCCTGTCAGCTGGCTGTAGTCAAAGTGTTGTTCAGTCCATCATTAACAAAGTGTGCAGGAGATCAAGACAAATGGCTGTTCCATCATTTCAGATATCACTGGGATGACCTTTTTATTTTGGGCACTTGGCTAGTGGCTGGGTGGTTGTGGGGACACTGCTGGTGAGCAGAGTAGTCCGCCCCTCCTACAAGCAAATCTATATAGCAAGGTAGAAGAACAGAAAACATTTCCACTGTAACAAAGCTTTTTGTAACAGGAAAACATGCATTTTGCAGCAAAATTGTATTAGAGTGTAGATTGCGTCATCATCTTCTATGATTATTCTTTAATAAAGATCCATTTGTTTTGCTGGGGGTGTGATGCATATGGCTGCTCTTGAGCAACCTTAACATGAAAATCAACTTATGGTAGAAAATATTGCAGTTTGAAATAGATATTTTGAGGTGCTGAGAATTTTGCTGGGTAGCAAAGGTGGTGATATTTCTACCAAGATTTGACCCCATGTAAAATCTTTAAGATAATATTGTGCATAAAGCCCCATTAGACAAACTCCAAATTAATATGTCCCTTTTTGCATTGAAATTGAAGTAACTTCAAAAGTAAATGAGGCTGTGAATGAAAATTAAGCTAGAAATTGGAATTGGAATTGCAATACATTATGTTTTTACATGTAGCAAATGCTTTTAAAAATGAAGATTTTCTTGAGACAGAGGATTCTGATTTTGAATAGCTTAGCAGATATCTTTTTCAGCAGCTTCTTAAGAATAGAACAAAAAAAGTTTGTTTTTAGGCTGGAAAAGCCTTGATACAGTCCTTGCCTACATTTTTAAAGTAATACCTTGATAAATGATGCCAATTGTGTTGTGGTCATAGTCTTATTACTTATAAATATTTCAAGTGCAGCATATTCAGCTAAATGAACAAAATATATTTTAATTAATATTTAACCTATTTCAGTTTGGCTTGAATTGATCATACTTTAAGACACTTTATGTTTTGTACTTTTGTGTCACATATGTTTACAACCTCCAGAAACATGAGATTTCTCATGCTTTCATTATTTTCATAAGAAAAAGTCAGATCCTTTCATTCCGTCTGCCTGCCATTCTGGTCATGCCTGGTAGAAACTTTTAAGCTGAGCATCACTACGTGATTTAGGTTTTATTAGGGGTTTTTTTTGTTTCTGTCTTGAAGAGAAGCAACCTGGACACTGTTTACTCAAGGTAAGCTCAATGTCAGTTTGCCTTGGAAGTGTTGCTGAGGAATAGGGATTTGTCCCCACTGTTGGCAGAGGCTGGCTGGTCAAGGGATGAACGATGCTCCTGCCACATCTCAGCACTTCCCTTTGGAAGCGGCAGCCAGCTTGGCTCCTGGTGAATCTGGATAGAGGCAATTCTCCAGTGCTGGCTTTGGGATGATGAAAGCCTCTGAAGCTGCTGCTGCCCTGGCTGAGCTGAAGGGAGGGAGGCAGGAGGTCTTTGGAACAGCCTCACATGGTGGAAAGCCTTCAGTGCTCTCAAGGTGAAAGGCATCTTCTTGCTCCTTTCCTGAATAATTAAATAATTGCAGCAGTGCTAAGGAAGCAGAGTAAAAATTTGACTTTAAAGACTGGTTCTGGTTCGAGTCCTGCTTATCATGGCTTTTTCTTGCATTTGAATTGTGGGCAGAGTTTTCTACAAAATGAGGAGAAGGATAATAAGGTGTTAAACGGGATATAGGCAGCAAAGTTCAGTGACTAAATGGCAGCTTACATGGCGGGACTGTGTAAGGATTGCTGTGGCCATTTTTCAGCTATTTCCTATGAGATGTGCATAATATTCTCAGCAAAAGGCGTCTTAGGAAACCATCAAGAAAATGGAACTATGTATGGCTTTGGCTTCAGTATGTTTAGTGTGACATACCCCTATAGTCTTTCTTAGTATAAAGCATAAAAGGAGAAGGAAACTCAGGAGATCATAAAAGACTTTTTATTAAGTGATGCAGTTCCAGATAATTGTCTTTTTCCTGAATATAATGAAAGCTAAAGCTCTTTGGCAAGTGAGCACTTTGGCAAAACTTTTACTTCTGCGTACTGGGTGTGCTAACTGTGTGATATGATGCCTTACAGAGGGAGGAGTGTCTTGAGAGATTCCTTACGAAATATCAGGAGGTGTGTTTGCATAGCTTTATAGAAAATCTTTCCAATAAATGGCCACTATAAGTTGCCTGTGGGTCTTCAAAATTGTAGCCTTCTGACTGGAGGCCAGAAGTACTGCTGTGGTGGGCAAGTACTGCTCACTCATTACATTTTATTAGGTTTTTAACACACTTTACAAGTCAATCACTGACTGCTAGTAAGATTCCACTCTTATTTTCACTGTATTTATCCATAATGTTGGTTAATCCTTTAGCAGCTATATGATATAAAATCTAAGCACAGAATGAAATGTTTATTATCAATTTTCTCACCATGAATTGACTTTTGTCAGGTGCAGCTGACAAAATTCTGCTGGCAACACTTCTTTGGAAGCAGCATCCCAGCCTCTCCAAGAGCAGGCTTTGCTTCCTGTGCTGCTTCCATTCCAAGAAACATTTGCAGTTTTCCTGATTTCAGTGTATGTATCTTCAAAATCTGGATAGGGATTTCTAATCCTGTGTCATTTCTCCCCCTCCATTATGGCACATATTCATACCAGTTCTACCTATTTATGAGGATGTTTATCCCAGGCAGAAAAGATCTTGCTAGAAGAAAGTCTGTCTAATAAAACTTCAGCTATGGCAGCAGCCTGGTAGCATCTTGCATGGGTGGCAGCATGCCAGTTTATGGTACTAATGAATACATTTCTTGATAATTTTTAAATTTACGACTGCAGTGAGAAAAACATATTCTTCATTTACATGCAAAAAACCCCCAAAGAAAAAACAAAAAAAACACCCAAACCCCCCCCCCCCAAAATGCTCCAAACACTGTCCCCCCACCCCCACCCCTTAAAAATATGATTGTGGATAACTAAAAATGCTCCAGAACCACCACATTATCTGCTGATGGCTGAATAAAGGTGATGAAGCTGGTGACAAGTCTGTTTCAAGAAAAGAGA
The DNA here is from genome assembly GCF_009650955.1 of Corvus moneduloides. Lineage (NCBI taxonomy): Eukaryota > Metazoa > Chordata > Aves > Passeriformes > Corvidae > Corvus > Corvus moneduloides. The sequence goes on from NC_045482.1 coordinate 6,048,307, forward strand.
AAAAGACAGCTGTCGTTTAACACGATGTTCTCAGTCTTTTGTAGAAACGATTATAAAATGCAAATTTTTATTCACTTATTCAGCCTGCACCTTCCTTGCTACTGATGCAAACATATGCATTTAATAGTATTCTATAGTTTCTCTAAATCCACTTGCTTTTGACTGCTTTGGTTGTTTAACCCTCGAGTCCAAAATGTGTTCACTTTTTTCATAATCTTTTTATTATTTATCATTTATCAAAATATTTCAAGTTTCTTGTGCTTAAGCTTAATGTTTTCTTTTCAAGTAAAGCACCTGAAGAGCTAAATTCACTTTCAGATTTTATCTGGGGACAGTCGTTATTCCCTAAGTGCATTTGCACAGCACAAAGCAGGATCCTACCCTCCACATTAATGACTTTTAATATATATTTACATTATTTTGACTGTGTCATGAAATATACAGCCTGAACAAATACTGCAGCACACTCTGTTATATTCTGAACCTTTGGAATTTAAATGTGATTTAAACTGTGATGTGCTTTCCACACGAGCTGTGTTTCTCTGTTTCTAGCACAGCCATCCCCTGGAATGTGTGGGGCACAGGGGGCACAATCTCCTCTGCCTGGGAGGTGGAATAGGGAGAGTTTTGTAGCCCCTGGAATACTTTCTCCTCAACAGTAAAGTCCTGTTGTACGAAAGGTGTGAGGGAGAAGAATTGGGTTAAAAAAGCGTCTCTAAGAGGCAGGAATTTCACCTGCAAAAGTTCTCAGTTTTGGTCTGTGGGACTACCTGGAAGGAAGGACCAGTCCTGGACAGCCTGGGGGTTCTTTCAGCACATTCAAGATTTGCAGCCTGAATCATATTTCCTTGTGATGTCATGGTTTCAGGTGCAGGAATTTGAGCCTTTCTTTGTGAATGGAGGATCTACCAGCAATGGGCTCCATGTAAATGCTCTGACAAAATGATATAAATCCATTAGCTTCACATGGAACACAAGTCTCTATTTTTAGAAAGTAATGAATAGATATTCATGAAATAAAAAATTCCTCATAATAACCTACAGCTTCCTATAAAGCAAATTGCCATAGAAAGAATTAGACATATGTTGATTTCAATGGTATTGCCTATTTTCAGCTCCATGAATTGCTAAGCAATAGAAAAACATACTGTACTCTGGAATCTTGTAAGTCATTGCAATCTGGTACTTGGAGCCACTGTATGAGCCAAATAACATCTGTTCCTCAGAAAGATATTACAACGTTTTTATGATCCCAGCTATTTATGAGATGGAAGGAGACTGAAGGAGATAATGAGGCAAAACCAGTCAGCCGCAACTCGATCCTTGCATGATTTTTGGGAGTCTTTCTCCTATTTTTATGTTACCTTATTTTTACCTATTATACTTGGCTTGTTTGCACCTGGATGAAGTCAGAATCTGTCAAAACTGGACCCCAGGAATATTCCCTCAAAAATGATGTCTTCCCAACTTTGGGAAGCTGGTCAAGCTCTGAGGACTTCCCAGTGTCCTGAGCAGATGCCCCTGATCCCACAGAGGCTGGAAAACAGCTGGAACTGGGTTTTTTTCAGCAAGTTCAGTGTGAACAGCACTTGGATTCTTCAGCTGAGGGGCTAATTTATAATATGTAATTTCCCACCCCCCCATTCAGATTTATGGGTCTGGCATAGAAAATGGATTGGAATGTCCTGGAATAGATGAAAAAATTAAAAAAGGTAGATGAAACAAAAAGATACAATTAATTTGAAAAAACATTTTTGGGGGGGTCTTAGACAATATTAAATTGAATAATTAATATTCTGTATGCATAGTTTTTATAACATGTATGTCAAGCTAGATAATGTGCTATGAAAAGTAATTGCAAGAAGAAGAGAGAGAATACTGACTAAAGGACGTATTATAGAATGTAGCTCTTTCTCTTGCAAATTATTAGTGAACTCATTCTCTTTTAAATTATTCATAATTTTGACTGTTTTCTAATGATATATTTAAGCCAGTGTATTTTTTTTTTCCGGTTTCTCAGTAGAGGAGTTACTTCAAATATTCAGTATTTATAGTTTCATGTGTGAACTGTTTTTAATGTGCATGGAGATAATAAATTACACTGAAATATATTTTAAAATACTTTAGTGAATATTTTTGTATGCAAAGCAGTTTGCTTGGTTAAACTCAAAGTGTTTCTTCAAAATGCAGGAGAATACTGTAAAAATGTGTTTGCTAAAGCAGATGGGACAAAACACAGAAAACAAGTAATTTTTTCTGTGTTTCTGTATTTCAAAATAAAGTCTAGAACAATGCTGCTTGGCATGTCCATGATTTGAAACTTGCTTAAAATGGTGATTTCCAGACAGTGTAGCCCAAGCAATTTTGAGGATGTTTCCTTATGTTGTGGTTTCTTCATATCCAGTGCAGGAATTAAAACTGGATAATGGAACAAGCCATCAAAGGTTTATATTCTTATTTTCTAGTAATTTGAGAGTATCCTGGAAGTGCAGCCTGAAGTTTTCTTCATCAAAAACCTGTTGATGTGGGTTCAAAGTGTGCAGCTCAGAGTCTCTATGTGTGTATATGCAACTTTAAGTACCTTTTCATCCATTTGCACCCATGTACAGGTTTTGCTGTTTCATCCAACCCTGTTTTTGCTCTAAGTAAAGGCTTGTAATCTCACAACACTTCCAGTTTCTTCTAATAGTCTGACTTCTGAATCACTAGTCATTTACTGTAATCAATTTTTTCAGGGTTTGTGAATTTTCAGGAAGTCAGCAGGAGTATTTAGCTAAGAAAAAGCCAGGAGGGTGTTCGATGCACTCTGCTCTAATGACTGTGGTCTAAAATGCAATCCCTGGTGTCGGAAGCCCCTGAGGTGGTAACAACTGGAACCTGGAAGAGAGTCACATGGAATTAGCATTTCATGCTTGTGTGGTTCTTGCTTGCTTTCCCAGACTTCTGTTGCTGGCAGCTGTCAGAAACAAGGAGTTGTGGTTGGATGAACTCTTGGTGTGGCTCAGCAGCCCGTTTGTGTTGGTTTTGACTCACATTTAAGTTACTTTTACTGCATAACATGTCACTTATTAATTGCCTTATTGCTATTATTTGTCATTAATATCTCTTTGCTGCAAGAGCAAATTGTTGAAGGGTTAGCAGCTCATTAAATATGAGAAACTGGAGTATTTTGTAGCTGCTTTAGTTTTTCAAACATTTATTATCAAGAGTGCTTGAGAGATAATCCAGTGGCAAGTGTTGTGTGTCAATTGGCATCTGACATCCCTGGTGGGGGGTGGCATTCTCTGCCACAGTGTCTTAGAAAATGTTATCAAAGGACACAGGGCAGCTGATGTTAGGAAAATTATTTGGAAATGATTACTAGAAGTCAAGGATTATTATAAAAGCTGTAAAGACACCCTTTTGTTCGGAAATGGCAGCAATATTAAGGATGGGGTATGTTGTACAGAAATTGTCTTCTGCTTAAAACTATAAAAATCTTTTTGATACCTTTTACTATTTTATATTGCACTGTAAATAGCATATGGAGTGTTTAACAAAGTCAGTAGGTACTGACTTGTATGGCATATTTTGGTAGTGGCATGTTCTTTCTTATATGTGTCTGGTTAAAACCACTGGAGATTTCATTGTTCCTCACCTTTTGTGGATTAATTAATTTCTGGAGATGGGCAGGAATAGAAAGATGAATATGCATTTCTATAAAAATAGCATGAAATTGTTCTACATTTTGAATACATTTTTGCAGTAATGTGGTGAAGTCTTTGGAGCAGTACACTTTAATCCATTTTCATTAGGACTCTGGAGAACTTGATAGCAGCTCACTGGTCTTTTGATAATCTGAAGTTTTAAAACATTGCTTTGAATGACAATTTAAAAGAGCAACAAATAACTCAACTCCCTATAATCACCTACTCAAGGCATTTCCATATTCTTTTCTTGTCCTCATGGAGGAAGTATGGACCTGATGTTCACAAGTCTGCCTGAAGCTGTGAGTCTTATGAAAAGTGTTGCACAATGATAATTTGGTGAAAGCAGATAAAGGCATAGCGAGTGTTACCAAGGGTAAAATAAGCAGATGATGCTCAGAGATTAAGGTGAACTAAGCATATGATGAGCTTTTACTATTAGTATAGCCAGTGCCTGCATGATCACAATCTTCTTTACAGCCATGAACTCTTACTGTTTCCCTAAGGAAGTGGGGCAAAAATTGACTTTCAATTCAGGATCATGCTTTAAAGTGGATGAATTTTATGGCAAATGCAAAATTGCAATTTTTAGAATTACGAGTGTCTGAATATCATCCTGAAAAGGTGCAGAAGCTGAAATTCCCCCCATAAAGCATTATTCTTCATATTATTTGGATGGCTCCACCGAAGAGCAGAGTTGAACTAGTGGTAAGAAATATAATTAGTGTTGTGAGTATGAATCTGTGGAGTTCTCAGGAAACCTTTTTCTCCATCTGAAATTTGCAATGACTTTTTAGAAAGCTGATTGTTGAATGGAAGACCTCTTTATCAAGTTCAGTTCCAGTTATGAGGTCTTGTTAATCTGTGTGCAGTAGCACTAAGTAGGAAGTGAAATTTTGGGTTGTTTTTTTATTTGAAAAACTTTGTCCTAAATCAGGATGACATCATAAAATCTTTTAAGTCTTTAAAGGAGAAAAAAAAGGCATATGTCAGATACTTAGCAATTTTTCAAAAAATTCATTTTTAGAGAAACTTCAATTTGCAGTTATGACAATAGGATGTTTGAAAACACCTGCACAAAAATGTGTCAGGGAACATGTTGAATTCTATATCGCATAAATTTTTCAGTTTTGACAAAGTGTCTTTATCTCTTAAAAGAGATGTTTTACCTAAAAATTCTCATGCAGCAAGAATTAAAGCTATCAGCCCTATAAGGATGACATATTTGAAAGTCTTTTTACCACATTACTGACAGCCCAGAGAAAATTTAGGCAAATTTTTGGGTGATCTGCCACATAAAAGCAGTGTCAAATTTGTTGATTTTAGGAATCTAATGCAAATTTTCCCAGTTAGATACTCTGTTCATCAGTTCCTGGAAGTATTTTCATCCAGGCTTGTGTTTTACTCCAGTTGAGTCAGTTATTTGCCTACACCTCCGCAACATGCAGGGCACACTTACAAGGCTTTAAGAGCAAACCAGAGTTAAACCATTGGCATAGTGAAACAGAAAATAGCAACGTACAGGATTTGGGCTTTTTTTCCAACCACTTTGAGTGTTTAAGAAATTAATCTTCTTGACATATCAAATTTAACTAATGCAGTGAATCTAATCCTTGTTTTAAAGAAAATTTAAAATGAGGCTGTCTTTCATTGTGGTTCTGGTAATAAAAAGTAGTTGCTTTTAAGTGTTGAACACCAAAGATAAATGTTCTAACCAAATGATATAAATATATTGATTTTAGCAAGGATTACATAATAGAAGAAATGAATATCTATTTTTTCCCAGCTCTAGTTTTTCAAAATCCCCACATCTGCCTTCTGCAATATCTAAATAAAAAGGGAATAAAATTGAAGTAATAGCTTTCAGCTCCCTTTTATTTTGTAAATCTGATTATACTTTTGTAATTTTTTGAATGCTGGATTTTTTTTTTTATATAGAAGCAAGGGTTTCTTGCTATTGGCTACTATTCAGGTAAACACTGAATTCTGGGTATCTTGTAAATCAGCATGATTTTGTTGTTTTTGCAATGTTTTCTTAATCTTTAGTACTGAAGTAAAAATTGGTACAGAATTTCTATGGTTGATTGTTGCTTTTTTTGGTGGATATCTCAAAAGGAAATGCAAGAAGTTCCCTTGCAAGAATTTTCAGGCTCAGGGTTGCATATTAATACAAGAGAAGTTTCTAACCTAAACGGCAAAATGGTCCCAGATGCAGGATTGATCACAAACCTTAAAGTTTACAGTACATCAACCAAAACAAATTAGAAATTGAAATATACAACAGGGTTAAAAAAATGAGGAAAAAATTAACAGAGCAGTGTAAGTTTTATGATATTTAATCAGCTCCTGTGCATGGCATATTTTAAATATATGATTTAATTTAAATGAATAGTTCCTATTACAAATGCTAGAATTATCCTTTCAGCAATAAAAATCATCAATTAGAAAGTATAAAGCAGGAGTTTAGGCATTATAAAATGTTATATGAAAGGTATGTATTTCTTACAGAGATGGAATCTATAACTACATTTTAAAATATCTGGATATATGTCTAATATTAATTAATAGACCTCACCTACAGAAAAATAGAATAAATTATTTTTAAGTAAGCTAATAGTTTTTCAGAGTTCTACTATCACAGGCAGATTCTTTTGATGACAGGCATTTAATAAGGTTTAGGTTAGCAGAGAGTCCTGGACAAAAGTGATGCAGCTGCTGGACAAATTTGGTCCCTGATACTGCAGAAATCTGAAACTTCCATGTTCGGTCCCAAGGTGATTAGAAGAGCTGGACACCTTTTTAAAGTGGAGCTGTTAATTCACAAGGCCAAACTGGGATGAGATAATCTACTCCTCTCCAATTTTGACACACACAGTAACTGTCAAGAAGGTCTTTCCACAATGTAAAGGCTGGAGAATAATTTTAACTTGCACACATGCTTCAGACCCCTTCTAAAACTTCAGACAAAGAATTAATTTTGTGCTTGTTGAAAATTTATATAAAACTTTTTATGGTCAACCACACAGTTTATTTGTCCATTCAAAATACTTAACACTAACTTCTCACAGATCGTAGTTAATTGCTCCTGATGATATATTTTCATTAAATCTTCTCGCTTTAATTTTAAATCTTTAAGTCCCAAACCCTTGGAACCTCAGAAATAGTTAGAAAGAAAAGAGAAAGAAGTAAAGAGAATTAGTAAATGGAGGAAAATGGAAAATAAGGAAATACCACCAATCTCTTTTCAAAATCAGATGTAAATTTACATTTGGGTCTTAACCTCATCAGACTAATAGATTTATATTTGAACAGGCATTGAGCAGAGCAGAAATGTTTCTCCTGTCTAATATATTTATAACCTTGAAGGCCTTTCCCTTATTTTTCTCTTTCCCTTGACCTTTTATTAGAACACACTTTTAAACTGTGAAGTGGTGAATATCATACAGCTTTGCTGGAGGCACATTAAGCTCATGAAAAGCACAAATGTTGCTGTATAAAGTTCACAAACTTTCATTTATTTTGTATCCAGAACAGAAAGGCTAAATATGTTAAAATTTTTTTTAATAAAATCTGAGGTGTTGTTTGGCTGTGTCTGTATTGGAAAGGAGGCTCAGATCAGTGTTACCATAACAGTGAAGTGATACACGGTGAGGCATGGTGGTGTTTTCCACTTTTACCTCTGCCTAGCCCAGTGTTATGCATGAGTGTTTGTTACCAGTGGAAGAGCTTTAGATGCACTTTTGGAGAAGAGGTTTATTGCTTCATTTCACCCCAATGAAACCCAAGTCATGAAGTCAGAGGGTGCTGAATTTGGGACATGGTGTGTGGAAGGTTGGGGTGGATGGTGGTGAGACCCCCCTCATCTCTGCTGAAATGCTCCCATGACATTCCAGTCTCAGTCCTAAAAACCTTGAATTGTGTTTTGCTGCTCAAAATTTGGAGAATTTTAGGTCTAAATTCTAGTCTAATCTGAATCTCAAGAAAGGATAGGTGTTTAGATTATCATTCTCCATTGTTCAGACTTCTCATCAGTCAGATCAAAAATACTGTTGAATCTTTGTGTACCCATGCTGGTAAACAAACCGGGCCTTTCTTAGCAATGCATCTGCTAGACAAGCAATTTCCATTGGTATTGGCCTCCTTTTTTATACTTTTGCAGAGACATTACAGATCCTGATGACTCTGTGCACTGAGTTCCCACTGCATCCAGGGTGTGGGAAGGGGATCTCCCCGTGGCTGCTGCCCGCTGGAGTGGATTTGAGGATGATCAGAAATGGTTTCCAATACCAAAGCAATAAGCAGTGTAGGGCCCTGTCTGGAGCTGGTATTCCCCTTGCCAAAAGCACGGAACAACCGTGTCTGACTGTGTGACAACCTGAATTTCTCGTTCCCATTTTATTCTCAAGCATGAATAGAATACACAGGACTCAGTCTGACAGGAGGAAGCACTGAGTATTTTTGCATTGCTGGTTTCTTTTGGTCCTTGTCATCCTTTGAGTGTTTGTCCCTGTGCAGATCCCAAGAGTGAACATCATCTGTCACCTACAAACTTTTAATTTTGGATGTGAGTTAGCAATGACTGGAACTGCAGTTTGTAGCACAGCTACTACAACTGCTTCTGAGGATCAGTCCTTTTAGTTATTCATGCAGATGCTGTGGAAACAACTATTCTCCTGTTTCTTCTTCTGGCCAAGCCTACAGGACACTGGGTAGTCTTGACAGCAATGTGGCAGTTTCAGTGTGGAGACTGTCAGTATTCCTCTAACAGTGTCTGTTTTCTGTATATCTAACTGGTCATTTTATTTGAACAATTGGGCTTATTTGACTTATAGATGCAGTAGTTGCTGTAATGAACTCATGAAATATGCATATGGTGGACTAGAGGAAGCTATCAAGACTCATGCATTTTGCATGGGGCTTGCTCACTTTTTTCCCCTCTTCCCACAGGTCTCCTCCCTCCTCGATAATGTGGCTTAGTGTGTAAGAGTCTTACGTTTTCAATAAACTCTCCTCTTCAGGAGCCTCATTGTTGAAAAGCTTATTTGCATTTTTAAGTGTGGGTGTCAAGGCAGATTTATTCCAAAACTTTAAAATGCTGAAACCATCAGGAAAAAAAGTCCTCCAGACTGCAAATAAGGGTTGCAGAGAATGGCTGTTCTACCAGCTGAGGTTTTTCCGTGCAGCTCCCACAGCAGTGGGCAGCATCCCAAGCCAGAGTCAGGAAGCAGAAAATTCGGCAGCACGTCTGTCATGCTTTAAAAAAAGCCCCAGGTGTGCTCTCTGACCGGAGCTGCATCTGGTGAGAGGGGCCGTGCTGTTCCCCAGCCCTTCCTTGTGCACTGCCTGTCCTTCACCCTCCTTTCCTAGGCTTTCAGGTTTTCCTGCTCTTTTGTCCAACAGTGAGAAGGAAAACCCAGATCTCTCTCTCTCCTGGGCTCCAATACCCCAAGGATGAGGTCACCTTCTCACACTTCAGAGCTTCACCCACCAAGCACCACGATCCCAGTGTCAATTGCAGGAAGAATTCGGAGTGTATGGAACACATAGAGTTCCATGGCATAAAAAGAAAGATGATGGGTGCCCCCTCACTGCATTTGTTCTATGTTTAGCAATTCTGACTTTGTCTCTGGAAGACAGATGTGTCAGGGGGACAGAAGGGACAATCAGGGCATTTGAAAAACAACTGAAGTAAACACAAGGGTAAGAGAGAGGCTTTGAAATGCTAATTTGAAGGCAGAACACAATGAAATGTCACATTACATCCAAACTCAGAGAAAGTTGGATCTTCCTCTCCTGCTCCTTGCATATCTGCACCCAGACACTCTGTAGCATGGGGAGAACTGTCATATTCATCTCTGCACCATTTGATTTTGGCCTAACTTTAAGAAATATAATAGTCTTGCATACTGAACTGTAATGTGGTATCCCTGTGGACTATGTACAGACCTCAAAAGCTTTCAAATGCATTTGCAGCCACCCTGATTGACACAACCAAGAATTATTTATGCTAATGAAGGAGAAATGTGACAGACCCTGCAGCATGTTGGTGTGGCCTTCAGGTTAAAGATCTGATTTTAACATCCCTTACTTGCAGATACGACATCTCTGTTTATCTGTGTCTTCACTGCAAAGTGGGGAGAGCATTTTTTTCTTACAATTAAATTCCTTCAGAGCTGTGAAGGGGACTTGCTGTGTGAGAGCTCAGCACAGCCCTGTGGCAGCCCAGGCTCCAGCACAGCATCTGCAGGGCTTGACACAAGGAGAGCACAGATTTTCATTTGCTTTTGTATGTACAGTGCTGCCAAATGTGGCTTTGAAGGTACTGTGCTGGTGTTAAGAGGAGTATTGGATGCTGAAGGAAATTTTTGGCTGCTATTAACTTGCTGTGAGATAAGCGACATTAGATGGAGAACAAATATTATTGAACATCAGTGAATGAAGACCCTTATCAGCTTTCTCTTGTCTGTCTTCAGAGTGGACTCCATAGCAGATATTTCCCTTTTATCTCCCCACCCTGTTTTCTGAGCATTTTTGAAGTGCAGATGTTGGAGGATTTCTGTCTTATGCTAATCTATGGGGATTTCAAAAGTTGACTTATTAAAACCAAGAAAATCCTCTCTTGAATTGCGGGTTTTAATATTTTTCTCTGGCACTTTCCCAAAACAATAGACTTCAAGGACACACCAGGTACTTTCTGTTTACAGGAACATATTTCACTTTTTCAATCAGGCATTGTTTTGTTAGGTTTATGTTGCTCAGCAAATTGCTGCCTGTGAAATGCAAAATGGATTATTTGGTAATTAAAATATTTCAAGTTTATGAGAGAGTTTGAAATCAATAAAATAGCCTTATTTCAGTGGAATGGAGCTATATGTCTGTTAGAACAGAATCCTGTAAGTTATAGAGGAGTAGAAGTAAAACTAATAAGTGCTTTCCATTTTCTTTGGGATTGTTAGCTACTGGATGGTATGTTAGCTACCAGGAGTTTTTCTCCATCTAATTTAAATATCCCGAGGGATGGGCCTTGTAATGTACCTATTATTTTTCATATGCAATTTAAAAAAGTGTCTCTCTCTGCCGGAATCCTTTAATATTACAGCTGTGATTTGCAACATGCCTTAGAATCTGAAATGAAAGCAGGGCAACACCTCATAGTGCTGAGGCTCCTGGACAGCCCAGCATCTTTGGCCAAAGGCCAATAATTCAGGAAGCTCAATAGCAGAGCCAAGGAAAAGGAAATAAGGATTTCTTAGTGCTCCGAGTTAACCTATTCTGAAAGAAAAATGAAAGAGAAATAGGAAAAATAATAATTTTTTAAATATGTTTTTTGTTACCATAGTAATTCTTGTCATACATTTTATATAAATGTCACCTGCCAGAAATACAGAAACTTGTACTTTGAAGAGAAAAATACTTCCAGGTGTATAATTTTGTCAAGGGTAATGTTAGCGTTTATCATGGCCAAATCTTTGCAACTGATAAATATTGTTCTGTTTCCAGTTTTTTATTTTCCCCTACTGACATTTTTAAGCCAATATCCTGTAAATGTCAATATTGTTAATTTTACATCTTGGAAAGGTGAAAGGTTAGAGAGTTGTATATTGGGACACAGAAACATCACAGAAACAAATGGAAGTTAATGATACTTTGAGTAAAGTGCCTTTCAGACTGCTTTATTTAGGTGCAGGTTGTGTGAATGTTCTTTATTTCACTGCAGGATTTTTACCCACAACCCCCTTCCTGTTATGTAATTTCTTGGCTTTGATTATTTTAATAAGGAAATGTGTCTATAAACCCATGAAAACTGGTCATCAATTGAAATGGCATTGTAAAATTATTTTTCAAGCTGATGGAGAAGTTATAGTCAAGTAAACTTGGTTGAAAATTACTCTGGGAATTTAAAATTCATCATGGTGTGATCAAAATTGTAGTTCTATTTATCTACTAAAAAAGTTGGCTACAGGGAAAGAATTTTTTGATAATTTGAGGGTGTTGGGGTTTTAGTTTAGTCCTAGTTTTTTTCCTGTTAAAGGAATTTTTTCCCATATGCATGTTGCTAGGGGACAAATGGCTGTACTTAAGAAAGACAAAAAGAGCTGCCCATTGGGGGTGGGGTGGGCCTGGCTACTCCTTTGTTTCACCTGGGTGTGGGGTCTTCACCTGGGTGTGGGGTCAGTTCGCTCTCGGCGTTCGGAGAGAGAAGCTGCAGAGAAAGGAGCTGCTGGTTCTTCTTCTTCGGCCGTTTTTCTTTCTGCTGGAAACAACGCCAGGATCCCAAAGCTGTTTTTCCCTGCCCTGCTGGAGGCTGGGCTGTGGCCGCCCTGCCCCGCTGCTGCTTCGAGCCTTCGCTATGCTGTAGCCGTGCTTGCCCTGCCTGCCCGACCTCCGGGGGGTTCCCCATTTGGATACATCTCGTCTGTCCTCTGGGATCTGTGCTTGTCCCTGCCGTTCCAGCCTGCCGCTCCAGCCTGCTGCTCCCGAGAGTCCGGCCAGACACCGGGATCAGCTGCCCAGCGGTTTGTGAAGCCTTTGTTCCATCCCTCCTGGGACCCCAGGCCACCAGTGCCGCGTGCTCCCCGAGCTCGCTCCGGAGCGCCCCCTGCAGTCGCGGGGGAACCATCGCACCTGCCCTGCTCACCAGGAGCCGCCAGCGCCCCTGCCGGCTGCGAGCGGAACTGCACCCGAGGGGAAAGGGCCTGACAGCCGAGAAGGCTGGGACTGGGTTTGTGATTGTTTGCTGTTACTGCCATAGTTACTGTTGTTTTGCTTGACTGGTTATAAATATAATAGTAAAGAACTGTTTTTCCTATTTTCCCACATCTTTGCCTAAAAGCCCTTGATTTCAAAATTATAATAACTCGGAGGGAAAGGGGTTACATCTGCCACTTCAAGGGAGGCTTCTGCCTTCCTTAGCAGACACCTGTCTTTCAAACAAAGATAGATCTTGGCGCCCAACTGTGGGGCTCGAGGGCATTAAGAGAGAGAGGTGAAAAAGGAATAACAGTTCCTGGATAACTTAATTTTGTGTGCTGGATATAGGAACCTTGCTAGGCAGCACTATGTGGTCTACTTTACCCTGGTTCGGCTGGCATGTGGCCGTGGCTATATTCTTCCCCTTTGCAGCTCCTTACTTGAATATGGGTCCTCTGACTAAGGCTACCATTGCTGTTATCTGGCTTGAGCTATGGGTTGAGAAGGTGAGGAATTAATGGGTTTTTAACTTCCTCCGTAATGTGGGCACGTGGACAAACGGCTATCACACACTGAGTGCATGTTTTTCAGGCTATGTTAAAAATGGTACCTTCTGTGAGGAAATGACACCAGGGGAAGTTTTCCCCCAACCCCTCAACCAGTTCTTTGGGCCCCATCAATTTTTGAAGGGTTTAGATTCCCTCTGAATACTAACCAACTGCTGCTGGTAGGCTTACTCTATTTAGCACTCAAGGATAAGTTGAGTTTGGCTTGGATAACTACCCAGACACCAGCCCCAGAGACTAGAGATCCTACCCCAGAGCCTGATCCTGCCCCAGAACCTGACACAGCCCCAGACACTAGAGATCCTACCCCAGAGCCTGATTCAGCCCCAGAGCCTGACACAGCCCCAGACACTAGAGACCCTGCCCCACAGACTGATACCGCCCAACAGCCCACCTCAGAAATGGACTACCTGACTGGGTGGGGGTACTGGTGAAAGGGATGCAGGAGATGTGCCAGGAGATGGGCCAGGTGCGCCAGGGGATATGCTGGGAGATGGGCCAGGTGCGCCAGGGGATATGCCAGGAGATGGGCCAGGTGCGCATGGAGATGTGCCAGGAGATGGGCCAGTTGTGCAAGGAGATGTGCCAGGAGATGGGCCAGGTACACCAGGAGATATGCCAGAAGATGGGCCAGGTGCGCCAGGGGATATGCCAATTGCTAAGGGAATACACCTCCTCAGCTAGTGAAAAACCCTCTCCCTGCCCCAAAGAGGGTGAGTCCGATGGTGCAGCAATGGAACCCACGGATGTTACAACCGTCCAGGTTTCAACTGAACCACAAGGACAACCACAGACAGCAGCAGTCGCCCCTGTGCAAAGGAGGAAGTGTAAGACCAAATCAGTATGACCAGTTAATGATGATGGGGAACCAGGGCCCTCACAACCAGCAGGAGAGCCAGAGCCAGAAATCATCGCTGAGTCCCTGTCGTACGACAGTCTCCATGCTATGCGAAAAGACATTGTGCGAAGGGGGCATGAGCCTTATACAACCTGGTTGCTTCGGGTTTGGGACCTTATGGGCACACGTGTGCAACTGGATAGTGGTGAGGCAAGGTATCTGGGATCGTTGACCCAGGACCCAAGTGTGGACCAGATATTTGTGAGGGAGCCAGGGCCCCTTTCTCTCTGGGAGCGGCTCTTAATGAGTGTGAGAGAAAGGTTCATTCACAAAGAAAGAATGCAGGAGTACCATCATAGAATGCAGTGGAAGACACTCGAGGAAGGGATCCAGCAGCTAAGAGAGGTGGCAGTATTAGAGGTACTCCTTGGGAAGGATGGACAGCATGATAATGACCCCGATAAGGTCAGGTGCACAGGACAGATGATATGGAACCTGGCAAAGCTAGGGCCATCGCAATACACCACCTTCATTGCAACGATTGATGCTGACAATACCCGAGAAACAGTGGGCTCTGTTGCCAACAAGCTCAGGAATTATGACAGTATGGTCAATGGCCCGCTGAAAGCTCATGTCTCTGCTGTGGTCCAGGACCTCAAAGAGGAGATGAGGAGATGAGGAAGGTCAGTGTGGCACCAGTGCGAGTCACAGGCCCCCAAGTCAGAGCCCGTTGTCCCTCAGCTAGAGAGAGAGGGTACACCCCACGAGCTGAGCTGTGGTTTTTCCTGTGTGAGCATGGGGAAGACATGAGAAGGTGGGATGGGAAACCCACCTCTGTCCTGGCAGCGCGGGTGCGTGAACTCAAGGAGGGAGGCACTAACCGAGGAGGTTCCGCTAAGGTGAAAGTAGCCTCAGCCTCCCGTGACCGAGCTGCCAGGTATTACAGAAGGGAGGATGATATGTCGGATCCCCTTGAAGGGACCTCGAGCATGTACGCCCAGGGAAAGAATGATAACCAGGGCTAGAGGGGCCCTGCCTCTAGCCAGGGAGAGGCACGGGAGAACCAGGTTTTCTGGACGGTGTGGATTCGATGGCCTGGCACATCAGAGCCACAAAAATATGATGCATTGGTTGATACTGGGGCACAGTGTACTTTAATGCCATCGGGATATGTGGGGGCAAAACCTGTATCCATCGCTGGGGTGACCAGGGGATCACAGCAGTTAATCAATCCTTTTGGAAGCTGAGGTGAGCCTGACTGGGAAGGAGTGGCAAAAGCATCCGATTGTGACCGGCCCAGAGGCCCCGTGTATTCTGGGCATAGACTTTTTCCGGAATGGCTATTACAAAGACCCAAAAGGACTCAGGTGGGCATTTGGGATTGCTGCTGTGGAGGCAGAGGGCATTAGGCAATTGAACACCCTGCCTGGACTATCATAGAATCCTTCTGCAGTTGGGCTCCTGAAAGTGGAAGAGCAACGAGTGCCAATTGCCACCTCGACAGTGCACCGCCGGCAGTATCGGACAAATCGAGATGCTGTGATCCCCATCCACAAGATGATCCGTGAGTTGGAGAGCCAAGGGGTGGTCAGCAAGACCCACTCACCCTTCAACAGCCCCATCTGGCCTGTGCGCAAGTCTGATAGGGAATGGAGATTGACTGTGGACTATCATGCCTTGAATGAAGTGACTCCACCGCTGAGCGCTGCTGTGCCGGACATGTTGGAGCTCCAGTATGAGCTGGAGTCCAAAGCAGCAAAATGGTATGCCACTATTGACACTGCCAATGCATTTTTCTCCATTCCTCTGGCAGTGGAGTGCAGGCCTCAGTTTGTTTTCACCTGGAGGGGTGTGCAGTACACCTGCAACCGACTGCCCCAGGGGTGGAAGCACAGTCCCACCATCTGCCATGGACTGATCCAGGCTGCACTGGAAAAGGGTGAGGCCCCAGAACATCTGCAGTACATTGATGACATCATTGTGTGGGGGAACACCGCAACAGAAGTGTTTGAGAAAGGAGAGAGAATAATCCAAATTCTCCTGGAAGCTGGTTTCGCCATCAAGAAGAGCAAAGTCAAGGGACCTGCCCGAGAGATCCAGTTCCTGGGAGTAAAGTGGCAAGATGGACGACGTCAGATTCCCACTGACATCATCAATAAGATCACTGTGATGTCTCCACCGACCAGTAAGAAGGAAACACAAGCTTTTCTAGGTGCCATAGGTTTCTGGAGAATGCACATTCCTGAGTACAGCCAGATCATGAGCCCTCTCTACCTAGTTACCCGCAAGAAGAAGGATTTCCACTGGGGCCCTGAACAGCAGCAAGCCTTCGCCCAGATCAAACAGGAAATCGCTCATGCGGTAGCCCTTGGCCCAGTCAGGACAGGACCAGAGGTGAAGAACGTGCTCTGCCTCTGCATCCTTTTTGGAGCAGTTCCCACTTTGCCCGGTCAGCTCTGGACGCAGCAGGCTGTGGGGGCCAGCCTCCGGAATCCGGGAGACCAGAGGCCTGGCTCGTGGGTCCTTCCACAGGACCGCGGCAATAGAGGCAGGTGGTGGAAGAAGAAGGCAGGCTCAGTTCTGGGTGAAATCCGGAAGGTTTATTGTGCCTCCTGACAGGAGACCTCGCCCTCCGGGGGTGCCCAAGAATGAGCAACCTGGAGGGTTCGTACAGCAGGTTTTATGGAGGGGTGGTGACAAGGGAGGGATCACAAGAACAACCAATCAAAGGAGGGGAGGGTGTGATAGACAGGATAAAGGGCGCACAAGGGAACCAATCATAGGAGAAGAAGGGAGGGACCCTTTCCCCATGGCCAATCACTTGACGCTTTTGCCAGAACTTTCTAGAGGCTTGGGAGGAGTGCCGGAGTGATTGGCAGGGTCCAGGGAGGAGACCAAGATGACACATAGGGCAATTAACATAAAACTGGGAGGGTACAAACTAGGTTGTCACAATAATACAAATCCAAGGGGAGACCCGGACTAAACCAAACAGAAACACACTCCCACAGTGCTCTACTCTGCAGCTGGGAACAATGGTCTGTCCTGGAGCCTCTGGCAGAAGGTGCCTGCTGAGACTTGGGGCCGACCACTGGGATTCTGGAGCCAAAGCTACAGAGGGTCTGAAGCCAACTACACTCCCACAGAGAAAGAAATCTTGGCAGCTTATGAAGGAGTCCAAGCTGCCTCAGAAGTAATCGGCACAGAGGCACAGTTGCTCCTGGCACCCCGACTACTGGTGCTGGGGTGGATGTTCAAAGGAAAGGTTCCCTCCATGCATCATGCCACTGACACTACTTGGAGCAAATGGATCACCCTCATCACGCAGTGCGCCCGAATTGGAAACCCAAGTCGCCCTGGGATCTTGGAAATAATTAAGAACTGGCCGGAAGGTGAGACTTTTGGGTTATCGTCTGAAGAAGAAGAGGAGCAGGTGACGCGTGCCAAAGAAGCCCCACCACATAACGAGCTACCAGAGAGTGAAAGACAATACGCCCTCTTCACTGATGGTTCCTGCCGAATTGTAGGTGCTAGCCGGAAATGGAAAGCCGCTGTATGGAGCCCCACACGACAAGTTGCACAGGCTACTGAAGGAGGTGGATCGAGCCAATTTGCTGAGCTCAAAGCCATTCAATTAGCTCTGGACATAGCTGAAAGAGGGAAGTGGCCAAAGCTCTACCTCTACACTGATTCATGGATGGTAGCCGATGCTCTGTGGGGTTGGCTGGAAAGGTGGAATATGGCAAACTGGCAGCACAGAGGAAAACCAATCTGGGCTGCTGAGGAGTGGAAAGACATTGCCACTCGGGTAGAGAAGCTATCCGTGAAGGTCCGTCATGTAGATGCTCACGTCCCCGAGAGCTGGGCTAATGAAGAACATCGTAACAACAAACAGGTAGATCAGGCTGCGAAAATAGAGGTGTCCCAGATAGACTTGGATTTGCAACATAAAGGAGAGTTGTTCCTAGCTCGATGGGCCCATGATGCCTCAGGCCATCAGGGCAGAGATGCCACCTATAAGTGGGCATGAGACCGAGGGGTGGATCTAACCATGGACAGTATCTCCCAGGTGATCCATGACTGTGAGACATGCGCTGCGATCAAGCAGGCCAAGCGGGTGAAGCCCCTGTGGTATGGTGGGCGATGGTCCAAATATAAGTATGGGGAGGCCTGGCAGATTGATTACATCACACTGCCTCAAACCTGCCAAGGCAAGCGCTATGTGCTCACGATGGTAGAAGCCACCACAGGATGGCTGGAGACCTACCCTGTGCCTCATGCTACTGCCCGGAACACCATCCTGGGCCTTGAAAAGCAAGTCCTTTGGAGGCATGGCACCCCTGAGAGAATCGAGTCTGACAATGGGACTCATTTCAAGAACAGCCTTATAAACACCTGGGCTAGAGAACATGGCATTGAGTGGGTGTACCACATCCCTTACCATGCACCAGCAGCTGGGAATGTTGAGCGGTGTAATGGACTGCTTAAAACCACCTTGAAGGCACTGGGTGGGGGGACTTTCAAAAACTGGGAGGTGCATTTAGCAAGAGCCACCTGGTTAGTTAACACCCGAGGCTCCACCAGCCAAGCAGGCCCTGCCCAATCCGAACCCCTACAAACAACAGACGGGGATAAGGTTCCAGTGGTGCATGTGAGAGATATGCTTGGAAAAACTGTTTGGGTTAAGTCTGCCTTGAGCAAAGACAAACCCATCCATGGGGTTGTTTTTGCTCAGGGACCAGGTTTTACCTGGTGGGTGATGCAAAGGGATGGAGAGACCCAATGCATACCTCAAGGGGACCTTGTTTTAGGGTGAACTACCCATGGCTCTGTACTTGTATCAGTATCTGCATGTATATATGTATATAATTCGGGTGATGCATGTATTTATATGGTTAAAAAGGTTAAGTGTCATGTAACATGTTAGTATGGGAAAAAATTCGGGGTGGATAAAGTTGGGGTTTTAAGAGTTCTAGTTTTTTTCCTGTTAAAGGAATTTTTTCCCATATGCATGTTGCTAGGGGACAAATGGCTGTACTTAAGAAAGACAAAAAGAGCTGCCCATTGGGGGTGGGGTGGGCCTGGCTACTCCTTTGTTTCACCTGGGTGTGGGGTCTTCACCTGGGTGTGGGGTCAGTTCGCTCTCGGCGTTCGGAGAGAGAAGCTGCAGAGAAAGGAGCTGCTGGTTCTTCTTCTTCGGCCGTTTTTCTTTCTGCTGGAAACAACGCCAGGATCCCAAAGCTGTTTTTCCCTGCCCTGCTGGAGGCTGGGCTGTGGCCGCCCTGCCCCGCTGCTGCTTCGAGCCTTTGCTGCGCTGTAGCCGTGCTTGCCCTGCCTGCCCGACCTCCGGGGGGTTCCCCATTTGGATACATCTCGTCTGTCCTCTGGGATCTGTGCTTGTCCCTGCCGTTCCAGCCTGCCGCTCCAGCCCGCCGTTCTAGCCTGCTGTTCCAGCCTGCTGTTCCCGAGAGTCCGGCCAGACACTGGGATCAGCTGCCCAGCGGTTTGTGAAGCCTTTGTTCCATCCTTCCCCGGGACCCCAGGCCACCAGTGCCGCGTGCTCCCCGAGCTCGCTCTAGAGCGCCCCCTGCAGCCACGGGGGAACCATCGCACCTGCCCTGCTCACCGGGAGCCGCCAGCGCCCCTGCCGGCTGCGAGCGGAACTGCACCCGAGGGGAAAGGGCCTGACAGCCGAGAAGGCTGGGACTGGGTTTGTGATTGTTTGCTGTTACTGCCATAGTTACTGTTGTTTTGCTTGACTGGTTATAAATATAATAGTAAAGAACTGTTTTTCCTATTTTCCCACATCTTTGCCTAAAAGCCCTTGATTTCAAAATTATAGTAACTCGGAGGGAAAGGGGTTACATCTGCCATTCTCAGGGAGGCTTCTGCCTTCCTTAGCAGACACCTGTCTTTCAAACCAAGACAGAGGGAATGACATTAATGAATAGAATTGACTATATTTGCGTATCAGTCATACTCAGTGAGACACACCACTAAGTTGCACAAACGTTTTCTTTCCTTGGTTAAGAATAAACTTTTCTCTGTATCCCTAAGGTTTTCCTCCTTCCTTCCCTCTAGCCTGGCATGACCTAATCCATGGACTATGACTTTGTGAAGGCTGCTCACAGGCCAAATGTGAAAGCTGCTTGAAGTAGACAAACAAACACCCTTAGAAAAACCTGCTAAATTATAATTTCTAATGTTGTTCTCATTCTGGAGATGCAACTGCGGTGGAAAAAAATTAAATCCTATTTTACTTCTTGAGGAACTCCTAACTTTTGTCAGAATAATTTTTGTTGATCTTTGATGCTAAAAATGGGGCAAAGATCAATTGATGATCATGGCATAAAAACGTGAACTAGCAAACATTTGAAGATTTAATGCAGCAGAAAATTAACAATTTGAAGAATTTTTTAAGTCCTTTGCCCTAAATAGAATCTGGTGGAGATATTTAGACTTCCAGGTCTCCTATCAGATGCTGGAAATACTGAAGGCAGTGATGGCTAATGAACAAATAGAGTAAATTAACATGACTGCTGGTTGAGTACAGGTGTGACAGTATTTACAGAGCCTGCACAGGGGAAAGGGGGATTAAAATTTGTGTTACTGAAGCTGCAAAGGAAACCAAAGAGAGTTAGTGTCAGTACCCAGGTAAGAGAGGTGCTTCAATAAATGTACAAAGTGTGAATGTTCAGTCAGAGGTTTAAGACTCAGGGTGAAATGAGCAGCACCTGGACTAGACACTGGCCACTGGCTTTCTCCATATTTTAAAATTTGTGCAAGAAATGTTGCTCAAAGTATTTCATGTGTTTTTACCCAATATCTACAAAAACAAAATGTGTTTCTCTTCACAACATTGTGTGGGTTGTTTTACTCATCAAGTTTTTTCCCCGCCTTTTTTTCTTTTATGCTTATGAAATGTTTAAGTTAGGATGTTTAAACATACTGCTTTGATGTTTTCACAGATGCAAAACGTGGTCAGACCAACTGTCTTCTGAAATGCTCCTGCACCCTTTCAGCCTCTGTTATTTATGTCCTTAACGTGATTCCAGTGCTACTTCAGCAGCAGCTGATGGGCAATTCCCAACACGTTTCCCTCCATTTCTTCTCCTGGCTAATGAGGCCAAGGGAGGGAAACCCAGCACTACTAAAATCTGATGCTTCCCCTGCGGCTGCCCAGTCACTTCCCTGATTAATAGGAACAGGAGGTGGCTGCAGCTATTTTTCATGGTTTTTTAACTTATAGATTAATAGGAATACGAATGCTTTGCAGTATTGTTCTAGGCCTACAGGCTGTGGTGATCCTACCAAGAACTGGGATTCTTCTATTAAAAGAAGGATCCCATACCTATTCTTCTACCGAGGAGTCAGTTTTCACACGGGAGAATAATACTCATGCCTAAATTATCAAAACACATTTTCCTTCTTTTTTGTTCTGAACCTATGTATCAGAAACATAAGCCAGGGGAAAAAAAAAATCATTTTAATACTGCCAGTCTTATTTCTTATTTCTATTCCTGTTTTAGATTTAATTCTTGCATTAGGAAAGTTACCAACAAAGGATGAAGAAATGTTTCTAGCTGTTAGCGTTTCAAACATCACAATGATCAGCATCCTGTAGGAAATAATCTTATCTATCTCATGTGATTGGATCAAAAAAAGGGCTTGGAAAAAAGGTTTATTGCTGACTAAATGTGGAGACACGTCTGACCTTTCTGCTTAAAATGTTATTTCAAATCAAATCTGTCTATTAAGGAGCTATATTATAGGTTTCAGTGTTTAAGAAAGCTCAAGTATGTACTTGGTATCTTCACACAGATCTCTCTCAGCTTATTTCATTCTCTGTCTTCAAGCCATCTGCTCCTTTTCTATGGTCATTGTTTTCCATATTAATTAGTACAGAGTGTCTGCTGACTAAATATGGATTTAAAGACTTAATTCCTCTGTGCCTAACTGTTTGAGGGGAAAAAAAAAGAAACTAGAAATAAATATAGGAATGCAGTTTGGAATTTGCAATCATTAGTCTAAAGCTGTGAATGCACTTCTGGGTGTTTAGGCAGCTTGAATAATTTAGGGCCTTTATATATAGCTGACTTGTCTCATTTGATTTATCTTCTTCACATGGGATTTTGTACTATTTCTGGGTACTTTATTATCACTATTGTCTCTCACATTCATAATACAGATAGAAACACAGAGCATGAGCAAAAATTTGAGGGAAAGGGTAGCATCTGCTTACCCTCAGCTGATTTAGCAGTAAGTGGTATGTAAGCACATTTAGCCTTTCTCATCAAACATGAAATTCAACCTCTGTGAGGCACCAGGACCTACTTTTCCCTTTCACATTTCAGTGTGAAATTTCTCCATTTCCCCCCAACATTTCCAAATGAGCAGCACTGATGATCACTAAAGGTACAACTCTACATTAAAATTAATCCCTTCTGTCGGTTCTTGTGGTGGTTTTCTCAAAGGTATTTTGCTCCTCACAGCACATTTTCTGTATGAGAATGAAAGGCAGTGTTTGAGTTGTGTAAAAACTTTTCACCTCCTCTGTCATGTGAAAATTATTAGCCCTTTCTCTGCAGAAACCTCTCTTATTTGCAGACAGGCTGCTATGTTGACTCCAACACTGTCTAACACATACTAATAGTCTGTGTTGCCCTTGCAGGTCCTGCTGCAGGAGGGTTGTACTTTTGAAGTAGCTACTGAAGGACATAGACCTGGTGTAGTAGGGCCAAGAGAGCTGGTCCAGATGCAAACAGAAATTTGATTCATTCTAGGTTTTGTGGGTTTGGTCTCTTGTTTTATTTTGTGATTGCAGTAAAATGTGCCCTGAGTGTTCACACTTGCACTTCAGCACTATCAAAGGCACAGCACTGGAAAGCTGCTGGTCATTTCCCCAGTGCAGGGAATACCTGCTGCAGCTCTGCTGCACAGCTGTGGTTCTTTTTTCCTCCATATTTGCTGAGATTTCCCTAAAATATATGAGATGGTCATAAGAACAGGGGATGCTCTGGGGAACCATTTGCATTTTTTCCTTCTGATACCAGCACAATATCCTCGAGGGCTCTTGTTCTCTTATTCTTTATAACTCTCACAACTGCATTTCTCCCTCAGGGAGGTATTTGTGTGGAGAAATGCCCTCTGTGCTAGGGATTGACTCTGAAATCCTTTGGCTGGTAGATCCCACTGGAGGGGTGAGCAGTTTGGCTGTGGAGTGGAATATACCGAGAAAACGCAAAATTAAAAGTCGTACCATGCAAACCTAGAAAACTCAGTCTTTCTTCTGCATGGCTGTGTGTGTACCCAGTGCAAAACATACATTTAGAAGTCTAGTGTGGAGGCTTCTCCAAATTGTATTTTGTGAATGGAATAAGGAAGCACAAGTCAGTTTTAGCTCTTACATCTACTTTAACATTCTATCTTTTGTAGACTATATTTTGTTATATGTACTATTGCATATTGCAATATTGGAAAATTGCTATATGCAATTGAAAGCTCATACAGTTAAGTATTGAAATAAAGTTTCATTCTACTTCTAATACCTAATAGGTGTTGCAAATGCCTCATGTATCAGTATAAAACCATGTATTTAGAGCACTCTTCCAATCTTAAAAAAGCCTGTATGTGAAATATTGTAATTAAAAATGTGCTTTGATTTCAGTAGCACACAGTTGCTAAACATTCCTCTTTAAAAACCAAGTTCTTCCATTCACAGTTGCTAGTATTCAGTGACAAAGTGATCATCATGGTTGTAATTAAATATTTATCATACAGTTCTCTTTTGTCATTTAGGATGTTACAAGGCAGACAAAGATATACTTAAAAGGCTGAATAGTAAGCTATATTATGATAGTATATGAGGCAAATGAGCGTTTGATGGGCTGTGTTAACATGAGCTAAAAATAAAATCCCATCTGTTCACCTTTCAAACTGCATCAAGACACTGCATATGGGTTGTGGAATAATTTAATGAAACACAAATGAAAATATGTTTATTTCCTTCTTGCTGAAACAAGTGAAACAGGCAACTTGTTAGTAAAGATGTTTTAACAAGCAGGGAATTGTGTGCTTATGGCTTTTCTGGAATATAGTAGCGCTGCGATCATTTAAAATCATAAATGAGTAGATACAGAAACAGAGACTCACTGAAGACACTGTCTCTAATAATCATATACAGCTCAGACCTTGATTACTGGTACCAAGAGTTTGAATTGCTTGCACAATTAGGGATGTGCCCCATTGGCATCAGACCTGAAGAATGTATTGAGTATTGTAATCTTCGGGAACACTATTTTTTAGCATTCAGTTTTTTTATAATTGAATGAGTTCTCCTATTGTATTGGTTGACTCTATAGAGAAGCTTTAGAGCCATGTGCTGATTTACCCTATCCAACGATCTGTTCCATAAAAATAATCTGTTTCAAGGCATGGGGTGTGCTCTGTACCATGGCTGGTTGCTGTACAAGATAGGGAGATCAATGGGGGCGCTGCTGCCTCGGAGTTCTCGCTGATGGTGGTGTAAGTCAAAGCCACTGGAGCAACAATCATTTTTGTGTGCTCAGGACTTTTGAATGTGCTGCCTATTTTAATACTTGTAGTGGAATGATTTTTTCTGCTTTTTCAGGTAATTATATCTTTGATGTTGATGCAGTTGTATTCGCCTCACTGCTCTGTTGTGCTACAGGCCCTTGTAAATTGTCTGTCGCTTTTACCAAGCATTTCCTATTGCTTTGTCTTTATCTTCAAAGCTCAGCCATTTCTAGTGACTTCAAATCACAGATCTCCATCTGTTGCTGGTTTTCTAAACTAAAATGAAAAGATGCTGTGTAATCTGTTTACTGCATTTGAAGGGTATGAGATGGTTTGTTTTTGAAGTAGCTCTGGGAACTGATCCTGAAATTAGGAGTTTATTTACCAGATGTAGGTCTCTTACAGATGAGGAAAGACTTAGCAAGGCAGGGCCAGATAGGAAGAGTTCATTTAGCTACTGCAAAGAGCAAAAGCAAAGTGTGAAAAGCCAGGAGGAGACTGGCTCAGAGAAGCTGTGTGGGATGTGGCTTAAGGTTCAGGCTACAGGGGCACCTGTGGCTACATTACATCTAGTTCCTTGACAGAAAAAGAATTCCTGTGTTCTTAGAAGAAAATCTGCATGCGAGTTTACACCAGAGCCCCAGGAGAACGGGACTGGTAGGAGTGCCACAGGCTGTATGAGGCCACATGCTTGACTTGGTGGCTGCTGTCAGTACTTTTTTTAAAAAGGTATCCTGAACATGTAGCTCAGAAGGGGTGGGTGGGTGCATAGATGTGTATATATATAGATACATATATATATATATAAATATATAAATATATAAATCATAGCATTTGCTTTGGTTAAACAGATTGGATTCCCAAATAGCTGAGATGTGTTACAACAGCCCTGGAAATGAAAGCCACTTGCAAAAGCCTTATGTTAGAGAGGCATAAACTGTCTGACTTGTCATCTCTTCCAGGTCCCAAAAACCTCTGAAGCAGGTTGACAGGAAATGTTGAGCAATTGCTTTCTGTCAGCCTCCAGTGGAAATATTTTCCTTTTTTATTTTTCTATTTTTAATTAAAAAAAGACTTACCCAAGCATTATTCTTAGATGTGTGAGGGTACCTAAAGATAGGGTGGAAAGTACATAGTTTTTTCATCTCCCCCCACAAAGATCTTATTTAAAAGACATTTTCCAAAATCAAAGTATTTTCTTGGAAAACTTAGAAGAAAAGAAAAACTTTGATTTGACATGAAAAAATAGTAATGCTTTATTCTTTGACTTCTGTCCAACTCTAATTTTATGAAACTTAGTGATGAAAGGTCTCTGAAAAATAATGAATGTTTTTCAACCAACTCCTGTTAAAACATCATTCTATTTTACTTTACTTGCCATGCCTAAAATACGATGGGCACAAGCAGGTAGAGTAATTTGCATAAATTTCTGATTTCTGTCTTCTGCTCTTTAAAAGGTTATAAAAATAATCAAAATACATTAGCTAAAATCCCAAATTCATATGTGACTAGATAGGAATCAAGAGCACTTATTCGGTTACCACGTGAAATGAGAGTCAGCATCTACTCATGTGAAATAACTGTTCTTTTTATTTTCATTTTTAATTTGATGTAATATTTGTATTTTCCCAATTAATGGGGTAGATTTCCTTTATCTGTGCTTACCCACTGTTTACAGTGCATTTTGCTTGTGAAAACCAAGAAGTGAGGGCCAATAACAATATTCCTGAAATTCTCCATAAAGTATTCCCACACAAGAATTTGGGAGCCTCATTGTGGCTTTACTGTTGAATCTTCCCATAACCAAGCTTCAGGAAAACCAGCTCAAGTTTGTTGGCATGTCACAGCAATCACTGAAAATGCAAACGACTTTTATCGACCACCTTGTGGTTTTGCAGAGAAATTTAGTCAGATATTTGAATCTCAAACTCGTAGATCATTCATTGTTTAGTATTTGTTAGAGGATTCCAGATGCCAATACAGATTGCCACCAGGAAATGCTGAGTATTTCAAGTTTTGAAAGTTGGTGTGGCCAGATTTAATGATATGAGTAAGTAAATCTGCCCCTGCTGGAAGAGTTGCATTTCTGTCCAGTGGGAGAAGGAAAGGGAAGCTCATGAGAGGCGGTTCTTCTCATGGTCTCTTCTGTGTTGATACGGAATATTGTAGTATTGATATGGTTTCTTTTATGGAAAAGGTTTTAAGAAAATATTTTCTTTTTTAGAAAAGGTTTGCTGTGATTTGGTGCCCCTTTTATGCCGCCCCTATATAAGCCACTGCATCACTGCTGCTCTCAGAATCGACTGCCTGCATTTTTTAGTACATTTAAAAGTAGGCAGAGCAAGGCAATCCAAAGGTGCTGATGTGACCAAAACATATTTATGGTGGTGCTCTCCTCCAATGACCACTGCGATGCAAGGTCAGTGCATGTGCTATTCATCAGGTACTTTACAAGGAAGTATTAATACCCTTTTTTACAAATAGAAAGCCCAAGTTTCCTCTTTATGTTTCCTTTCCTCTTTTCCTCCTTTTTTTCCCTACAGCTTGCCTGTTAAGAAATCTTCATGAATGAAGCCTATTCATCATTTGTATTACTTTTTCCCATTGTTCCCATGAGGTACAATATTATATTAAACACGTATGCTGTTCCAAACACCTCTGATGATTTTGAAATTGGAAAGGTTTTGGATTTTACACTTAAAAGTTTAGGAAAAGACCTTAAAGATTTCTTTTCTTCTAAAGATACATCCAGGAAGAATCTTTTTTCCCCCTTAATTCTCTTTTTCCCTTCTCTTCATGATTTCACAGTTAAAAAGATAATTCACTTAATGCTTTTTTTTTCTTCAGATCTAGGACAATTTCCTCTTCATTTTACTTTTTGATACTGCTGCTGTTCATCTGTGTTTCCTGACCCCTGAGGGGCTGTATGCTAAGCTTCCCTTGTCAGTACTGATGCTTGTTAACGCGCTGGACTGAGAGTATGCAGAATAAAATAGATGTTAATAGATGTGTAGGGTCCCAGAGGTCTTGCTGCTCCCCCTCTCTGGCACGGAAGACACCCTTTCTGCATGGCTGCTCCTTTTCCTTCCTCTGAAACAACCGGTCTGCAAAATCATGAGGAAAATGCACAACTTTGCATAGAGGAACATCTGTTAAGTTCTTTCCTTAGCCATCATGTGCATGAGTAAAAATTAGCTGAAAACAGGCAATAAGTTGTCCTTGAAATTGAACAACCTTATTTCATTTTTACATACTTTAACAGTGTGTTTCTACTCAAATGCTGGAGCCAGTGGTAGATATTTCTCTTGGTCAAAACTGAGCTAAACTGTGGCCTTCCAGGAGCTGAAGGGAGCCCATAACAAACATGGAGGGGGATTGTTTACATGGGCATGTACTGACAGGACAAGGGACATGGCTTCAAGCTGAAAGAAGGTAGGTTTAGATTAGATATATGGAAAAAATTCTTTACTCTGAAGGTGGTGAGGCCCTGGCACAGGGTGCCCAGAGAAGCTGTGGCTGCCCCATCCCTGGAAGTGTTCAAGGCCAGGTTGGACGGGGCTTGGAACAACCTGGGATAGTGGAAGGTGTCCTTGCCCATGGCAGGGGGTGGAAATGGGTGAGTTTTAAGGTCCCTTCCAGCCCAGACCATTCTGGGATTCTCTGATTGATAACAGTGAATATTCATTAACATTTTTGATTTTTGTGATTCTATACTTGAGGACATGGTTAAAGGTGAACATAGTCGTGGTGCTGGGTTGATGATTGGACTTGATGATCTTAGAGAACTTTTCCAATGATTCTATGATTTTCTAATTTGTGTCCTGTTGGCTGTCACTTCTAACACAGGAGTCGGTTATTCAGGATATATAGTGGTCCATCTTTGCAGTTGATTTTTACACTACAATGGACCGTGAAAAACTGAACTGGAAGTTTATGGGATGCATGCCCAGTTTTTTTGTTGTGCAGCTTAATAGCACTAAACAATGCAGTTTAAAGGTAGGTCTGGGTCTGTTTATATGACACCTTCAGCAGAAAGATCAGCAATTTCTATTCTAGAGACCTAGATTAAAGAAATTGGTTGCTATGGAAGGGAATGCCAAAAACTCTTTCAAAAATTGCCAGCAGAGCTCAGTGCTCTGTTGTATCATTAATTAGCAAATACAAACTCTAGAGAAGACTAATTCAGGAATATGACAAGGGATGTGAAAATAGAATGTCTCTAGGAGTCTCCCAAGGCAAAAATGAAAACAGTAATTTTATTCACAGTTGCTACCAGGCAGTCATTTGTATGCATCCATAAATGCAGGTGGATATAAGCTGTCTTGGAATGCTTTATTCTGGGAGCAAGGATCAATACAAAGCTGAGCTGAGTCCCAGGTGAGTGTCAGGGCTGCAGGAGCAGCTTGTGCTTCCACTGATGCTTTTTTTCAGACTTTCATATTTCAAAACACTGGCCTGGTCTCAGTAGGCAGGTGAGCAGTGTTCCACTTACACTGACAATTGCAGTGTAAAAAGAGAAATATTGTTCACTGCTGTCCCCATATGTCTTGGCAGATCCCCTGTTTGCTTTGATACCAAGGTAGTGCAGCTGCACATCCTATGTGAATTTACATCTAGGGCAGCTTTGCCCTTTGAATGTAAGCGTGATGACTGAGCTCTGTGATGTGTAAGAATGTATTTTGTTTTTTTCACAATACCTGCCTGGGGAAGTGTACAGTTTGGAGTGTGCATCCTAAATCAAACACTTAGGAAACCTTGTTATTCCATGAATGGGTACTTTCCTAGTTTATTACAGATCATCTCGGCAATAAGGTAGAGATTTTATTGAATGCATACATTAACTTACTTGAAAAATAGGCATGCAAATTTTGCTCCCATTTGTCTTCCAGAAGGCAATTAATGTCTCTCTTCCTCTGGTACCAGGTAGCCTACTGGGACATAAAAATAATTAATGCCTTGGAAGCACTATCTCATGGAATCTTATGTTTGTTTTATTTAAGGGAAAACATTTCTACTACAGGTTAAAAAAAATCAGGCTAAGATTTGTGTTCCCTGGAGATAATTCAGGTCCTTTAGCAGAATCTTTTTGCATTTCTCTCTGAGGAAAGGCTGGTATTGCTGCTGCATGCAGTGGCAGGGATTTTGGACAATATCACTATGTCACAACTTGTGACATTAGTGCATGTTCCTACATATCCTTCTCAGTTCCCCAGAATGTTTCTTGGACAGCATGGTCTCAAAAGAGCTGGGCTTCCCCAATGCTGAAACTTTGTACTAGGGAATCCTGGTAAGTATTCTTCTTCATGTTGTTGGTGTATTTAAAAGAAGGGTTTTGTTCCATTTTTAAGGCACAATAAGCAGTCTAGGTAATGATATTCCAACCATTATTTTCTTTTGTGTGAGTCTCTGGTTGCACTTGACTCTTTGCTCCAGTCTGGTGCTTCCATTCAGGATTCAGTTGAAAATACCTTACTGGAAGGAAAGTGTTATGTACACCAGATGTGAGGGGAAAAGGGAACAAATTCTGCTTGAGAGTAAAGATATTAGTGCGCACCTCTGTCTGAAAGGTCACTTTTGGAGCTCTCCCATTTTGGGTGTACCTTATGAATACATCACAATATCTGGTGGAGGGGAGGGTAGGTGGACACCGTGGCTGGAAATGCACAGATCTAATACTCAGCTGCTGTGCATTTGCCCCAGAATTACTCTACCTGCAGTAAAGCAGGAGCACCATCCCCCAGGAAATGCATAGTTAGCTCTTTAATTTGGGCGTAACTTAGAGTTGTCTAAATAGAATCCATATTTATGCTTTAAACAGAGAGGAATATTAAGGGAACTACTTGGGACATTCTAATCTTAGTTGTAAAACTGCCAAATTAATTTTGTATCTGACATATTACATTTTGAGTGTCTGGTCTGGTCTGTCAACAGACTAAATTCTATTCTAACGCAAATGAAAATCAGATGGAACTAGCCAAACACCAGAGTGCTTTTGTCTCATTTTCCTCTAACTCTCTTATACCTCACTCTAGGGATGATTCTTGCAGGCTTAATAATGGATTAGATTACAGGGAATGTTTCTGTTGTAAAATAGAACCTTTATTCATCCTCAGCTTGAAAACATCTTGCAGGCTCAAAGTCATTAGTATAGATAAATCTAAATCACACCTGTGAGGTGTTCTCTGTGCTCTGCAGTCCTTCTCTGCAGCCCCTTCTGTGCCCTCCATATTAATCAATTAGATCCAAAAAGAGAACGAAGGAGGAGGAATCTATACTACAGAAACATCTGCTAAAGTAGTGCTGAAGTTGCCCAGACCAACACATAAAAATGTCTGAGAGCATCTTTGATGTGAAAGATGCACCTCACGTAGGTTGTGTTTAGCTGAGTTTAGTGACCTTGTGCTGGGGCAGGCTGGGTCAGTCCATGGAGTGATGCTCTTGCTCTGCTTCTTTCTCAGAAAGACCAAAAAAAAAAAACAAACAAAAAAAAACAAAACCAAAACCAAACAAACCTATAGTAACAGATGGTGAAAAAAGGTAGAGAAATATTTAGTAGAAAAACATGAGCTTTTTACAAAAGGAATACAGATAATGACTTGTTAAGTCACAAGCATGTTTATATTCTCTTAGTTGTTTCAACCATATAAACCTCTGGCAGAAACAGGTCTGTTCAGTGCCCTGACAGTGCCCAGTCTGAAAGTAAACCTGAGCTCCGAGGCCCTAACACAGCAAAAATTAAGATTAAAATTATGTCTGTTTTTCTCTGAATTCACAGTGATATCAGATGCTGCTTTTATCTGTAAAAAATATTTAGCAGCAGGACAAATATGGTTTGGACTCCCAGGAAAAATTGTCTTAAGGATCCTGCAGAAAATCCATGAAATCCAGTATTCATATATATGTAAAAAGAAGTTACACATGGGTGACACCCATTGTGAGTAATGCTAATCATATGCTAGTTATAGCCATAAATATAAACTAATATTAAATAAATCAATAGAAATAAACAAAATTACATTCTAATTATAGCAATAAAAATACTTGTGACATGATGTGTAAAAGGTATTAAAATCCCCACCGAAAATCTGAACATGTGGGACTGTATGTGAAACTATGCCTGCAAAGGTTCAACTCTCAGTGCTGAAGAAAAACATTTAAAATGTATCTTACACATGTAAATTTAGTCTGAAGACTATAATACATAAGCTGCCAAATGATGTGAAGAATTGGCTGCCGTAGATGCTGGAAACAAAGCAAAATGGATGTGCCGAAGTCGTAAGAATAGTAATAGCCACAAGGACAGAGCGTGATAAATCCATAGAGATCAATGTTTCTGCTGAAAATGGGCTCAGCGCAGAATGCAGTGTGATGTCCTAAAACAGGTTTCATTTTTTATTGTTTTTAGGCAATTCCTCCTTGTTTACTATGACTGAATTAAGTGCACTGTGCACTGGAAGTTCTTTGAATACATTTAGACCAAAAAAGTTTAGGACGAATTAATGATGATTTTTTTCCTGTTGCAGATCTGTAGTAAAGAGCTTGTAATGAATGTATAAGGAAACAAGAACCAAGATAAATTTGCAAGACAAGAGTCTAAAAAGCCCAAGATGTGCAAAAGAGGAAACATAAAGGAAATTTTCATATGGTGATTTAACTGTTTAATTTGTGACACTTAAAAAGAGTTAATAAGAAGGGCTTTGGAAGCTGTAGAGAGAGGAGGGTGCTGGTTCCTGCCTTAATGCCCATAGAGAATATATTTAGATGCAGAAATCAGATTTAGGCTGGAACAAAACCATAGGTCCAAATGGTGTATATAGTCAGGATGTGATTATTTTTCAGTGATGGCTTTAGCTGAAAGGGGAATGATGGGCACATTCAGAAGAAGATTTTGAGATTTTCCTCCAGAGTGAGAAGGTGTGGGGGTGTGGGGAGACTGGGGATGCTGGGCAAAGTGTCACTTTGAAAATGCTTTTCCAAATTTCCTACTGGTGAAGGCTCTTTCCAGGTCTGCTGGCAGCTGAGGAGGAGCATGAGTGGCAGCCAGGTGCAGATACAGAGCAGCACCCCGACACTCTGTGCGGTGCCTGTGGTGAACCACGCTCCTCGTTCCGTGTCTGTCTCTCTGGGCTCACGGTGATACAGGGTTTTGCTTGAGATGCTGAGCCACTGCAGGCTGGATGCTGCTTTTGTGTGCTTCTCCCACAGTGCTGCTGACCTATTTTAATTCCTTGCTCTTCAGAGTATGACTTTGAAATCTGCCATGATGAATCCAAATTAGTAAGACCTGCTGGAAGATTTCACAGCTGGAGTTATTTGCAGAAAATGCTTTCTCTGAATTATGCTCAGGAAATAGACCTTTCAGGTAGTTTTTTTTCCTTTTTTTTTTTTTTCAGTATTGCTGCTTAAAAATTCAGCTTCAAATGTTTTGTATACAGAAGGATCTGGTGCAACTGCTACAGAGCAGAGATGAATAGATGTAGTCCAAGAAAATCCATAGCTCTTAAGATTGAAAGGATCAAAAAAGTAGCTGTACTTCTTATACAGTTGTTCCTGTAAACTTCAATTCAGCTTTATTCTGAAAGTGAAAAACCTGTGGAATATAAGAGGTTGAATTTATTTTATAGAAGGACAAATGAATCTTGCTGCTTCAATGGCCTCACAGTTTTTAATATTTTCTGTTCCCAAAATCACCAGTCTTGTAAAGGACAAGGGAAGCTCCACCAGTCAAGCTGCCCAAACAATTCCATGTTACTCCCATGATCAGTCATACTCACAAATTGCTGAGTACTTAAGTGTTAGTTGAAGTAAGTAACTTGATTAAAGATGTTCTGGTTAGTCTAGATATCCACATTCCATTTTAGAGCAGTTGCAAATATAGGAATTGAACACAAGACAGCAATTTGGAATCACTTGCATAATCTAAATGTTTTATTACAAGTCCTGATCAAAACTCTCATGCAAAAATAAACATTTTAATTACTAGACAGAGAGAGGCACATTTCCTCTAAATGTCATATAACCCCCACAAAATACAAATAGTCTTTAAAGTGATGAAGGAAACTTAGTTTTTCTATGAACTTCAAAGAGGATTGAGGAGGGGAGAAAAAAGGTGGGGATCACTCCCAACACCTGATCACCTCTGTCTCCTTTTGGAATTGCCTTCTCATCTGAGATCCAAAGTCTGTCTTGATCACTAAACACTCTTAAAAGTGGCTGAAGTTGGCAGGAAAATGAGAGTAGCTACACTTCCATCCAACCCTTACTACGTATTTAATTTGGTAAATATGTAAGTTGTGAGAACATCCAGATATTGATTACAATCTGTGGGAACTGGCTGTTTTCTTTAGATGGAATGAGATCCTTTGATATGTACCTCTATCAAACATTGGAGAGCATCAGGCTGCTGTATTTAAGCTTCATACAGCTTACTGATGTTTTTCTCCAGAAAAATTCTTTTATATGTTAATTTAAGCATCCAAATGCAGCATTTGGAATTAATGAAAACGAACCTCCACATTTAAAAAACTTAAGGAGATTAAATTTGCAATTACTTAATTATGGTCTATGAAATATGCAAAAAACCCCTCTGAGTTTTGAGGAAAGTTTTTTTCAAAAAAGAGAGAAATTTTATAGCAGTAGGTGCTTTGAATTGTTCAGGGTTTGATTTACAATAGGGAAAATAGCCCTTTAAAAATTTGTTTCTACTGATAATAAATAACCCAGAGCTAAAGCTTCAATTTTCAGGAGAGCAAAAAATAGATTATATTAATGAAGGGTTGGGAAAATAAATTTTCATCCTCTTGGAAAAGAAACAGATTGTGTCTCTTAATGACTTTGCATTTGTTCAAATGATTTTGTAGTCAGTTCAGAATGGATCTGAATTGTATCAACATTTGTTATTATTACTAATATCTGCACTATAGTAGAGCAAAAGTATAAAAAGGCTCATGAAGAGTTGATACTGAGGGGATGGCATACCTGCACCCTCAAAATAATTAAGAATGTATCCAAACATTCTGGCCAAAATGAGCTATATCCTCCCTAATTTCCTGTTGTTGTTTTTCCCTAGACAAACCAAGCTGAAAAGAGACATTGATTTAATTTGGTGAGGGATGTGTTGTCTGTCTGATGCCTTGTTTTCTGCTTGCTTGTGTCTTGCCAACAATTATCTTGTCAAGAGGTAATGTAGGCAACAGAGAAGCAGTTACAAAACTTCTGATAGAGGTAAAGTTTCTACTGCAATAAAACTTGCCCTAAAAACCATAATGTTATTATTTAAAGAACTTATGTGCTTGTTTTCCTGTAAAACAAATATTGCCTTTACAATTGACATTTTGTGGACCTGAATCCCTGCACATTAATGCAGATCATGGCACAAAACAGAATTAGACCTGAATGAAGATTAATTAAAGAAACATGATCTAGAGCTGGGTCTGTGCTGTTTTTCAGTGCTGTTTGTGGAAAA
The DNA here is from genome assembly GCF_009650955.1 of Corvus moneduloides. NCBI lineage: Eukaryota > Metazoa > Chordata > Aves > Passeriformes > Corvidae > Corvus > Corvus moneduloides. The sequence goes on from NC_045482.1 coordinate 6,083,089, forward strand.
AGATGTAGCTGGAATGCTCTTGCCCTCATAGTGTCCTTGTGGGACTGGGCACAGTGGTAGCTGGGAGCAACTTGGGACATTCCACATGGCTGCCTGGCCAATGCAGCAATTTCTGTAGGAAGGAGCGATCTCTTTTTAGACTGTTATTGATTAGTATAATCTGCTTTAAACTCTGAGCAATTGTTCTCCACTGTGCCAGTTTGGACAAATTTGAAGGAAAAATATCCTCTGATAGAAGGCAGGTTACAAACATCCCTCCCCCACCAGGTTCGGGAAAAAAAAGAAATTTTCCTCAGAGGAAAGTGAAAGAGATAAAAACTATTTTTTTAACAAACACACAGGAAAAGGATAATAATGCTAAATAATAAAATCTTTTGCTGTGGAGACAAACCTGGGAAAATTTAAGAGTCCTTCTGTAGGTGTGGTCTCTCTCCTCCTCGGAGCTGGGTTGCTGTGAGCCCACCTCTGGGGCCTCGGTGGAAAATTCTCCCGGATGTGTTCTGATGTTGAAACAGCCCAGAAAAAGGGAAAAACTGAAGTCCCAGGAAAACAAAGTTCAACTCTCCCTCCAGAGAAGAGGAGCCGAAAGCTGGCTGAAAGCAAGAAGGATACTTCCTCTACTTTTGCTGCTGCAGAAGCAGAGGAGTGTGTATCTGTGACCTTGAACAACTGCTTTGAAAAGTTTGCTTGGTTTTTTCCTCTCCCCCCCTCTCAGGCTCAGTTTAAAGGCACAGAAATGCACAAAATTAATTTCTGGGCATAGAGCAGCAATAGGGGATACACATCATAAAGTCACCCCAAGACATCCACCTGTTTTAGCTTTAAAAGATTTTGTTTCTTGCTCAGATCAAAGAAAGCTCTAGTGTCCAAAAGATGATCTGTTTCTTTCCAAAAATAGCAGTTGAAAATATCACCTCTCCCTCCAGTCCTTGGCTTATTTATGTCCTGAAATCATCTTGGGTAAAACACTGCTGGTACTTTTGCTGTGTGTGTGGCTATTGGGAAACCCTGTCCAGAGAGAAACTGAGTATTTGTTTAAAGTCTGGGATATCTGTATGTACACACACACACACGCCATGTATAGAGGCTCTAAATATATGTCTGGATCACTGTGGAGCCTAAACATCCCTTTAGACATTGAATTTCTTGATGCAGTGACATATCTGACTTGGCACCACTTCTACCTATTGGACACACTTACGGGGGAAAAGGGATCCTGTTTTTCTAGATGCAGCTTCAGATGTTGCAGAACCATCAAAGTGGGAGCGAGGCAGGTTGGGCAGCCCGTGGAGGAGTGGGAAATTTGGTCTTCTGTTTGCTTTAATGCTGCAGAATAACTTTTGATTGTGGCAAGCTTTAAAGGTTTTATAAAAATATGTATTTCAGCTCTCAGGCAGCAAGGTGGCTTGTTAGGGATAGAATTTTGGCTTGAAGATGTCTTCTGTACTTACATAAAATAAATGTAAGGATTCAGGCTAAAAGGCAGAATGAGATTGAATTTACCACTTGGATTTTTCTTTCAGAAAGACCTGGAAACTGATTATGCATTTAATAATGCTGAGGCACAAGATGGCTGAAATTTTTTCTTTCTTCGCTTTTGTAGTTCTTTTGTAAAGGTTACAATATCATCTTTTGGAGTGAGTTCAGACACTCTGGGGTTTGTTTCCATTTAATTTAACAGCAAATATTGAAAGTATGGTAATGTTATTTGCCTTAAATTTGGGGTGTGGGAGAGGCAGAAGCCGTCTGTTTAGTAAGAACAGGAAAAACTTTTATTAGAAAGTTTGTATCTCTTAATACTTGCAATGTGTACAAATTAAAAAAGTTCTTAGATATTTTCCTAAATAAAGAAGACATTAGCAGTGTCACAACGAAAATACTTTCTTTTACCAAAGCTGTGATTTTGCAGTTTTTGCTGAGTTATGATGACATTATAACTCATGGTTTATTGTGGTGCCAGTTACGAATTTATTAAAAAAAGGGGATTTTAGTGATGCTTATATACATATTGTATTGGCTTTTGGTAGTAATTCTAGAAAATCCTTTTGTTGAATGGGAGTTTGTTGGGGTTTTAGGAGTTCCCCTTCTGTTTTCTTTTTCTCTTAAAGAATTTTCCCCATACATGTTGCCAGGGGGACAAATTACTGGATACATCAGAAAAACAAAAGACCTGGCCACAGGAGGAAGGGTCCATCTGGCTACTGTCTTTCACCTGGGCTTGTGGCCTGTTAGTTCCCAGCGTTTGGACGGAGAGAGAGGCTGGAAGGAATTCGTCAGCACTGGAGACTTCTGCTTTTTCAGCTGCCTGCCTTCCTTCCTTCTACCGGAGAAACCCCGGGATTCCCAAGCCTGCCTTCCTTGCCCTGCTGGGAGCTGGGCTGCAGCCGCCCTGCCCCCACCGTTGCTTCGAGCCTTCGCTACTCTGTAGCCCCGAACACCCTGCCTTGCCCAGACCTCTGGGGGTTCTGCTGCAGCTCTGGAGTTCAATACATCTCATCTGTCACCTGGGATTTGTGCTCGTCCCTGCTGTTCCAGCCTGCTGTTCCCGAGGGTCCGGCCGGACACTGGGATCAGCTGCCCAGCGGTTTGTGAAGCCTTTGTCCCATCCCTTCCCAGGATCCCAGACCACCGGTGCCGCGTGCTCCCTGAGCTCGCTCCGGAGCGCCCCCTGCAGCCGCGGGGGAACCATCGCACCTGCCCTGCTCACCGGGAGCCGCCAGCGCCCCTGCCGGCTGCGAGCGGAACTGCACCCGAGGGGAAAGGGCCTGACAGCCGAGAAGGCTGGGACTGGGTTTGTGATTGTTTGCTGTTACTGCCATAGTTATTGCTGTTTGTTTGCCTTGTTATACACATATAGATGTATAACAGTAAAACCCTGTTATTCCTGTTCCTCATATCTTTGCCTGAAAGCCCCTTAATTTCAAAATTATAATAATTCCGAGGGGAGGGGGTTGCAATTTTTTTTTTTTTCTTCCATTTCAAGGAAGACTCCTGCCTTCCTTAGCAGACACCTGTCTTTAAAACCAAGACAGAGTTTCAGACTAAAATTACAGAATAGTTACCACCAGGTCTGCACAGAATATATGCCCCCATTTCTTCTGCAGGCAGAACTCAATTGTGACATTCAGTTCCAATGGCACTAAATCATTAAATTTCAATGTGTGATGATCTCCAGTAACAGTTTTGATGATTAATTTCTGATACTTGCCTAATTACTGGGGCCATAACCACCTTTCTGGTCTGTATTTTGTTTTCAGTATCTTGTGCAATGTGACCTTGTCCCATAATTCTGAACTTAATGTTGTGGCTCTAATTCAAGTGTCTTAATAATAATATCAATTCTTTGTTAAAATTAATCCAAAAATAGTTGTGACTAATGAATGACTAAGAAAATAGCAATGGTGTTCATAACAGCTTGTGAGTTGAAAAAGAAGCAAAATGTTGAAGTAATTTGTGAACTTTTCCATCCATCCTTAAAAATTCATGGAAGTTTGGAAATGGGTGCTGGCGTCTCATTGCCATGGTGACCAACCCTTTGTGTGACATGAGTGTGAGCCAGTGTGAAGCAGAAACCTGGCCATACCTTCAGCTGCTGGTTGTGTTTACATTTATATGGGCTATGAAGGAAATGTTTTGCTTTCCCTATTAGCCATGAGTAATGTGTAGCAGCAGAGGCTGAAGGAAGATGTAAGGGGAGGGTAGACAAACATGGGAGGAAAAAAAATATCAACGTAAATATAATCTTTGGTTGTTATTCACAAAGTATGGAAATGCAGATTGTGGCTCTCTGCTGTCAGAATGAAGATGCAGAAAACCTTATATTGGCTGGTATAGGAATCTTCCAGTTGGCACTGATGCCTTTTCCTGGTCTTAAAATCAAGCGTCATACATGATTAGAAGGGGAAAAAGGGATTTTACCTTGGTATTTATTTTAAGGATCCTTAGGTGCACACGTCCAGGTCATATGCACCGAAATGCACCCTGCAAAAAAAAACCACCCACCCAAAAGATCTGGTATAACATTATAGCTTTTACTAATTAGCATATCTATCAAAGATTCCCCAATGAGAGGCTCAAGTGAGCCCCCCTCCCCAAGGAACCCTCTCCTGGATGGTTCTATCTTAGTTTACAGAACGTGTTCTGGAGAGGACCTTGGGGTCTGGGGCACACTGATCCCTAGCTACGAAGCTTCTAAAATGTTTAGTCTCTCAGCTTGACAAACAAGTCCAAGAATGTAGGCAAAAAGCACTAAGAATACAGAAGTTATAAAAAGGTATAACAGGGGTATAAAAGAAAAGGCAAAAAATCTTCATGGCATCAGCACTAATGCCAAGGATGCCATTGCGTTGTGTCAAGCAATCATGACTAAAAAGTCATGACAAGGTTTTTTTGCCATACCTTTAGTTTTGATTGTCATGGGGCTGTCTTTGTCTAAAATTTGGCTTCTGCTTGAATGTCTACTTTTTCTTTTTTAACCTATTTGATTCATAATTTCAAAACTTTGCATGAAAATACTTTGAAATACATACCAGAGGCTGTAGTATTTATAGCAAAGCAGGAAAAGGTTGGTTTAACTGGGTAATGTCACTTTCTAGTCTGGGTCCATCTGTCTTTTCAGCCTCCCACCTTTCTGAGATATCAGGTGGTTAAATAAGGATTGTGTTCTCCAGATTCATTAATTTATTTTGTTTGTCCTTCACACCCTCTTCAAGCGGTGTTGCAGACAGTGGGAGCTATGTGAATCAAATGAAGGGATAATATAAAAGAGATGATGTGGTTCAGTTGCCTCTAAAACCTTGCCACTAAAGCCTAAGGTGAAGTGTGGCTGTGACACCTGGGTAAAGCCACCTCAGATACCACCTGTAGTGTTTACTGACCTTCAGACAGCTGCAGCACTGTTTGCTGCCTTAAGTAACTTTTCTTCTTTCATAAATATTTGAACTTTTTATCTTACAAGCAATGATACTCAGTATTTTATTGCATAGCCCCTGTTTCATTGTGGTGAAACTACTGATATTGTCGTTGGTGTTATTCACTAACACAAAGTCTCAGTATTTTGTTAAAACAAAATTCTTTCTACTTGTCCTTATACTGAAGAGAAAACTTTGAGACTGGGGTATTTTAGCTAAATAAATAGCTTTATGTACAGCAGGGATGTGATAACTGTAGTTGGGGAAGAACAGCAGTGTGCTTTCAGCTTCCCTTTGGGCTTTGGCTTTCCCTGTGCACAGAAACAAAATAGGAAAAGGTCTCCAATCCTTCTTTGTGGGATGGAATGAGGGCAGGGAAGAAAAGCATGTGGCCTTGTTCCATCCCCCTCCTCCCACCTCTTGCTAAGTGTCAGCTTTAAAGTCTGTAAAAATAGATTTTTTTCTGTGTCAGCTTGTGTCGCCTTCAAATGTCAAACTCTAGCTCCACCTTCTAGTAAATAATTTCTATGTGTAAAACTCTGCTACTGGGAATTGATGGCTTTGTACCCCTTGTTAGAGATGCACCTTCCAGGGCCGTGTATTTGAGGAATGAACAGCGAAATGCTGGCTTGCGTGGGTTATTAATACTTGTTCCATTCGGGGCCACTCTGCAGTAAAAATTCAAGCCAGAGGGATGACAGAAGGCTGGGGTTTCCAGTATCTGAATAGTACACCTCCACACCAACTACTTGCCACAAAGTCCAACAGTTCATTCTTTTTGCATTTGTAAGGTCACAGGCTGCACCATGAGCTTCCTTTGCAGCTTCTTCTGGAGGCACCTCCAACTCTGTTCCTAGAGCACAGCTCCCAGGAAATTTGGAATCTGGAATTTTTGGGTGTTTATTTGGATTCTTTCTTTCTGGATTTCCCCACTAGAAAATGTACAGTGCTGTGTAAAAGCAACGGGAATACCCAAAATGCAACACAAAGGAGAAAAGAAAAAAATGTAAACCGAATATGAGCTGATGTAAGCTGCTAAGAAAATGGCAAAGGTGTAAAAAGTGGAATAATTTTTTCTGACAAAAATGAAAGGCAAATATAAGGTAGAAGACTGTGCAAGAACCCTTTGCACTCTCTCCTGAATCTGCTTTGTCCTTATGCTTGTAGTGAGATCTCCCCTGGCAGCATTTGTGAAGGGTATTTTTTGTGAAACGCCAGTTTAAGAAATGAAGCAGTGTGGAAGGTGGAATTACCATGAATTTTCTTTCTTCTGCTTTGATCAGATTCTGTTTCTCTCTCTGGCAATCCTGCTAGTTTCAGAGCAAGACAAGCAATTCACATTTGAAGATGTAGATTTTTGAATTTTTTTCTGTTGAGCTTTATGTTAAATGTAAAGGTTTAGAGGGCTCCAGTCAGGGAAGTTTACCTTAACAGAGTGTGATAGAAGCCATGTGCTATTGCCAGCCACCTCCAGTTCTACTTCATCCTGTAAAACTTAGCAGCAGCATGTTTGGTAACACCAGTGACAATTTATGAGGAAAAAAATCCTGCTGGTCTTTAATTATCTATCCTGAGATATTAGTTGCATGCTTCTACTTACTCCCACCTTTATTCCTTTGTAACAAAGAACCTTTGCTGGATAATGAAACCATAGCAAGGTAGGAGAGCTGATGTTTCTGTGGGTATATGTTATGGCACTACTGAAAATTAAGGATAGAAATTAAGTAATTAGAAATATTTGAAGCAGACTGAGCTCATGAAGTTTGCTGAAACCCACTATTTTCTAGCTACCTTTTATGAAGCAAGAGCACCACTGGAGATGGTCTTCTATAAAAAATAGGCTGATTCTCCTGTTTCATCACTGCACTGTGTGACCTGTCCTGTACATGTTGAATAATTTAGGTAAATCATGCACACTGTGTGATTGTAATTTGACTAAAAATAATTATTCACATAGTTACTGACTGTTGTCCTGAGCTGTTGTGATTCCCCTCAAGTTCTTCTGCTCTGTCTCTAATTATTGTGTCTACAGATCCTTTCCAGAAGTCATATGTACAAAGGTGGAAGCAGAAATGCTTCTTGATATTTATATTCAGTGCAATCCTTTGCAGACTGGTATTGTAATATAGTTCAGGAAAGCTGTATGTCACAAGCTAAGGAGTAATCACCTGGGGAATTGGATTTGAACTTCCTGTAAGTGGGAGAGCTGAGGGTTTAGTGGGACAGCTCACAGGGCAATAGAGGAACACGTAATACAGCAAAGAAATAAATCATTAAGATAATGCAAAGTAGAAAAGAGGAGCCAAGAAGGAACTGATGCAAGATGGGAGAAACCAGAACACTCCATTACATTCATGGTAGGAATAAATTTAAGAGCAACTTGGAGACTATGCAGCTTAATTAAGCCTAATAATGTTAAGAGAGCTGTAACTGGACAGACAGCTGTCTGCTGATGGAAGAAGTCAGGAACCCAAAAAAACTTCAGAAAATCTGAAGGAAGAAACTACTTTCTGTTGCTGAAGAATTGAGGCAAAAAGGTCATCTGGCTGGAATTGCAAGTGAACAGCAAATTAACTCTTTGCTCTTGACCTTTTTTTTCCTGAAAGGTTCTGAATAGGAATGACTCTTTGTTCCTTCAGTTTTTCCACCACTTATTTGAACTGAAATGATTTCTGTGTGCACGTATTAATTCTGCACATATGTTGGATAGAAAATTCAAAATGCATAGCAGGTGAACCAGAAAATGCCACATTTTTCAGCCTATTTCATTTATATGTTTCAGTGATGTGCAGTCCTTAGGAAAATTTGATATAAAAGCGTTACTGTGCTTTTTTTGGGGGGTGGGGAGGGGACAGCGGCTGAGTTTATTAAAGATGTTTGAAGTGTGGGTATAATTCAAAAATCCTCATGTCTGATACCTTAAGGTAATTTTTCAGTAAGGGTTTTTGTATCTCTTATGTTCTGTAAGTATGTTATGCAGCTATATCAGGCAGAACTTAAAAACATGATATGTAAATAGTGTAAAGAGAAAAACATTGTCAGAGTTAAGCTGCTTAACAATAGAAAGAGTCTGGTAAAAATAATCAGTATATTTTAAAGAGCTTAAATTTGCTACTTTATATTTCCATGTGCATAATGTGCTGGTGCTGCACTGGAAATGGAGGAGTTGTGGAGCAGTCTAAAACCTTCTCACAGAATTTAATTCCTATATATTTCCCAATGTGGAGAGCAAAACCCTCCTGGAAGACTGTGAGCTCCGATTGCACACAGATGATGTGCTGTAGGAGACAATCGATATTGTCAGAGACATCTACAGAACATATGCAGAAAGTCTTTAGCATGATTGCAGTTGGCAGAGAAGACAATAAAAGATTGTTATCCCAGTGTTGCTTCACATTGACATGGTGAAAGAGTTGAGAAAATAGGGAACAAGAAATCAGTGCTGAGTTTCCAGCCCTGAGGAACTGGAGCTTTTGGAATGGTCTGTGCTCCATCCTGAAAGATATTCTGTAGATCTCTAAGCAGGAAGCATCCCAGATTCTTCTGGGAGAAATACGTGTTCTGCGTTTCATTCCTCAAGTCTGTCCTGTTGGGACTCAGACACCTCAGGATTTTGAAAACCGTTCATCCCCAACTGTACTATGATTGCTGCAATGGTATTTGCTGTAGGATAAGATAATCTTCCTATCTCTACATCATTGGCACAGATGAGACCTGGAACAGTTTCCAATTTACAGGTCCATGTAGACATTTATTTCTCGCTTATGAAAATGATGAGGCCTGCCTAGAATGTCTAAAATCTTCCTGAGTGTCTGTTTTGAGCTTAAGCTTGTTAAACTGGAGCTAGAGTAATTCTGGAGAGTAAACAACATGCAAGTTGTCCATAACAATTTTTGATTTATATGCTGCACTGAGCCAAAACAAAGGTATTCAGAAAGTTTTAGCTGCAGTTACTCCTCCAGCCATAACTGCAGCTTGACACCCCCAAAGCCAATAATGAAGAGGTAATGGCTCTGTTAAGAGGTCCAACTTTTAGCTGGGTTTTGAGGCTGCATTAAAAGAATAAGATGGGATGGAAAAGGGGAGAAACTTGGAAGAAACTATTATAATTAGAAGGCAGAATTGAGCTCTAGGTTTATACTGATGTAAATGCAGGTTAGACACCTTTCGCTGCGGGCGTGAGTTTGGAGTTGCACTGGCGTAGGTGCTGACTTGTGTGTGCTGTATTAAACATGCTCTCACAGACAGTGGGAAATGCTCGAAATGCCTTACACAGTCCATGAAAATTGGCATCCTTAGGGGATTCCCTCCCTGCTCTCATAATTTCACTGCTTCATTTATTCACTAAATGACTGTTTCTCTGTACAGCTGGGATAGACACTGAGGGGCAGCAGATCTGTGTGCTTTGCTGTTCTCCAGGCAGCTGGGCCTTCTGCTCCACTCATCCGCTCCATACACCAATAACTCTTCTGGCAATCACAGCCAGGAGCCATAAGATTATTATTTTTTAAAAATAACACCTTTAAGGTTCACCTTTTTTATATATCTGAGTTTTAAATTGTACATCTGCCAGGTATTGCTAGAAACCATTATAACAATATCTGTGGTAAAATAGAAAAAAAGGAACAATACGATTTCTTTTAAAGGATGCTTTCAAAACTGATTTTACTACAGATGATTTCTGTCTCACAGCTAGTTGCAAACAAGATGACTATTCTGATGCAATTTGTATAAAGTTAGCGACTTCTGTGATGTGGGCAGAAATTTTAATTATAGGAAATGCATACTGCTTTATTCCTGCCTCTGTTAGAAAGTCCCATTTTTTACTTTTATAAATGCCTTTTCTTACAGTCTTTTAATGCATTGTAAAGTAATTGGAGATAAAACTTTTTTCCATAAGAGAAATATAAATATCTAGGAAATAAATCTAGACAAGTCCATAAGGTAACACTGGTAGTTTCAGATGTATCTGATGAAAAACTAGGAAAATGAGACAGTTTTTTCTCATGTTAACCAGAGTCCAGTTTGCATCTGGACAATTAATGTAAACCTTAGGGTTCTGAAAATGTTGTCTGTCCTGTCTTGCTTTGATTAGTTCTCAGGGCTCCAGCTGAAGCACTTCCTTTGGAAGCTTGATTCACCAAGTAAAATTTTGCTGTCAAAAATAATTCTTGCTGTTTGGCCTGCATTTTCACACTACTTGATGTTCAGTCTATATATGACCTTTCTCAAATTCCTTGTATATCCTTCAAAAACTTCCATAAATAGGCTTATGTAGACATCCTACTTCTTGGTGGTTTTTTTTGTAGTTCTTGACTTTCTCTCATAATTTGTTGGTCCTGTTTCTAGTGAACCAACATAACTGGCTTTTTTAATCCCTTAAATAATATTTTGTCTTGGAGAAACACTTTATAAGATTGTGGCTCATAACTGCACTTTGTGTGTGTGTGTGTGTGCGCGTGTGTATTTCAAGTGAAAATCTGAGTATGTATTTGATGTGGTTAAGATATAATAGGAGGCTTTTTGAGATGTGATTCTTCCAAGATCAACCTCAACACGGCAAGTGTATTAAAGTTTTATGAGTAGCTTGCACATCCTGAAACATTAACTGGTTTCTGACCAGCAATAAATATGTAATCTTGGTCGCTGGGTCCTCCACAAGATCGGGTGATGAGTTTTGGTGCACTTTCTCTTAGAAAGCCAAGACTTCTCCTCGTGGCCAGGTTCAGTGGAAAATATAACTAGGTACCACTTTTAAATGCTTCCTAATAATGGCTTATAATTGGTAAAGGTGTTGGTTAATAACTAATAATACTTCATTCTTCTGAAATATTCCCTTCAAATAGCTCAGTCCAATTAAAGTGCATGGTTTATTGATCTATGTCCTATTCTTTCTCTTTCATCTTGCTGCAGATCCTTTCATCCTTGTCTTACTGCTGGGATTCATCAGTTTTAGTTTACATCTGCATTTGCAAATGACTCTGAAATACAAGCTGCTATTTGGAAGCTGGGAAGTTTCCACCAGCTTCACTGGGTAGGCTCAGAATTTGTGCTCCAAGGATGCTAAGGTTTCTGTCTCTCTTCCCACAAAGTGATTACTCACATAATTAATTAAAAAAGCCTAGTGAATGTTTCCACAAGGCACTATTCTGGCACTGTGGAAGGACCTAAATGTAGCAAGTTTTTTTTAAATAAGAGAAGTGACTTTTTGATGTGTTTGTGATTAAAGACATTGCAGATAATATGCAGCATTTGTATGAGACAATCTGCCCCATGGTATATATAAATTTAATTGCCACTTGTTGGTCTATTTTCTTGACCAGTAGGAAAATGCAAGTACAAAGCAGCAACAAGCACATTTTGTAAACATGGAAACTTAAACTGGTAAGAGACAAGCTGCAAGTTAGTATCTGTGGAAATATTGGGAATATGCCTACAATATGTCTGGGATATTTGGTGCTTGTATCTTTACGTGAGGAAGTGACTGTTGCTCTGGCTGTTTGTATTTGCCTAACCTTCCCTTATCAAATAAAATCCAGAACAAAATACAATTTCTGTCTGAGACAAATATGACTGGAATCCCCAGAAAGATTCTAAAGGTCAGTTCACCTGTTTTGAAATATTGCTCCTCAGTACAACGTCTTAGTGACATTAAACAGTACAACGTCTAGGTTGCTAGAAGGTACCCCAGTGTTCTATATTTAAAGCACAAGCTTTAGACTAGAAATAAATTTAAAAAAAAAATTGTGGTGAAAGACTTCCAACTCTGACCATTATTTATGGAATAATTATACTGTGGAAACTGGATTTAATTTGTCAGCAGCAGAACTGCAGATCTGGGATGCTCCTGGCCCTTTGTCTGCTGGTGTGGTCAGATGGTGGTTCTCACAAAGTCCAGGGACTATTGCTAAAGCTGACTTCCACACCTGTCTATTTTGAAAAGAAAAATGGTGATTGCTTTATACATAAATGGGTAAATACTTGCATTTTATAATCTTTTACTCCGAGATTAGGAAAACTGAATCATAACGAGGTGCTTTTTTTCCTTTGAAATGGAGTAGAATTTTAATTAGCCTTATTTCTTATTTAGGAAATATGGCAATCTGGGAGGCAGGCTGTTGTTATATATTTTTCTTCTTTTGCATTGAGTTTTACACGAGGCTTCTTAACTAATATCAAAATAATTTGTTGGGCATCTACATGGGCAAATTTTTTCGAATTTGCAGTTGTTAGCTAGTTAATTTCTATGGAGGGAAAAAAATGATAGTTCTGGAAATCAGTGGAAGTTGGGGATGTAATCACCAGGGCTCCCTCTGAAAATGTCCTTCCCAGAGTTAACAAGCAAATGGGAACCCTTAAATGAGCAATGGGGTGAATATGTACTTGTAAGTAACTGCTGCCACATACAGATATAACTCTGATATTTCAGTCAGCAAGAGCAACACACTAATAGCGGAAGAGTAATTTCAGCTAGCAAGCAGAGTTTGGGGAAAAAAAAAAGGAAACTCTCAGGGGAATTAAAGGCTGAAATGAGAGATGTTTCTGTAAGTGACTGCTTCCTTCCATATGATCACAATAAGATTATGTTTAGTTTCTCAGGAGATATGTCTATGATTAAATTTCACTCCTGAACTACCCTGGTGTCCTGGGTTGCAGTGTATTCTATTACCATCCCCTATCAGCTGTTGAAATCAGGTGGGGCAGTGTTTCCTTGCCTCCTTCCCCCAGACTATCTTTCTGTTAATTGCCCATCATTGTCCTGCCGCCTGACTCAGAGATAACTCCCTCCGGATTATCTTCTGTTAATGAGCCTAATCAACACTCTGCCTCATGACTTGTTACCCCATTGTGAGATGCTCCACCCAGAGGGAGGAACCAAGCATCCCAGCGTGGATATAAGCTGAGGCTGAACACCAGAGACGCTGGCTTCCCACTGGATTTCCAGAGGACAGGAGCTACACAGCCACCATTGGACTTCCTGAGGAAGAGCAGACTGTTTTACTACAGGATCACTGCTTCAGAGGACTGCAGCCACCATTCTACCAGACTGCTACCACCACCCTGCCTAACAGGGTGTCAGGTTGTACCTTGACTCTGTCACTTTGACAGTGTTTTCTTTTACCTTTTTTTTTTTTTTTTTTTTTTTCCCCCTTTTCTTTAATTGCCATTAAATTGTTATTCTGACTTAGTGCCTCCCACTGGTTTGTTTTCAAACTAGTACATAATTTGGCGCCCAATGTGGGGCCTGCTCTGAGAAAAAGTCAGAATTACAGTTTTGTATAAACAGAAATCTATTCACCATGGTGCTCAGCTGGTCTGCATGGGTACTGTATCTTGCTCTCTATATTTTTCCTCACATGGGGAACTACCTGCCTGTTGTATTACTCCTGTTAAAACCAGGAAATGGTATGAGAATTGCTTTATTGGTTTATTATGTCTACAGCATAATAACCTGTGAGGCGATGAATACCATTCGGAATATATACTCAGTTTTGTTTGGCTGTCCTAGTCTGGGCTCCTATGTCTGGGATCTCCTCAACAATCGCACCCAGCCCCTGGTGGGAGGAGTAGAGAGTGGTTTCTTCCAGCCTTTCAGACCAGGCACAGCAGTTTTTGAAAATATTGAATTCCCTCTGGATGTCAAAGACGGCATAAACTTGCTGTCAGTTCTGCTTTGTCTTCTCTGTACAGCCTGCACCATGTACACCATGCTTAGAATCAGAGCTATGGCACAGCATCCTCAGGATGAGGGAGGGAAAAAGAGCAGAGCAACAGCGTCCATGTCTACGCAGACTGTCACCGAGGAGAAAGAACCCAGATGCAAGACAACAGCGTCCATGTCCACGCAGACTGACACAGAGGAGAAAGAACCCAGATGCAAGACAACAGCGTCCATGTCCACGCAGACTGACACAGAGGAGAAAGAACCCAGATGCAAGACAACAGCGTCCATGTCCACGCAGACTGACACAGAGGAGAAAGAACCCAGATGCAAGACAACAGCGTCCATGTCCACGCAGACTGACACAGAGGAGAAAGAACCCAGACGCAAGACAACAGCGTCCATGTCCACGCAGACTGACACAGAGGAGAAAGAACCCAGACGCAAGACAACAGCGTCCATGTCCACGCAGACTGACACAGAGGAGAAGGGAACCAAAAGCACTGTCAGCGTCCCCATGCAAACCATCACTGAACCAGAACAGCCTAAACCGATTGCAGTTGCCCCCGTGCAGAAGAAGAAATCAAAAAGCAAATCAGTCCGCATAGTGACTGACGAGGATGCAGCAGGACCTTCGCACCCAGCAGAAGAAGCAGAACCGGAGATCATCACTCGATCACTATCCCTGGGTGAGCTGCGTGACCTGCGGAGGGAATTCACCCGCCAGACGAACGAGTCTATCCTGACCTGGCTGCTCCGCATCTGGGACGCTGCAGCCAATGATACCATTCTGGACGGAAGTGAGGCCAGGCAACTGGGATCTCTGTCCCGGGATGTGGTCATTGACCAGGGGATCGGGAGAACCCAAGAAACCCTCAGCCTCTGGCGGCGACTGCTTACAAGTGTAAGGGACAGGTACCTTTGTAAAGAAGACCTCCAGGTGCACCAAGGAAAATGGAGCACAATGGAACAAGGTATCCGGTGCCTGAGGGAATTGGCTGTGCTGGAGATCATTTTCTCAGAAGATGAGAGATTTCCTAAGAGCCCAGATGGTGTCCAGTGCACGTCACAGATGTGGTTGAGGTTCGCACGCCTTGGACCAGAGATATACTCCCGTTACCTGGCAACGCTGCAATGGAGGGAAGGTGAGGACAGGGTGGGCGTCTTGGTGAACAAACTGAGGATTTACGAGGACACCGTCACAGCCCCGTTTCGCACCCATGTCTCATCCGTGGAAACAAGTCTTTTGGCTGAGCAAGTCCGGAGCTTGATTGAAGAAGGCCATCAGAAATTGAAAAAGGAACTTAAGGAAGAGATTTACCAGATCTCACCAGAACCAACAAGAGTCTCTGCCATTAGGAGCCGGCGACCCCCAACCAGGGAGAGAGGATACACCCCACGAGGTAACCTCTGGTTTTTCCTTCAGGAACATGGAGAAGACATGAGTAAGTGGGATGGAAAACCCACCTCGTCCTTAGCAGCTCGGGTACGTGAACTAAAAAGAGGGACAACTACCACAAGAAGCGCATCTAGAGTCAACATTGCTCCGGTCTCCCGCACACAGAACTCCAGACGGTACCGGAATGATAATATGACCGATCCTCTTGAAGGGACCTCAGGAACGCATTCATCGGAAGGGAGCAACATGCAACATGACCAGGAATAGAGGGGCCCTGCCTCTAGCCAGGTAGAGGAAAGGGAGAATCGGGTCTTTTGGACTGTGTGGGTCCGATGGCCTGGCACATCTGACCCACAAAGATACACGGCTTTGGTTGACACCGGTGCTCAATGTACTCTGATGCCATCGAGGTATGTGGGAGCAGAACCCATTTCTATTTCTGGGGTGACAGGAGGATCCCAGCAGCTGACTGTACTGGAAGCTGAAGTGAGTTTAACTGGGAACGAGTGGCAGAAACACTCCATCGTGACTGGCCCGGAGGCCCCGTGCATTCTCGGCATAGACTATCTCAGAAATGGATATTTCAAGGACCCAAAAGGACATCGTTGGGCTTTTGGGATAGCTGCTGTGGAGACAGAAGATATCAGACAACTGAGTACATTGCCTGGCCTCTCAGATGACCCCTCTGCCGTGGGACTGCTAAGAGTTGCAGAACAACAGGTGCCAATCGCCACAGCAACAGTGCACCGTCGGCAATACCGCACCGACAGAGACTCTGTGGTTCCCATCCATGAGATGATTCGCAAACTGGAGAGCCAAGGGGTGGTCAGCAAGGCCCATTCACCTTTCAACAGCCCTATATGGCCAGTGCGTAAGTCCAGTGGAGAATGGAGGCTGACGGTGGACTACCGTGGCCTGAATGAGGTCACGCCACCACTGAGCGCCGCTGTGCCAGACATGTTGGAACTTCAGTACGAGCTGGAGTCCAAAGCAGCGAAGTGGTACGCCACTATTGACATTGCCAATGCCTTCTTCTCCATTCCTTTGGCAGCAGAATGCAGGCCCCAGTTTGCTTTTACCTGGAAGGGTGTGCAATACACCTGGAACCGACTGCCCCAGGGGTGGAAGCACAGTCCCACCATTTGCCACGGACTGATCCAGACTGCATTGGAAAAGGGTGAGGCTCCAGAACATCTGCAATACATCGATGACATCATCGTGTGGGGAAACACAGCAAAGGAAGTGTTTGAGAAAGGAGAGAAAATCATCCAGATTCTCCTGGGAGCTGGCTTTGCCATCAAAAGGAGCAAAGTCAAGGGACCTGCCCAAGAGATCCAGTTCCTGGGAGTAAAGTGGCAAGATGGACGACGTCAGATTCCCACTGAGGTCATCAATAAGATCACTGCGATGTCTCCACCGACCAGCAAGAAGGAAACACAAGCTTTCCTAGGCGCCATAGGTTTCTGGAGGATGCACATTCCTGAGTACAGCCAGATCGTGAGCCCTCTCTACCTGGTTACCCGCAAGAAGAATGATTTCCACTGGGGCCCCGAACAGCAGCAGGCCTTTGCCCAGATCAAGCAGGAAATCGCTCATGCGGTAGCCCTTGGCCCAGTCAGGACAGGACCAGAGGTGAAGAACGTGCTCTACTCTGCAGCCGGGAACAATGGTCTGTCCTGGAGCCTCTGGCAGAAGGTGCCTGGTGAGACTCGTGGCCGACCACTGGGATTCTGGAGCCGAAGCTACAGAGGGTCTGAAGCTAACTACACTCCCACAGAGAAGGAAATCTTGGCAGCCTATGAAGGAGTCCAAGCTGCCTCAGAGGTAATTGGCACTGAAGCACAGTTGCTTCTGGCACCCCGACTACCGGTGCTGGGTTGGATGTTCAAGGGAAAGGTTCCTTCCACGCATCATGCCACCGACACCACATGGAGCAAGTGGATCGCCCTCATCACACAGCGTGCCCGTATTGGAAACCCGAATCGCCCTGGGATTCTAGAAATTATAACAAACTGGCCTGAAGGTGAGACTTTTGGATTATCCTCTGAAGAAGAGGAAGAGCAAGTGACTCGTGCTGAGGAAGCCCCACCATATAATGAGCTACCGGAGACTGAAAGACGTTATGCCCTCTTCACTGATGGTTCCTGCCGAATTGTAGGCGCTAACCGGAAGTGGAAAGCTGCAGTATGGAGCCCCACACGACGAGTTGCACAAGCTACCGAGGGACAAGGTGGATCGAGTCAGGTTGCAGAGCTTAAAGCCGTTCAGCTGGCTTTGGATATCGCTGAACGAGAGAAGTGGCCGAGGCTCTATCTCTACACCGACTCATGGATGGTAGCTAATGCTCTGTGGGGATGGCTGGATCGCTGGAGAAAAGCCAACTGGCAGCGCAGAGGGAAACCCATCTGGGCTGCTGAGATTTGGCAGGACATCGCCGCCCGAGTAGAGAAGCTGACCGTGAAGGTTCGACACGTGGATGCGCGCGTACCCAAGAGTCGGGCTAATGAAGAGCATCGCAACAACGAGCAGGTGGACTGAGCTGCCAAGGTGAAAGTATCACAGGTGGATCTGGACTGGCAGCACAAGGGAGAATTATTCCTAGCTCGTTGGGCCCATGATGCCTCTGGTCATCAGGGGAGAGATGCAACATACCGATGGGCCCGTGACCGAGGGGTGGACCTTTCCATGGACAGCATCTCACAGGTCATCCACAGTTGTGAGACCTGTGCTGCAATCAAACACGCCAAGCGGGTGAAGCCTCTGTGGTATGGTGGACGATGGTCAAAGTACAGGTATGGTGAAGCCTGGCAAGTTGACTACATCACCCTTCCCCAAACCCGCCAAGGCAAGCACTACGTGTTGACCATGGTTGAAGCAACCACTGGATGGCTGGAGACCTACCCTGTGCCTCATGCTACAGCCCGGAACACCATCCTGGGCCTGGAAAAGCAAGTCCTGTGGAGACATGGCACCCCTGATAGGATCGAGTCAGACAACGGGACTCATTTTAAGAACAGCCTCATCAACACCTGGGCCAGAGAACACGGTATCGAATGGATATATCATATTCCTTATCATGCACCAGCTGCTGGAAAAGTTGAACGCTGCAATGGACTACTTAAAACTACCCTAAAGGCACTTGGTGGGGGGACCTTCAAAAATTGGGAAGTGAACTTAGCAAAGGCCACCTGGATAGTCAATACCCGAGGGTCCATCAATCGAGCTGGTCCTGCCGAGTCTGAACCCTTGCACACAGTGGATGGAGATAGAGTTCCTGTGGTACACCTGAGAGGTATTTTAGGAAAGACTGTTTGGATTAATCCCACCTCAGGCAAAGACAAACCCATCCGTGGGATTGTCTTTGCTCAAGGACCTGGTTGCACTTGGTGGGTAATGCAGAAAGATGGGGAAACCCGTTGTGTACCACAAGGAGACCTAATCTTAGGTGAGAACGGTGTGTAGGTTTCACTGTGTGTATATATATATATATATATATGTATGTGTGTTTTAGAGTTTAAGAAGGTATTGATTTGGGATAATGTAGATGGTAATAGAATAAGGGGTGGATAATGTCCTGGGTTGCAGTGTATTCTATTACCATCCCCTATCAGCTGTTGAAATCAGGTGGGGCAGTGTTTCCTTGCCTCCTTCCCCCAGACTATCTTTCTGTTAATTGCCCATCATTGTCCTGCCGCCTGACTCAGAGATAACTCCCTCCGGATTATCTTCTGTTAATGAGCCTAATCAACACTCTGCCTCATGACTTGTTACCCCATTGTGAGATGCTCCACCCAGAGGGAGGAACCAAGCATCCCAGCGTGGATATAAGCTGAGGCTGAACACCAGAGACGCTGGCTTCCCACTGGATTTCCAGAGGACAGGAGCTACACAGCCACCATTGGACTTCCTGAGGAAGAGCAGACTGTTTTACTACAGGATCACTGCTTCAGAGGACTGCAGCCACCATTCTACCAGACTGCTACCACCACCCTGCCTAACAGGGTGTCAGGTTGTACCTTGACTCTGTCACTTTGACAGTGTTTTCTTTTACCTTTTTTTTTTTTTTTTTTTTTTTTTTCCCCTTTTCTTTAATTGCCATTAAATTGTTATTCTGACTTAGTGCCTCCCACTGGTTTGTTTTCAAACTAGTACACCTGGGTTCAGTACATGATTGTCATCTTGAATCCAATGATCATTTAAATGAGAAAAATGGTGTTCAACATAAAAATAATCATTTTTACTTCATATAACCCATTTATAACATGCCCCTCTCTGTTACACACTGCTACCAGAAACATTTCAAACTGTTAGAAAAAATATAGGAGTTCAAGTGTAAATGAGATTTTACTACTTTTACTTAACTGTGCAAAAAGTTCAGTACTAATATTCCAAGCATTTTTTTCAAGAGGCTTTCTGTAATGCAGGGCAAATCTGAGAGAAAAAAAAGTTAATTTCAATATACCATGGCAAAGGGAGCATCTGTTACTTATACCTATACTGTGTTTTTGTGGCTTGATCATTCAGTAAGGTGCAGTTTTACCTCAGAGTAGTTAAGTATAGCTATGGGGTTAAAAGTTGTGTTCCCAACATTTAAAGGATCTGTTAGAAAACGCTGAACAATCCTGTCAGGTGGTAAGGGTCACCGAGGTAGAGACTAAGCTTTGTTGAGGTCAGAATCTGGCCCCTTTCTGAGAAAATTCTGGTTTAAACTGAAAAACCTTCATTAAAATGCAAGTGGCAAAGCAGAGCAGCCTCCTGCAGTTCATCTCATACTTGCACAGTGACACACTGAGTTGTTGCTGTTGCAGAGTCAGGACCACACTTCATAAGATTAAATTCTGTGATTTTATTTTCTTGTTCTTATGTCTCTCTCAGCATAATTGAGTTATGGTCTGAGCTTAGACCTCTAGTTTAGTCATAAAAAAAAAAAAAAAAAAAAAAAAAAAAAAAAAAAAAAAAAAAAAGAGCCAGAACCAAATGCAACAAGGCTTTGAAATTTCAGTCTTATCAAATTTTTATCACTGGCATGAACAACTTGAAACACAATTAACCTGTTACCAATATCAGGCTTTATTTATCCTCGAGCTCCATCCATTGATGTTATTGATCTGCTTTAGGGCTAACCGCTCCACTGTGTAATCTAGGAAGTTGTTACATTGCTTCTCTCCATGGCACTGATGTGTTTCAAACTGTAGATCAGCATAGTACAGCAGCATAGTAGAAATGGTAATAATTCCTCTGGTGAGATTGTGTGCTGGGGAGATAGGGACAATTCATTGTTGACTGGGAAGGAAATTCTCACCACCACAGTGTTGTACTTCTTTCTGGCCATATAGGAAGCATTTGCATTTCCATCCCTAATATTAATCTTTCAAAAAAGGGGCTAAAAAGGTTGTCCTAATGATGTGTTAATATCACTAAATATTTTGCTTTACAGCTGTGAGGTTAAGCAGAAGTGACATGAAGAGCATCTTGTAATGAGTACAGGCAAGGACTTCAACACAAAATGAATTCTTATTTTTGATAAAGATGGGGGTTTTATAATGCTACTTTTTCTTATCTGGTGCTACTAATAAAATAATTTGTCTTCCTTCCTCCATTTAAGTGATAGTTTAGAGTCATACATGAAAGTTACAGCACTAAGGTAAGTAAGTTATAGAACTTGAGATTTCATTACAATCATATGTGGTAAGACCCAAGGCAGATTATTGAGCTGTCAGCAGGGAACACTGAGCAGAGGTGGCACCGCCTAAAATGGGGTCCTAGCAAAGCCTGAGGTTTCTGTACCATTTTATATAAATATGCAGGGTCCAGGCCTATTTCTGAGAACAATGATGGTAATCTTACACATCTGTCTGAGGCACCGGAAAAGAGGTGCATGATGATTATCAGGAGGCAATAGCTGGTATCCAACAAAGGTTTTTAGCAGTTGACACTCCACTATTTTAAAAGATGGAAAAATAGCCTGGAGAAGTGTTCCTGTGTATTCAACAGCAAAGTTAATATCCATGCAAAAGCTACTATAAAAATATTGCTGCAATATTTACAGGTGATTCAGTGGCCAAATTTGGGGGGGGGGGCAGGGGGAAGTTTCTCGGGTTTTATCTTACTGGCTGTATATGGAGTGGTACAGCCAAGGATTCCATGTTCTGCTGCATGGAGCAAGGGAGGGGTAAACAAAGGAAGGATTGGCAAAGCAAGGCAGGGGAGGGGGTAGGCAAGGCAGGGAAAGGGAAGGAAAGGGAGGGAAAGTAAGGCAGGGTCAGGGAGGGCAAGGCAATGGATGGGTTGGCAAGGCAGGGGTGGTGTAGGCAAGAGTAAGTTAAGGGGAGGGTAGACAAGAATAAGGCAAGGGAGGGGAATAGGCAGGGCAAAGCATGGGTGGGGAATAGGCAGAGCAAGAGAAGGGCTGAAATGGAGTTAGAGGCCATAAAGTGGGCAGAGGTTTAAAAGGGTTTGGAGGCTAGAAAGCAACATGTGGCCATACAAAAAGTGGAGTTTTAAAAGTGATGGGAGGCCAAAGAGGTGTGGGAAGGAGGGAAAGTGTGTGAGGGAGGGCAAGTAGAGGGCAGAAAATAGTGGAGGCTAAATTGGAATGGGAAAATATAAACTTTATCCTTATGACAACCTGTGGCTGCATAATTTAAGGAAAGATTTAAAATAAATTGCTGCTTAACTTGTATAGAATGACTTAATGAGGAGGGTGAGTAAACAACTGAAGATACCAAATATTAGCAGCCTCTTCTCTTTCAGTTTTCCCATAAAAGGTTAATTATTTTTAATTATTTTTAATACAATCATTAAACATAACAGGGGAAAGGAACAAGAGAAAGAACAGGTCAAAGAACTTTTACATCAATTAGATGCTTTCAGCTCAACAGGACCTGGTGAATTTTTCTCTAGGGCACTTCAGGACTAGCTGAAGCAATGTCTGTGCTTAAAATTGGGTAAAATCCCAGAGAACTAGAGGAGGCGCAAAATAAGCCTTATTTCCAATGACAGATGGAATGCAGAGAGCTTCAGGAAATATTAAGCAGGCAGCCTAATTACAAAAAGCAAAGAAGATGCTGTAAATTTAAATGATCCATATGTATATATGTAGAAACTGAGAATAAGCTGCTGATATGGAGGTGTGTCAAGAACAAATCACATCTCTTCTTTGATGCTCATAGCATGTTTAAATGAAGAGCACATGAGGTAAGGACACAGTAGCAGATGTAATAAAATTTTGGTAAAGGTTTGTATGTAGCCATCCATAGCATTTGCAAAAACAAGCAATTAGCACATGGGCTTAGGAAAATTGCATAGAATGTACCCACTTTATACAGGGGGCAGACTCTCCTCCCCAACTAAAACCAGGTGTCAGTATTTTCCTGTGATGATGGAAGGATTTTTTCTTCAGGGTTTGTTACTGGGCAGAAATTCTGTGCCCTGTAGGGTAGTGAATCATGTAGTCAGAGTGTCTGAATACATTTTTATTCCACTTCACAGATTTATAGTTTATAAGAGCTGATACCTCATTGATTATGAGTAACTAAATCTGCATGTGAACTACATACAATAGCACATATGCAAACCCAAGAGCTGGTATGTCCTGTAGTAGAAATGTTCTGCCCTAAAACTTTTTTTTCACTTTGTTTTGCTTTTATTGTAGGAAGAGTCTTCAAAAAAAAAAAAAAAAAGGATAAAAGGATAGGCAAATTAATGACAAAACTGGCCCAACATATTTCCCTTCAGTGGTGTTTGAGAAAGTTCCATACTCCTGGGGTTTAGCAGTACTGTCCTTTGCCATCTGTGATTTTCCTGTTTTCAGTGATGAAAGAGGATTAAAGCCCGATTAGGTTTCAGTCTGACCTTGGTTTTCAAGCAGGTTTGGAAAAAAGCACAAGGCCCCTGGAGTTCATATCTTCAGTTCCAACTTGGATGCAGGGTTTGCAAAGTCCCTCAGCAGTAAGAATATGACTGCTTTTTATCATTCTGAAATATTTTTTTAGGTCTCATTGCCTATGGTTTTCATGATGCTCCTGGTTTAATACAGGGGTTTTTTTTCCACTTTTCAAGAGTTCAGTGCCATTGTTGACCTAAAAGCACATCCCTAGGCTAGGGACCTTAACAAAATCCATGGGAATGCTTGTTCTGGTGCTGAAAAGTGTCCTTTGAGACTTACGTTCTTAATTTTGGATGATGTTTATTACTAGTATTATACGCCATAATTGTACTGGTTTAATTCTTCTGTGCCTTGGAATGTTACATCTTTGCAAAGAAGGCATATTTAGGAACTGAGCCTGAAGCCAGTTACCTACATCATTTTCCGTTTGTAGGAAGTAGCAGTTCGCCAGAGACACCTTGTTGCCTTCAGAGTCATAACCCGACTTACGAATTTTAGCACTTAGCTGCCAAGGTCCCAGGAGAAAATTCCTTACCTGTCTCCTGGGCAGTCAGCTGGACAACATCTCCCATGAAGGTGGAAAGTGTCTCTGAACAGTACCTTGGTGTTCTCAAATGTCATTGTAGGATTGGTGTACCTGGGTAAATTTCCTTCCCCTGAGGTTGTGGTTACAATAGGGGCACTACAACATATCTGTGCAACTGGAAACAAGGTTTAGAAAAAAGCATGTCACTCAACTAAACCCACCAGATGCATTATTTCTTTTAGATTAACCTTTTTTACCATGTCTGGGGTTTTTTGCCCCCTTCTTAAAGAAGGGGAGTCTTATGTTCTCAGGAAGAACAGATTTCTCTAAATCAAAATAGCTTAATAAAGTTCCACTATATAATAAGAATATAATGTTTAAAAGCTATGCCAGGCCCCACACAGTCTCCAGATGTTTGTCTCTTCTTGTCTTCAGTGATTTAGGACTTGAAGTGGCATAAAAAACTGTTTATTTTTGAACATTTCCGTGCTCTTCATTAATAAAAAGAAGTTTTAGTAATTATGCTATGATGACAGAAACTAAATATGCATCAAGAAATCCCATTAATTTCTAAAATTGTAAATGATCTTTTTAGTAGTGTTTTCATTCACTAATACTAATATCAAATTAATAATACCACATAGTAACTGCGAAGTTTCTTCTCCCCTGTGTGAGAGAAGTGGGAAATGGTATTACTTTAATTTTTCTGCCATTTTACAGAAGAAAAAGCTGAAACAAACACACAGAAGCCCAAACCCAAGTAAACAACAACAAAAACCCCAAACAAGAACATTCCCTGATCTTGCATGGTACAGTGGGTTCCAAGAAACATTAAAATCAATAGCCATTGTCCCTGCAATCAGCCCCTCACAGCACATACAGGGCACAATCCATAAACTGCTATTTGCATAGATTGGGAATAAAGTAAGATTTATATTCAACTCTTACTGGCAATATAAAAAAATCTTGGGCTTAAGATGGCTGACAACAGGAGAACTTCAGAAGGCCAAGAGAAATCCAAAAGGAATTGCATCTTTTAGTGACATTGATACAATGATGTAAAATAATATTAGAAATACTGAAATAAAAGGCATAGTTCCCACGGATGTTTTGGAACACGGCTTCCATTATGCTCTGGTGTAGGTGTGGGGTGGGAGAGGTTATTCCCAGCAGCTAGCTCTGAGAAAACTGCTCTCCCTGGATTTTCTTGCTCACTGAGTTGGAAGAGGGTGGCTAAAATGAAGAGTTGTCAGAACAGCTTTAATTAAAATGCAACTCTGAACCCTTTCCTGGAGAAAATTGTTCTTTTCTGCTATCTTGAGAGGGAATGCAGACCAGGGCAGATAAGCTGAAGTTCATGTTTCTGAGTATGTTTTTATGTGCAGTTTACTGGATGTCATAAAGCATCCATGCTACAGTAAATTTAACACGAAATACAGCCTTCTAAATTCGTGCTGTAACACAGCCATGGAAGGCCTGAATTTCTGATTTCTGTGGCCTCTTGATGCTTTTGGAGCAGCATGAAGTGACCCTGTAACAAGTGAAACTGCTGACTGGGGAATCTTGCTCTTGGCATAAAGATGGCAAAACATCTTTATACTTTGCTGTGGCAGTCCCCAATTTTCTGTCATTTTAGGAATAAGGGAGGGGAATTAGTCATTGGGATGGTGAAGCCAGGAAGGAGGATTGAAGCACATGTTGTCAGAGATGAGGACGGAATGGCAGATGTGAGACCTAAATTTGTATTGGTGGGAAGCCAGGGCACAACATGCTCCATCTGCTCCTGACTGCACGTGACCCAAGCAGATGTGAACTCCCTATATTAAGTGGAATTTACCCTCTGGGGCAGGAAATCCCCCTCTCAGGAGAGGAGAATAAAAGGGACAAGACTGGAAAAAAAATATACTATGAATAAAGCAAGAATTGTCAAAGGTTGTTGGTGAATCACTGACAGAACATTGATGTGCTATTAATGAAATAAAAGTAACTATTACAATTTTTTAATCAAAGATGTATACCTTTGTTTCACCCATTCCCTGGATGAGGAATGAAATGTGCTGAAGGGATGTGAGAGTTTTCCTTGCCGTGTGCACACTGCCGTGTGCAGTGAAGGTTGGGGTTATGATCCTTCACAAGAGTGGCAGCATGCAGCTGAAAGCTGTGGGGATCATGCTCGGAGGAGATGACCTTCCCTAGACAGCAGTGGGTTCTCAAGAGTTTGTCAAAACCTATCACATGTGTACATATCTCTGTAGGAATGCCTGCTGCAGGGGAAAACTTCTGGTTTCTGTCTGCTTTCAGCAAGAGTCTTCTGTGTTTGACAAAAAATTTGTCCAAGTAGCCTCTCTCCTTGAACACTGCTCAGCTTCCTTCCTATCTTCCAGGCTGCTCTCAGCTGAACTAAAACAAGTTCCATTTAAAACCTATCCAGATTGCATTTTTCTTGTTTTTCCTGAAAGCCCAGACACCTACTGTCCATGGGTAGTGAGCGAGCTGAATTAGAGTCTGTTTATGAGAAACAGAAATGTATGCTGTATTTTACAAAATGCTGTGCATGTCCTAATATTTTGCATTGTGGAAGCTTGGCTGCAGTACCTCACAGAAATGTGCATTTCCTTTCCTTGGAGAACAGACTGCCTCACTGGAATAAAGGGGAGGTTTATGCTGAGAATATAAAATGCTTCTGTCTATGCCACTATTTAGTGCAATAAAGAAAACAAGAGCAATGAAAGAAAATTAAAAATAAGATTTTTGCTATCCCTTCAAGTGGCAGAAAAATGCCCAAATCATATCAATTTCAAGATCATGTGATGCCAGTTAGTTGACCTGGACAACAATGCACTACAGGAGGATGTTAATAGGATGGTCTTTTTAGGGGTATGTAATCAGTAGTTGCTTTAAGGAGACATAAGTCTCAGGACTGGCTTTGTTCTGCTCAGGGAAAGACTGAAAATGAAATATTCTTTATTGCTGGAGTCTTACAGAGTTTACCGGAGTATAGAGAAAACACAATCATCATAAAAGCAAGAAAGAATGATGTGTTTATAAAATGGAAGTGTCTGTAAAAAACAGCTGGTAGGTGATGAAAGAAAGAGGTAAAAGACAGACAAAAGTGTTATTATTTCAAAAACAGAGCTTGAAGATTGAATTAATTTAATTTCTGCTTACTGCCATAGACACAGCTCCTGATCTAAACCTTTAAGTTTCACCTCTGTCCTTTGATAAATGCAATGAATTCCTTCAAGTTCTGCTGAATGATAAAGCTCCTGGGTGGTAATTAACAGAAAGTCCTGAAATAAATTCTAATATACTACAATGGTTCACTACAATTGATTATGTTACTGATAATGTAAATATAATTTCCTCTGCTTTATAACAGGAAAATTAATCACTGGAAAAATGGTCCAGTACAAATGGTGTACCAGTGCCTTTCAGTCTGTTGCTGTGAGTGTGTGGGTGGTGATGTAGTTGTATCTCAGCAATAACATAAATGCTCCTGGGATTGTACATTCCCCTCAGCTTCAATTTTTTGGTCTTTTGGCTCTTTCCATTACTCTTTACAGCAGTGTGGCAACTTCTTGGAAAATTCTTGATTAAGGTAGAAAAGTGACATAAAATTCAAAAAATTTTTCTACTTTTTAGTATGTCTTTGACATCTTGAGGTTCTCTTCTCATTTGGAGTATCGGGCCTGAGAGAACAGTAATCCTTGCCTGGACCCAACAGGATGCTTTGCTGTTCCAAAGGAGACTGGGTAAGAGGAAATGTAATTCAGAAGGATTTTCTTTCATGTCAGAGGAAAGCTTCAGTTTGTTAATATTCCCACTGCAGAAGCACTTGACTGATTTACTATAACTCAGGGATCTGGAGTTACTCCTGCCTGTAACTTCACATGCTTTCTGAAAGCCCACATCCAGGTGGGATCTGGAAATCTAGAAGACCCTTGGTGAAAGAGCTCAATTCATCCAGCAGTCTCAGAACATGTCACCTCTGTGAGGGATCTCATCTTGTGGGTATCTCATGGTGGCCACGTGCTTTCGAACAGGGGGACCTGACTTGTGCTTTTAATTCAAGGAATCACAACCTGATCGTTCAAGACATTTCCTGAACATTCAGAATGTAAATGACTTTGTGATTCAAGTATTTTTATTTCCTTCTACTGAAACTTTTTGAATGTCATTTCTGAAATTGGGCTTTCACTGAGTCACAGCCATTTTTCAGTCACATTAGACTTACAGGGATTAGCTCATAATTGAAGCTGCAGAGCCATAACCAGAGGGTAAACTCATCAACCTCATGCATATATATCTTATTCTATACAGTAATTGATACAAGTTTATCAGATTTGCCTGGTGGTCTGGGGTGAAGGGAACTTTTGACATTGCTTTTTACTTTCACATACTTTCACATACAGCAATTTCATGCTTATTATTTAAATAAAAAAAGTATGCTGAGCATTTGCTTTTAATGCAGTCTGTCCTTCTATGCTACCTGACATTAGCTGTAAACTAAGATGGAAGAATTTGAATAAAACAAGCGTGAACATAACCGAATAATAGGTTATTAAATTTTCAAGAAGACAATAGGTATTTAAATTAAGGAGACATCAAAAATCTGCATATAAAAATGTTTAGCGTAAAGACTACAACATCTAACAAGATGAGACAAGCAAGAACTCATCAACAGAGGGAGGCTCTAATTGGAGTGGCATAGAAAGGAAGACAAAGAAAACTGACTTTTCAACCTCAGTTGCTTTTTTTTGGAAATGAAATTTGTTGAGAAACCTAGGAGAAATCTCATTCTGCTGTTTACTGCCCTATCATCAAGGTAACAGAGCAAAATGTGTTAAAAGAAAAAAGGCATTGAAGAAAT
Source organism: Corvus moneduloides (assembly GCF_009650955.1). Classification (NCBI taxonomy): domain Eukaryota; kingdom Metazoa; phylum Chordata; class Aves; order Passeriformes; family Corvidae; genus Corvus; species Corvus moneduloides. Next base: position 6,111,344 of record NC_045482.1, read on the forward strand.
TCTGCAAAAAGAAATAGCAATCTGGGACGGATGGAAATGCTCCCTGTGAGTCAAATTAAGCCTTAGAGCAGTGTAATACTCTCTTACTCTTCATTAGTGACTATTCTGCATCCTATTTAGCGAGTATTTCTGTGAGTGGCAGAATGCATGACGCTTGATTTTCTCCAGTGCCATCTGTCGCGGAGAATGTCTAATAATGGTTTAATCTGCTCTGTAAACACTTTTTCAGTGGGAGTATTAATCTGCCTCTCTCCTCAGTCGTTTCATGCCACCTCTTCTGACAAACCTGGGAGCTTTACACCTCTGGTGCTTGTACCCCACCGTCAGATAGGGCTGACCATGACTCCTAGGCATGGGTGGGAAGTTTGGTGTTTGGAGAGCTACAGTGCAGAGAATGATAGATAATGAGAATTTATTATTTTGGTTTCCTTAGGAAGAAGGGAATTCTGAGCTGGGCTTAGAAAACAAAGCTTACTTCTGTAACAGGTTTCATTTTCTTGCATGCATAGGTTCCTATTGTCTAGGAATGTGGTATTTGTGAACAATTGATTAGTAATGCCAAATGACAGAGCTACATTCATGATGCCCAGTTTGACCAGAACTGCCTGACCATGTCTCTTTGTGCACTATAGCACTCCATCTGTCATTAGGAACAAGCACTTATACTCACAGAAAATGTCCTGCACTTGGGTCACAATAACCCCCCCACAGAGGTACAGGCTGGGGGAAGAGTGGTTGGAAAGTGGCCCAGCAGAAAAGGATCCAGGGGTGCTGGTCAACAGTGGCTGAACACAGGAGCCAGTGTGTGCCCAGGTGGGCAAGAAGATCAATGGCACCTGGCCTGGATCTGAAAGACCTGGCCAGCAGGACCAGGGCAGTGATTGTCCCTCTGTGCTGGGCACTGGTGAGGCCACACTCGAGCGCTGTGTCCAGTTCTGGGCCTCTCAATTCAGGAAGAACATTGAGATTCTGGAGCAGGTCCAGAGAACGGCAGCACAGCAGCTGAAGGGTCTGGAGCACAAGTCCTATGAGGAGCAGCTGAGGGAGCTGGGGGTGTTTAGCCCAGGAAAAAGGAGGCTCAGTGGAAATTTTATCACTCCTTACAACTGCCTACAACTACTGTTCTCTCTGTGACCAGTGACAACACATGGGGAATGGCCTGAAGCTGAGTCAGGAGAGCTTTATATTGCATATTACAAAAAGGTTCTTCACTCAGAGGATGGTTAAGCACTGAACAGGCTCTTCAGGGAAGCGGTCATGGTACAGTTCAAGAGTTCAAGAAATGCCTGGACAATACCCTCAGGCACATGGTGTGACTCTTGGGGCGTCCTGCCCAGGGGCAGGAGTTGGACTTGATGATTCCTCTGGGTCCCTCCCAACTCAGGATAGTCGATGATTCTCTTAGGTTATAGCAAGGTGAGGGTCAGTCTCTTCTCCTGAGTAATGAGCGATAGGATGAGAGAAGATGGTCTCAAGTTGTGCCAGGGGCAGTTTAGGTTGGATATTAAGAAAAATTTCTTCACAGAAAAAGGTTTTCAAGCACTGGAACAGGCTGCCCAGGGAAGCTGTTGAAGCACTATTTTGGGAGGTATTTAAACATTTAGATGTGGCATGTGGGGACATGGTTTAATGGTGGACTTGACAGTGCTGGGCTAACAGCTGGACTCAGTGATCTTAGAGGTCCAACCTTAGTGATTCAATGGTTCCATAAAGCAATTCCATTAGCTCAAGTGTGGTGGTGTTAATCCTCATTTGCATGAGCACTGGTGACAGAAGACAGCAGCCCTCTGTACCTCATCTGAAAATATAATTGCTCTGTGCATTTAGAGACTGATCAGATCCTCCTGGAGTCAAGGAAAAGCTTCCCAGTGATTTCAGATTTTGGCCACTTTGTTAGAGACTTCTATTTCATTCTGAGCCACAGATAAATAGCTTTAACGGCAATGATCAAGCAATGCTGGTCCTATTTAGAAGATGAATTGGCTGGGGAAGAGAAATGAAAGTTTATGTGAGAGGTACTGTAGTCTAAAGAATAAACCATTGTTTTCTTAACAGCAGTAGTTATCTCAGTAGTCTGCACTTTTATCACAGAATAACAAACCCTATTTAAATCTCTGCTCAAAGTTGGCTGCCACTAAAATACTTGTAATGCTTTGAGCAGGTAGGAAAACATGTTCATTAAGGTCAAGGATCAGAGTCTTCTCTTTGGTAGGGAAATCTCCATCAAGTGAATGTCTCTATTATGATAAAATAAGGAAGTAAACTACAAAGAGGTCATTGACTGTAAGAAGCAATTTTCTAGCTCTTATTGCCTCTGAAACTCTACAGTGTAATTCACAAACAAAAGCATAAATCAACAGCAACCTTTTCCAGCAGGTTAGCGGAGAATGGGGAGAGATGAAGCCACATAACACAGGATATTAAATTGCCATGACCAATTTTCTGTAATCATTCTTAAAAGAAAGCAGAACATCTCTTCTTTACAATTACAAAGATATTTTGCAAAATCCTGCATATTTTAGGAGTGTTTCAGAGCATCCAATATGATAACTCTTTCTGCTGTAAAAAGTATGAGCAAGCAAACAAACAAATGCAAGCGCTCATATATATTCCTCTGCCATGCCAGTGAATTTTCCTATCACATGCATGACTGCTCTCTATTCTGGCACTTACTTTATCACAACATTTACAAAGGCTTCTAGGCCATGAACAGTAGTTTAAAGAAAAGTATGTGGAGGCTGCCGTGTCTCATAAATACAATCCATTTTCTTTCATCTCTTGAGAGTATATGCTCAACTCCATCAATTCTGCAGACTCAGCTGTTGGGAGTATTTATAAACTATACAGGTTTGTATTTCCCAACATCTCTCACAGTAAAAATTATCTCACTGTTTTGATGCTTATTTAGTGAGAAGTGCTGCTTACAATCCTCACAGGCATATTTTGTTTGCAATTAAGCTGAATTTAATAGTAGAATTATGACCTTCTGAACTTACATTTTAACTTTGAAAAATTGTTATCTTAATTTCAGGGGTTTGTAATGTGTTGGAACTAAGTCAGGGTATCAGTGGTCCAAGCTGCTCACACAGGTACCTTCCCTTCCCTAATGTCCCAGTCTGTGGATCATGTGTAGTTTTAGAATGATACCTGTAGTGGCCGATGGACTGAAATTTAGAATGAGGGTGTGCATTGAAGGTTTGGGGTAATTAGTAAAAGAGAAAAAAATTTATGCCCAGGACATAAACATGTGCTGTTCGGGTGGAGCTTCCCAGATAATTAAGGAATCTTTTTTGTGCATATGTACATGTAAATTTATAATTAATTAATAAACTGTGCTGTAAAAATGTCAGAAATAGAAATTGGCACTTGAGAAGCTATCAGAGAAGGAGAAATTAAAACAGAAAATAGAATATAGAATGTAAGTATATTCAGCAGCAGAATCATAGAAAAAATCTACTCCCATATCTTGAAACTGTATGTACTCTTTGAATTAATTTTAAGGAACTTCTACTGTGTGTAAGGACATTCATAATTAACTTTACTTTTCAGCTGGTGCAGTAAGTTACTTTTAGCTGAATATATAATTCTGTTCAATGCCAACATTGGAGATGGTAATTTTTACATGGCAGGAAACTAGATAATACAAAAAGCCAGAATTTACAGAGAAACCAACGGGTGTTAAGTCACTGTTTCAGTAGGGTGGTTGTAAACAAATTTCAGCCTTATGGAGTAGGGTTGGTCCCCTGCAGCCCAAGGGCTTCTGACAGTCACAGCCCAAAGGGTGTGGCAGGGAGAAATAGCCCTGTGACATTAGCAGCACGTCCAAGGAAGGTTGCTGTTATGCCAGTTGTTCATAAAGAATATTTAACATTCTAGAGAGAAAGAAACACAATAATCTGGAAGAACCGGTGTATGGCAACGAGTGAGTGCCAATTACGCCTCAGTCCTGCTGTGCTCCTTTAGGCACAGCAAAGAAGTATGAGGACATGGGATCTGTGGTGTTCCCTCTGTGCCAGCACTGCTCTCCTTCTATGTGGTCTCTCAATGTTTTTTTCATCCCACGTAGCACTCACATTTCCCTCATCTGCTTAAATCGTCATTCAAATTACAATTAAATTCAGAATTAAGTATCTTGCACACAAAACAGAGTAGCTAAGCAGGAGCATCTTTGCCATATTGTGTCCTCACAGCACTCACAATTATAAATAGTCATGCTCAAGTAAGTAAACGAAAAAGAAATGTTTCCTTCATATTCCATGAATTTTGCTTTCTCCTTTGTGGTGGGTAAAACTTTGAGAAGGACCTTCATTCCCTGTAAGAGATTGAATTGGATGTATCTATAAAAATTCACTTTTTTTGTCTCTCTTTAAGAACCATTTCAAAAAGGAGGGGATTTCTTTTTAATTTTTGATATAGCTATTCTAGGAAAACAGTTCAGAATATTTCACCTGTGAAATTAAAGTGCAGAAAATAACTAATATCAGCAAAATACTGTGAGCAATTTTTTTGTTTGACTAGGACAGAATAAGAAAATTGCAAAAAAACCTGAGACAAACCCATTTCTTTGATATTTGTGATGTATTTTTTTAAGGTAGAGATTGTAAACCAGCAACTTCTGGGTTATGTACAATAATTTTTCTTTTTATCTGAAGTAATCTTAAACTTAGTCATCTGTGTATTCTCTGGATAAAACCTTTCTAAATGAAAGGCGATGAAACACAAAACGAGCAAACATTAACATGCAGACAAAACCTTATAAATGGAAATGATGACTAACAGCTTTTTTCTTGTAAATATGCTGATTTCATATGTAATTATAGGAATAATCTATATTTTAGAGATATTTTATCATATGTCTTACCTATTTGCATTTTGAATGTGTTTTGTTATGATATTCACTCCTTCCTAAAACTGCCTTTTACCTTTTTTTTTCCTGATAGGACAAGGGGGAATAGCTTTAAGCTGAAGGAGGGTAGATTTAGATGAGATTTGGGAAGAAGTTCTCCTCTGTGAGGGTGCTGAGGCCCTGGCACAGGTTGCCCAGAGAAGCTGTCCCTGCCCTACCCCTGGAAGTGCTCCAGACCAGGTTGGATGGGGCTTGGAGCAACCTGGGATAGTGGAAGGTGTCCCTGCCCATGGAAGGGGGTGGAATGAGATAAGGTTTAAGGTCCCTTCCAGCCCAAATCTGTGGCTCTGTGATGCTGTTCCACTGCTTTATTGAGTGGTGACAAACCTTCACGCTGGCAGGAAAATGCCCCTGATTGTCTGCCAGCACTCTGTACCTCAGCGGTGCTTTTGTAGTGGGTCCAGGTGAGGTTCACCTTACTGATTTAAAAGTTATATTTCTTAAATCATTTTGAAATTGAATTTCTTTGTGTATAAATAGAAGGGCATTGCCAGCAGGACTCCTGTTTTCAGCTGAGAATCCCTGCTTATAAATTATCCCAAGTCTGCATAGCAATGAGGCCATTTCTATGGAAATAAGTGAGTTGCTATTCTTCTGCTGGCTCTCCAGCAACTCATGAACTGTGTTTCACATTGTGAGAAATGCTTAGTGAATTAGATCAGAAGCACAACTGGGACACTGGTAATTTCCAACTTCCTTTGACAAATATGACTCTAAACTTGAGGGTGGTGGAAGAGCCAAGAGGTGTAAGATAGAGGAGGTGCAAGTGATAATGTCAGGGGAATTGAATGTTATTGTAGATAATGGTCTCCTCCTTCTCTAGTCATAAACACAGGGGGAAAGCAGAGACCTTTATCAAGGTGATTGAGTGAGCTCAAATGTCTTTACTTTAAGGAAGGGAGATGCCTTTTTACTTTTGGACGATGTATTAGCAAGTCTTATCAATTAAACCCAAGTATCTCCAGTACATTAGCAGGTACTTACCCAGCTAAGAAAGCTACGTGTTCTAATTTCCCTAGATAATGAAAATTTCTGAGAGACAGGCAACGTGCTGATTTATAAAAAAATACGGTTGGCTTAGATTTTATTCTAAAGCAACTTTCTTAGCAAATGCAAGTAAGTTCAGGTAGAAATAGCAAGAATTTCTGGTGTGTGGTCTCCAGTGAATAGCAATAATTGCAACAAAGCCATGGTAGAACTTTAGCTTGTATTAATCCATTTTGAGCTTCAACATCTAGTGAGTAGAGGCTACAATTTGGGTAGGGATGTCCTAGAGTAATAAGTCTGTAAACTGGTAATTTGAAACTCATTTCTAATAAAGGAGCTACTGAACTCCTAGGAGTTTGTGACACTGTACTCCCAGCTACCAGTCACTGAATAACATAACTGATTTTAGTAATTTGTCCCATCACAAACTGATGGAAAATTATTAGTTATATGAAACATTTCATATAGCAAAAAAATGCTGTTGCCGGTATATACACCCCCCCCTTTCTATGTGTGACAGCTTTTGTTATTTTATTTTGAATGCTCAGTACTGCTTTTGGATCTTAAAATCACTATTCTTGCAGTCTTGTAAATTATGAAAAATTTCCTCATGATTAGAGGGAACACATTTGAAAAGCAAATTTGTGAGAATAAGAAAAAATAAATATAAAGAACTTTTTTTGAACCTCTGTAAGGGTGAAGGGATTTTTTTTCTGTGGACTGAATTACAGCACATTATAACTCAGGCTTTTGTTATAAGATCTTGCACACATTTTAATATTTTTAAGTGAGTGACGATTGGGGGAGGGGAAAATGTAAAATGAAAAATAGAAGTGGATTAATATATCTTGATTTATCTTGAGTAGTTGTAATTTGACAGTAAAAACTATTTGATTGGCTACCTTAGCTGGCTATGGTTGAACAAAAATCTACCATAATATAGAAAACTTTCAGTTCTGCTCTCCTTTGTAATTAGGGACACTTGAAGATATAGAAAGGATTCAGGGTAATTTTGTTTCTTGGGTAGGAATTTAGGTTTTTGAACTGCTGGTGTGTGGAGTGTTCCTCACACTCTCTTTTCCACAAATGAAGAGCATTGTTTAGGATATTACAGATTTTCCTTTGCCAGTGAAAGAGCTGCTTGAACTCTCACACCTGATATTCTAGGGAAAAACAGTAAATTGCAGGCTGGAGGGGCAAGGGAGAGGGGAAAAAAAGAAGAGAGAATGGTATTCTGATCATTCTCTGGTAAAACTGACGCTATATTTATCCCACGGAGTTCCCTACCTCCAGGGAGGAGAATGCATGCTACTTGCCTGTATACAGAGATCTGTCAGAGGTATTCATCTCGAACTTTGCTCACCTGGTTATTACTGCATCAGAATGAAATATGGGGCAGCGGCTTTCCTTCTGAACAAGAGGAAAATGAAAAAAAACCAAAGGAAGGAACAGAAATAACATACAAGTGGAGATTTTTCTTACTACGTAAGCTGTGTCTGATGTCCCTCATCTCTCCCCCAGAAAATGCAATTTGGAATGGAGTATATAAAAGAGATGCTTTAAAGAGCCTTCACAAATTGTGCAGTGCATTTATTTATACACATTTCACCCTGACTCATTAAACATCATCATGAGGCTCCCCAGGCTACGCATAAAAAGAAGAGCAGGCATAAATCAAATGGATGCAACGCTTCCCTTCAACAACTTTCAGATTCTACCCTACCCACCCCCACCCCATAATGGACACAGAGAACATATTTTTTCCTTATCACTCACAGAAGGAATACCGTTTCTTATATTGTCATTTTTGTTATCCAATAATGATGATAATCCTTATTGAATATGTATTTTAAAACAGGATATCATTGTGGTGATACAAGTCATTATTTTTGCCATTTTTCATCAAATCTCTTGAGAATTTATCTTTCTAGCAAGTAGTTGATATTAAACTTTTCTGTCAACTTTTAAGATGAAAAGTTTCTGCTACATAATTCTTGAGTGCTTTATCCCTCTGATTTTCACTCTATGTACGGAAAAAAATCCAACCTTTAAAGCACGGGACCCAAATGTATCTTTTTTCCTTTCCTGTGGGGAGAGTATATAAAAAATAAATTCTCTTTGAATAGTCTATTGAAATCAGAATTGAATTCAAAGTCTTCTGAAGAGCTTTTTTGCAATCTGTACCTTCAGTAATTTTAACAAATTCCCTGTGGGCGGTATTCTTTCTGCCTCATTTTAGGCTTGTCTCCTGAAACAATCTGTCTAGACTCTTTTATGTTCAATGAAGTGAGAAAGGTTCCCCTGAAGGATGAAGCACATGGAACCTAAGTGGGGGTTCTGCTCTGAATTTCTCCTCAGAGAAACAAGACTTGTCCTGTCTCTTGTCAACACAAGAACATGTCATCAGTTCCCTATTGCAAATTGACAACTGAGTACCTTTTAGTCAAATTTTGTTGTCCTCTTGTGCTGAGATTGGTTGCTTTGTTTGGTTTTATTTCCTAATAGAGATGCTGATTTTTTGGGTATTCAAAATATATCGTGGAAGGGCTCTGCCTCTGCAAGCCAAGAAGTCAGGGCTCCCCCACAATCTGTATAGTTTCACCAGATACGTGACAATATGCTTTCAAAGGGCTGAAAAAGCCAGGGTGGGGTGTTCCTAGCCAAAATTTGAGTAAGAAAGCAGTTTTTGGAAAGTGACAAAGTAAATAGTTTTGATATGAGAGAGAAACGTCTGCCAAGGGCATGAAAGGGAACTCTTGATAGACCAATAAGCAGGATGCTGCTGCTGGGCTTCATTCAAGGCAGATTGAAGTTAATTATCTCTTTTTTGTCCTTTTTTTTTTTTTCTTTCGGATGTTGCTCAGTCTCAGTGCAGAAGAAAGTGAAGATTCAGTGAGAATGACAGGCAAGGCTGAGGGGAGGTAAGGTCCCCTCTCAGATCCACTAACTGATGAGTTGAGTCAACATGAGTTAAGATTCAGCTTTATAATTTAAAAGGAATTATGTGAGCAGAGAGGAGGGGGCAGAAACGATAAGAGACATCGTTTCCCCCAAAACCATTATAATTGTCCTTTGATGGAGGGAAGATGGTTCTTTCCTGCATAGACATCTCTCAGGACTTGTCTCAGGGCATGTTTGTTCAACAGCTTATGGATTATGCCAGAATGCTCCCAGCACACATTTTAGATGTCAGTGGAGGTAAAAATTGAATCTCACTGTTATTCAGGTTGGTAAAAATCATCCAGAATTGTAAGTATTAATTAACATTTTTCTTCACCCAGTGGATCCTCAGCCTGAAAAGATCAGGAGGATTTTCTTTTTTTCTTATTTCTGAAGACTATTACCAGAAGGGTTCTTTTTTAAACCATTTTGTGGTGGTACTTTGAAAATTTGTTTAATTCTACTCAATCAATACTGATCTCAGAACTGAGTGTTTTGCAATTTTCCATCTTTTTTTTTTTTTTTAAGGTAAAAATAAGTAAGCACTCTTTCCAAATGGAATGTGGCATTTATTTAAAGTTTTTGGGTCAAAAATGAGTCTTTTTAATATAAAAATCTGTACATTGCTACATCTAGCAATTTTGAACAAGGTCAGGATAAATTATGACTCTAGAAGTTTAACTTGTTACAGCAGAATATAAAACAAAAGCAGGTGATCAAAACTTGTAGTTGTAAGGACTTTCATCTTCTTGCCAGTAAAAACCATCAGCTTAGGGAATGATAAAAAGAGATTCTTCAGGTTTTATGCAATACACTTGCCTCTCCTTTAATTTTTTTTTCCTATGATAGCATGATTAAAAAAAAAAATTAAAGTATGCTGTATATGAAGTTGGAATAATGGTTAACAAACACCTATTTCAGTTGTCCTGCACCACTGAATAACTGAAAAATTTTGGAGGAGGGTTCAAAACCCAGGCTTTTTCTTTTGCTCACAACTTTCCCAGCTATTGAGACAGATTGTTTCTTTTTGCAGCTCTGCAATATACTGGCTGTCTCTTTGGTGTCTTTTTTGAAAGACTAAATGCACTCCAAAAGGAATTACTGCCAGGAGGGACAGTGCTTCTCTCGACAGCTCCTTGAGCCGTCAGCTGAGGGAAAGTTGCTGATCCTGATGTTAATTCAGCTCACAGAGGTTCAGTGAGCTACCACTGAGTTTCCAGGCTCACATGAATGTTTAGACAGTAAAGGCCAAAAAAATAGATTTCTTCATCTAAATTTGGTGACTTGAAGATTGTACAGGAAAACTTTCATGAGAATTATTTGGTGATTATTTCCAGTTTGACTTGCAGCTGTTCATTGATTCAGGTCACCCTTCTTGGAGAGGCACCATCTCATTTCTCAACACTGTTCCCACACTTGAACAGGACGGAGCCTCAGTTTATAATAAATCTGTGTAATTTAAATAATAACTTTGATTGCTTTAGTAGAAGGACACTGTTTTTTAATTACACATTATATATAAATACAAAAAATATTACTTATATGGAAAAAAATAGGAATAAACAGATATTACAAAGAGTCAAACCTATCGGTCTAAGGATTCAGACCAGTTTTGCTGGAGAAGGCTTTCACTGGAGAGATCTCTTACAGCATCCAGTTCTTGTCTTATGTTAGATCAGGTCCCACCAGTTATAGTCATCTAGTCCACCATTTACTGTGTTGGTCACTGCTGCTCTGCTTCACAAATCTATAAGGTCTTAACTATGATGGATACCCAATATCCTTTATGTTCAGTTAAAAAAAAAGCACCTCACCCCACAATGCTTTGAAGTAAATTTAATGTTTTTAAGTATAATTTGGCATACTTTTGTATGATAAAAACAGTAGAACTAATTTCTTCATAAAAGTACTGTTTCTGGAGATCAGCATCAGGAAGAATAATTAGGTAATTTTTAAAGGCTGAAGGCAGGTACTATTAACCTACTGAATTTAGGTTTAATAAACTCAGGTACAACACGTGGGTGAACTCATGCTTCTTGTGTTAAAGTGAGAAATATAAGAGTATTGCAGTTACTAGACAAATAGTTTGCATTATATATGTTGTTCTCTACTAAATGTCTGACATCGGACTGTTGCCATAATTCTACAATTTTCTCAATTTTATTTAAGTAATAACAAATTCTCTCAAGTTCAGGATACCAAATACTTCATTTCAGCAATTTAAACTGAACAATGTATATATCCTCACATCTATCTGTAATTTACTTTGGCCTAGGCACTGTATAAAGTATTAACCTTCCAGTGTACTAAATTTTCTTTGAAAACCTGCAGCCCAGTCATGTAAAGAAGTTATTCAGATGGCATTAAATATTTTTTTTCTTTGCAAGATTAGGTACTAGTTTTCTTCTATTGTCTTGACAGTATCTTTGAAGGAAACCACTTTTGACAGAGGTATATGTCTCATCTTCCCATCAATACTGGCATAACAAAGCCATGTATCTCTTTATAGTATTTAAAAGCCAATGAGTTTGTTTCCTCCCTCTGTGTGATCTGCTCTGTTGCAATGCAGAATAAATAATTGACATTTCCCTAATTTTTCAGTGATAAATCATGATCTGTATTGACCAGTAGCCACTCAGCTGTAAGTCCAACAGTGAAGTTTTTCATTTTAGTCTGGTGCAAAGAAGGGAAAAATCTTCCAAATATTTGGTATTTCTTTAGACACATTTGGAAATCTGCTTGGGAAGTTGGCACCAAATTTAGTTTGCTAACATTACAGGTAAAGGAGAAAATTGTGCTTGAAAGTGTAAAGAAAACAGAGGTTTAATTACTCACTTTTTGTGGCTGTTGAAATTTAACTTATTGAAACAGCCTATCATTGCTGGAAGTAATAGTGCCTGGAAGTGATTTTCTGTTTTCTTTCCATCAGTAACTGCTGCAAAGCTGACTGGAAGTGAAAAACAGAGATTTTATTTATGTGGGTTGAAATTCCAAAGAGCTGTATTTCAAGTGTGAGGATATTCATCTTTTCCTTCATTAAAAAATACTCTTTAAAGGTGCCACTGGGAATGGTATCTGCATATGGATATTATGTGTTTTTAGAGTATTGTGTTTGAGCTGCATCCCATGGTAAGAAGTCACTAATTTTCTAAAAATTCACACTTCATAGAAGTTCTGAGAGTGAATCATGTGGGCTGGAGATCTCTTGATCCAACATCTCTCCAGTCCAACAGGTTTTTTTGGCAGAGTCTGGTATAAATACAAGTCATTAAGATTAACCATTATTTAACTTTGTTGTCCCCTACAAGTAGCTCATTCAAACAGCAGGAACAATATTATATGAATTGCCAAAAAGTTATAAATAAGCAAAGGTTTAAATTACATAAAGTTTGAAAAATAGCAGTAATCCAAGTTATTAGCCAATAATAAAAAAATAGCAAACATCAGTATAACTGAATTATCGGCTAAAATCTTACTGTGTTTATCCATGCCTATGACAAAGAAGTGAATAAGAAAGAATAAATAAATTTTAAAAACCCAGACATGCATTTCGGGAAACCAGAAATACATGTTCCAGTAGCTTTTCCTAACACAGACCCCCAGTGCAACAAGATGGTTTTTCTCTTTAATTGAATTCCTCTTTCAATATGGTTGGTGTTTTGAACTGCTATTTAAAAGACTTGTCTCCAGGGAAACAAGATCTATGTGGAACTGAGAGACTCTGACTGACAAATTACAGTGTGGTTGTAGTCAGAAAAAGGGACTCTGGAAAAATGAGACTGTGGGCTTCCATATTTTTCCTTCTCTGGAAAGGAGTCTCTGGGACCCAGCTGCAACTGGCTCAGCTGACAAGTCAGGCAGTGATTTTTCCAGCTGCCAGTGTTTTAGCTCAGCGTGGGAACAGAGAACTGAGCTCTGCCGTGGTTCTTCCTCTCATTGCCATGCCAGCAGTGCTCGCTGTCAGACCTGAGGTGGTGGTGTTACCTATGGTGTGCAAGGCAAAATTCATCTGGGTTTCCCTAATTTTTAAACAGGGAAAGGATACTTGCTTGTTTGTGGGCTCTGTATAGTTTGCACCAGCCTAATTCATACTGATCCTTGGTTAGAGCAGTGCATCGTTTTCACCTTCTGGGACTATAACTTGCTGCAAGTCTCACACTTAGAAAAGGTTAAGTATGTAACATCTTTCTTTACAGATAGTTCAGCTACTTTAAATAGATTGTTCACCATTCGACAGTGACACAGGGATATTTCTCCTATGTGTGTGCATATATATGAACTAGTTCATATATAAGCTAATTCTTTCAAGGAGAACTATTGGTAGTGTTTCAAAATCAGATAAACCTCATGAGTGGGAGTGTTGCTCAATAATCAACAGCACAAAAGTCTGGTTTGTTCATGCTCTCTCATGATTACCCCTCTGGGAGAACCATTTATGCATCTCAGCAAATGATTTTACCATTTTTAGTTTTACTTTTGTATTTCTAATGGTCTTGCAGACTTTTATAAAAATAAATGTGTAGGCCACATACATTACATTTGGACTGGAATGGCTTGAGACTTTCCATGGTCAAGTGTTGGGGTGGCTCAGCCTGCTCTCGGGCTGAAACCATCAAATGTCAGTCACCAGAAGAGTTCACTGAGGTCTAGGTTACCTCCCCCTGGGTGGCTCCCAATCCTAAATTACCTCCCCCTGTGCCAGAAAGTTCTCCCTTTTGTAGTTATTAATTGGTTCCCTGTTATGACTCCTGCCCCCCTGTTTTCCCCATTTGTTCTGAAAAATTGTATCCTCCCCTCTGCTTGTACCCCATTGGTTGTTTTCTCTTTCCCGGCCTTACTCCACCCCCCCATAAAGGGGGCTAGCCCGCGTCTCCTCGGCGCTTTTTGCTGGTCCCTGGTCCCTCCTGCAAATAAAGCTGTTGGAACTCACACCAGAAGCCCCTCCCGCCTTCTTTGCCTCCGGGCAAACACCAGCCTGATCATCGGCTGCCCGACGTGCTTCCTCTGAGGAGGAGCCAGGCACGCACCCATCTCACGCTGATTCCACTGAGCCGTCCAGCGAGGACGCTGTGGAGGCCAACGCTGCGTCCCCTCTGCCCGAGGGCACGCCGGGGCTTGTGCTGACAAGCCCCCCATTGCGTTAGTCTAGTAGGATCTTGCTCCCCTGCCTTGGATCTGTCAGAAGCTAATTGAAAATGGCATTGAGAGTTGGACGGGTGAGCTTCGCCTTCGTGGTTAAAGAGTGGGCAGAGGAACTTGACCTTTGGTGTAGAGCACTGCTGGATATTTTTCACACTGACCTTAGCTCAATAAGTGTGCTGGGCCAGAGGATCAAGAGACTGAATTAATATTAAACTAGTCTTGATTTTCTGCAGAAACAAATGGAAGAAGTTGAGAACTTACCCTCTGTGTTGTGGGCAGATTCGGGCATTAGCTGAATTCTCCTCATGCACAGAGGTTGGTACCCTGAATGCCTGTGCAGTGACAGTTGTCTTATGGAAAACATAATACCTATTTAATAGAGCACTTTTTAATGCTCAGGTTGGGTGAAACTTAATTGTACTTAACCATTCCAAGCCAGGAAGCAGAGATTTTAATCAAATCGAATGGGCTTTCTTTGTTCTATAAACGAGTGGCAACGTTATTAATGAAAGCAATTCTGTGTCTCTGTTTCTTTTACTCATTTTGAAATCTATTAACATAAACCCCTTGTTTTATTTTTCAATCAACCATCACCAGACAATTTATATTTTAGATTTCTTCACATAAGGATACTGTTATTCTAAAATGATCCTTTCTGCAGATGAGTGTTGCACTAAAATTTCCCCTGATTATTACTTTTGACATCAGTACTTTATTGAATTAGCTGTTTCCAATTTAATTATACTTGCTTTATTGTCTAGGTCACCTTTTAAACAAATTCATATCAGTATGAAATTGCCGTTATTACTGTATTGGACTGTGATGGCTCTATGCTCATGAAGGGAATTTCTCTTTTGTTCACATTTGGAAAAGTTGTTTATAGTAATGTATTAAAATGGTTTAGACAGGTATTATTTCTGCTAGGAAAAGTGGATATAAATAATGTTTGCTTGTTTAGTTTTTAGAAAAACATATGGGAAACAGTATTCTTATTAAGACCTCCTTAGTTTAATTACTGTTCATTCCAGAAAGTGAAACGGTAAAGTCATAACTTTTTCTATTATTTTTATTTCTGAGATATACAATATTTGTGAGCGCTTCATAGAATCAAGCAAAGACATTGGTCTTTACTCTGAAAGGCATAAGGTGTTGAGCACTTATCCCGTTGATGTTTAAGCCTCCAAACCTTCCTGCTAGACTAGGATGAAAATATCTAGTCACAGTTGTATTAAGGTTAGGTTTTAAACTCAAATCTGGCATAACAAACACTGGCCATAAATAACCGAACCAAAATGTAGGCACACAGGTTCAGTGATATATTCCATAGAACTGTAATGACAAAATAAATGCTAATTTAAATAACATTTTGGTAAATCAGATCCCTTATAAACATCTTTACAATCCCATTATCCTCTCCAATTAAGACACGCTTTTTAATAAGGTTGTATACAAGATGTTAGCAACTTGTATTAATAAAACTAGTGCCATTTATATTAACTAAACCAACTATTGCTACCACCAGGTGGTCTAATAAATGTTTATTCTTTTTTCTTTCCATTGTAGATGTCATAGCTGCAGAGCTTTGGTGCAAACAAAATACAGGTTTGTATTAACATCCATTTTTTGCTTGCATGAGTTTGCTCAAATACCACTGTTTATATGGGACTTTTTCTTTCAATACATTTCATTGTAATGTTCCTAAAGTCAGTGTTAAAGTTTTAAAGGCTTGGATTTTTTTCATGGCACAAATATATATGAATGAGTTTATACGTAAACATATTTATGTGGTGATGTACATGTGGGAGGGACCAATCTGATTTTTATTTATGTCTCAACATACGTTATACATGAGGTGAAAAATTACTCTGGGGCCCGTGTACGTGCTGGGAGCCCTGTCCCGGGGAGGTTTCGCCTGGCAGCCAGTCAGGGCAGAGAAAGCTTGCACAAGCCGAGTGCAAGGGACCAGCCCTTGCCAGCGGGGCAGAGCCCCGGATGCCCGGGAAATGTACCCAGGAAACCGGGCTATGGGAGGAGCCCTAGCACAGAAACGCAGTGGAGTGCGACACAACGGGGCCAGTTTCTTTGAGCTTCTTGGAGGGAGCAGGGGCTCGCCTGGAGGGTCAGCTTGGCCCCCCTCCCCCGCCTTTTCCTCCCTGCGGTCGTGCTTCCCTGTCCGCGCCCGTCGTGCCCTGCCTCGCCGTTCCCGCGGGGCGGCCTGTCACCGCAGCAACGCCGGCCCCACGGAGCAGCCGCCCCGGCCCTCACAGCCCGCGGCTGCTGCAGGAGCGCGCCTGCGGCCACGGCAGCCTGTTCTTCGCCGAGGGAAGGGACACGCAGCCCGCTGGTGGTTGGAAATCGCGCCCAGCCCGCCCGGGGAGCCACACAGCCGCATCGCAGCTCGCAGCACACAAGCTCCGTCTGGCGAGCAGACGTCGGCAGCGCGCCCCGGGGTACAGCGGTAGCCGTCTGTCCCGGTTCTCTGTTTCTCGGTCCATCTCTTTTTTCCCCTCTTTGCTCCCATTTCTATCTCCTTTCGGTTGGAACACTTATCTTCCTTTATCAATAAACAGTTCTCAGATATAATATTGCCGCGTTTGAGCTTTATTTTCGTCCGAGAAATCTATCAAAAAAGAATCCTCCCCGACTCCCCCCTTTACAGCCGGATGGCACAACATGTAATATCAATTTTTAGAGAGCTGAAGTCCAGAAAGTGCTGGCTTTCAGCTGAGCCTAATTTAGATGCCAGAAAGATAAAGCAGAAAAAATCTATTATACAGGAGATTAAAAATGAAAGCCAAGCCAATGAAGATGGGGTGTCACATTACAAGGGCCTGGAGTGACAGGACAGGGGGGAATGGCTTTCCACTGCCACAGGGCAGGGTTAGATTGGATATTGGGAAGGAATTCTTCCCTGTGAGGGTGGTGAGGCCCTGGCACAGGTTGCCCAGAGAAGCTGTGGCTGCCCCATCCCTAGAAGTGTCCAAGGCCAGGTTGGACGGGGCTTGGAGCAACCTGGTCTGGTGGAAGGTGTCCCTGCCCATGGGATGAGATGGTCATTATGGTCCCTTCCAACCCAGGTAATTCTATGATTGTATTATTACTGAGATGCTTCTGCATAGTTTTATCCCTCTCAAAGAGGTTGTTTTAAACAGTGTTTGTGTACATTTATGAGGTATAAAATACTGTCTAGCTCATGCTATGTCATTTAGCTCTATGCACTGGCATTTCAGAGCATCTGCAAAATGATGACATGTTAATAACCAAAGTGAGTGGCAGAGTCTGACTGTCCTCCCATGTGACTGAACTTCAGCATTTTGAAGTCCCAACCTCTTAGGTTTCCTTTCACTTCCTCCCACAATTATCTGTCTGCAGGAGGATGTGAGCAAGGCCTGCACTGCTTTAAGAGACTGTCAAATGGATTTGGTGGCACCTGGAGTGTTGATTCCTGTACCAGCATTCCTAGGGATGAGTGCTTTTGTGAAAGCAGACAGAACACTTGTTCTTGGTCTCTGGACATGGATCACACAAACCCAGTCCAGGCTGGGGTTTTTGGACATGTTCATCCCCACGGGAAATGCAGAATAATCTGGCTGCACTATACTGACCTTCAGTCAAAGGGATAAGTGCTTACTCTAATTTAGATAAAGCCATATGGGGCCTGTCAGAAATTTTCATAGGTACCTATGTTTGATTGCCAAGTCTACTCAAAAATCACTTGGGACTGATGGGCGCATTATTGCCCACTTGATCTTTGGTATTTGCTGTATATCCAATGAGCTGGAAAAGCACTTGTTTCTTATGGAGCCATTCTCCATGCTGTCAGAGAGATGAATCTGAGATAATAGAACCAGGACCTCAGCAGTATTTCTTGTGCTCAGCTTGAAAAAGATGTTGGAAAAATGTCGCCATGTTTTGCAGGAAACTTTGACGTTTCATAAACAATAACAATGTCTTTGAAAATGTCTCTTCTGAATTCATGAGAAAGTTTGAAGATGGGTGGAAATTTCTTCTAAGGGAAAATAATATAAACCCAGCATTTAATTTACATTGACACAATTCATTTGACAATTCAACCTTAGTAATAGACTAGGGTATGCTGTTAGGTTATGTTATGCCAAATCATATTTTAAGGAACAAAGCCTTTACAGTCAGCAGCTGCTGAGGT
Organism: Corvus moneduloides; assembly: GCF_009650955.1. Classification (NCBI taxonomy): domain Eukaryota; kingdom Metazoa; phylum Chordata; class Aves; order Passeriformes; family Corvidae; genus Corvus; species Corvus moneduloides. The sequence continues at coordinate 6,129,484 of NC_045482.1, forward strand.
TTGAGGGAACAAATTAATTTTGGAAACTGTGTGTTAATATTTGTCCAAAGGGAAAGTTGTACAGATCATCTTTTTTCTGGGACATGTAAAAATATTATATGTTATGAATTAGAAGTAAGTTTCAAAATGTCAAAATCTCATGTAGACCAAAAATTCTTCTTGTCAAACAGCTCTGTTCAGTACATAACTTCTGACATTTTTGCAGCCAAAGAAAAGACCCTTTATCACCATCGTGAGTCCTCATGCTAACAGGACTCACATCATCAGTGTCAAGCAGGATCTGGCCAGGTAAGAGACAGGAGAGATCCTGCACTTAAAAACTGCAATAGGGACATCTGCAGACGCTTCAGAATCTAAAAGTCCTGTGCTGGGGTTAAGAAGTGTAAACTTCACATTTTGTGTAAATAGAGAACTTTCCAGCTGATGTGGCTTCTGCTTAATATAGTCTCTGTTCTTTATGGGAACAAAGGGACTGGTCTGCCCAGAAAGGCAGAGAATGCACTTGAAGCAGCACTGACCTCACAAGCTGAGTGTGGGGGTTGCTATGGGAAATGGTCTTGGGTCAGTGATACAGCCTGAAGCAAGCTGGAGCACACAGATCATGGGATACTTCCTTTTGGACAAGTTTATTTTCTTCCTCTAACTTTACTCTGAGAGTGCAAAAATGCTTTAGTAAAAGGCAGACAATAAAGGAAATAACACACAAGAGACAACTTGCCAGAAAGTTTGCTAAAATAATGGATATTTAGAATGAAAATAATATAATAATGTGCTTTGGACAATCACACAAGGGTCAGCACTACTAACCTGACTTAACACTGTCACCAATGAATAAGCTGCTTTATGCTGGATTTCCTCATGTTTGTTTGGATAAATACTCCATTTTCACTGATGAAAATATTTAATAAAAACATATCCTTGACTAGATGCCTAGTGTTTCCAGTCTTAGGGAGAGATTTAATAAATGAGGCCCTGCAACTTTTATTTAGTGTCTTCAGGTGGTAAATTAACTACAAGTGGGCTTCCCTATTGTTCAATGAAAGCAATAAAAGCTGAGGGAGGATTAAAAGCAAGACACTAATTTACATCTGAGTAAACGGGCTAAAGAGTCAGAGACCCTATCCTTGGTATATAATAATATTCATATGAAGGCAGAACTTGATAGATATTAAATTTAAATATAGAGTGTATATTTGAATATATGAACAAACTCCTTTATAAATCTGTTTGCCATGCCACTAAACCCAACATTATTTAATTGCTTTACTTTTAGAACATTCTTTGGAACTGAAAATAAGAATAAATTTGAGGGGTTTAGGGCCCTTCATCTGACTATCAGATCACCAGCTGATGCAGAGAGACGCCTGTCTGCTGAAGTCAGCCCTGGCTGGCAGTTAAAGCATAGTTTTATGTGGGTTTTCTTTTCATGATTCATGCTGGACAAGAGCAAAGAGAAAGAAATTGCCTTTGCCTTTTGTTCTTGGCAGATGTGTGAGAAGGGGCTGCTTTGCAGGCGGGGGATCAGCAGCTACAGTGAGAGACAAGATCCAGCCTGGCTGGGAAATGGGCAGGCAAGAGTAGGGAAAAGGTGGAGGGTAAAAGCTGTGCAAAAACACTTTCAAAGTGCTTAGGGGATGATCACAAGCTCCTTCAGGGCTATTTCTGTGCACCTTCAGTGTCTGTGGGCAGCGGTGGGACCTCTGCACAGGCCCTAGCTGTGGGGCCTCACATGGCAACTCAGCAGAGAGTTTTCCCTTACTAGGAAGCAGTCTTGGGAAATCTCTGCTCTCCTCAGGCATATTGTCATGAAATCTAGAGGAGTCCCATCCCTTTGTCCAACGTGGCCACCTTGTTCTGTCTGCTGAGTTCACTGCGAGGAACATGACAGCATAAGCATCTCTTCCTGGGGAAGCTGAACTGAAAAACAACGTGACAGACATGGAGAAAGAGGAGGGTGCAGATGGGGCCGAGGGGGGTGGGAGAAGATAAAAATACCAAAGTTACAGAAAGAGACACAATGCCAAGGCTTGGGAGAGTTGGACCATCTGGTCCTGTTGCAGCATCTCTCCACGATCGTCTCCTCTCTTTGCTTCTCTTTGTTAGCACGAGGAGATAAAAACTAAGTGAGGTGTAACATGAAGGCTTTGATGTAAAACAGATGATGGAGTAGCCTGCATTAAGTAAAGCTTGTTTTATTCCCTAGGATTTGCACAAGCTCTCTCGGCACTGCAGGCTGTGACAGTGATTTGCTGCATGTAGATTTTTCACTGCAGCAGTCACTGTTTGCAGCCCCTTCCACGTGTAGAAGGTGATGCTGATGCCTCATGGATAAACTCTGAATCCCTGGAGCAAAGCTGAGCCTGCTGATGCTTTACGTGCCTGTGTCTAGTTAAAGCCGACTTGAGTGACAATAAATGACCTCCTGAGCTGTGTGATGCAGGAAAGCTGAACCAAGGGGTGCTCTCAGGGACCAGGCTAGTTCAGGGAGTAATGGAATACAAGGCCTTTCACTGCTCTGTTGCCTGTCTTGGTCCAAAATGACAGCGAGAGCTGTGTTTGTATGGCCTGTGTGCTAAAAATGGTTTCTTTTCCTCTGGTCTGCAGTACAGCTGACACATCATAGCTGTGGCTGCAGAACAGTAATGATCCTGTGTTCATGCCACATAAACCACCCTGAGTGACTTCCTTAGTTTCCACCAGATCGTGACGGACATGGTTTGGCACCTCTAGGTAGGAGTTTGCAATGCCATTGCCTCTTCTGGAGCTCCCGGAGAATAAAGAGCAACCCTAAATCTCAGTCAATCTGGCACGTTTAATGGGCACTAAATTGACTTCAGAGAGATGGTGAGAAAAGCATTTGGGAAGCATATAATAGATCCAGAATGATTTTCATGCCTGGAACTGGAGTTTCAGTGTTTACAAGAGAACAGAAATTTTACATGAAGACAAATTTCAAGCAAAACAACTGTGGGGAGAATTTAAGAATTCAGCAAAGCTGCTGCCAGGCTGGTGGGAGAGAGGACTGCAGACAGAGCTGAGTGCAAGTTCTGCATGCAACTAAAAGGGAAGTCTGCGTGGAAGTTATGCCATCTCTGTAAGAAGCCCTGCATTATTTAGTATTTGACATGCAGCATTATAAGTAGGAGAATGGTTCAATGACAGTCACAATAGCATGTTACATTGTTCATGACAGTCAGGTGTCAGCAAAATGGATTGATATCTAATAGGGATCACTATTGGATTCAAGTGAATGTAGTAAATGTTCTGTAATATCTCTCTGAAGTTTCTTGCATTTTCCTGAAGTGGTACCTGAGAGAAGTAAAAATATGTGTGCTAGTACAGATATTAAAGAATTAGCAGAGTACAGATACTGAAAAATTCCTGTCTAGGAAGCCCTGTGGGAGCCATATTCTTGTTTACAGGTTCCAACCCTTCTTGACAGGATGTGAATTTTGACACTTATGGTCAAAATAGTATTTTCAAAAATGCTTAAGGAAAGATGCAGCTGCCACAGAGAATGCAGTTCTTTGTTAGACTGACCATAACCATGTCAAGGTACTAGGAACAAATGGAATTTCTTCAGCCTAAGTCAGCAATGTTAACAGAAACTTCATCTATTTTATAGGGTTGCTAACGTGAATTTGCCTTAATAGAATAGGAAACAAATCTTTGGCCTCTTATTCAAGACTTCTAAAATAGCAAGGCCTATATTACCTCGAGGATAAGAGCTCTGCAGAAAACTCCTTTTCCCCATAAGAACAGTTTGCTGCTGCCATCAAATTCTGCTGCTGATACAGACCCAGATGAGCTGCCCTTGCTTTGGTATTTAGTTCATATATGTTTAAAAATTTTGCCCAACTGTCAGTGAAGGTTTTTGTTCAGGCTTTGTGATAGTGCAGTGGCACCTTCTTAGTTTAAATCTAAGCAGAAATCTAAACAAACCCCTCCCAGTTACACAGACTCCCTGTCTTGTATGTGAAAGTTAGTTAAGTGGTATGAGAAATTTTAAGTATCTTTTAAACATATCCATTCGATCCTCTAACTTGCGCATATTACGGGTGAAATAAAATCTCCAGTATGTGCTCTGGCACTCCAGGACTATGATTTGGTTTGTTTTCTGGTGTGACTTGATCTTACCAAGAGTTCTTTCCTTATACAGCACTGGCATTTGAATAGGTTTTTTCTGGATTGACTTTGTTGCATGCCATCTCTATTGTTATTCAAAGGTATCATTAGTTAAAACAATTGTCCTACAGATACTTTCGTTTGGGCACTGCTCCTGGTAAGGTCTCAATTTGCACCATGATGTACTGTCTTGGTTTGAAAGACAGGTGTCTGCTAAGGAAGGCAGGAGCCCCCCTTGGAATGGCAGATGCAACCCGCCTTCCTTCCGAGTTATTATAGTATTTGAAATCAAGGGGGCTTTTAGGCAAAGATGTGGGAAATAGGAATAACAGTTCTTTACTATTATATATCTGTATGTGTATAACCAGTCAAACAAAACAACAATAACTATGGCAGTAACAGCAAACAATCACAAACCCAGTCCCAGCCTTCTCGGCTGTCAGGCCCTTTCCCCTCGGGTGCAGTTCCGCTCGCAGCCGGCAGGGGCGCTGGCGGCTCCCGGTGAGCAGGGCAGGTGCGATGGTTCCCCCGCGGCTGCAGGGGGCGCTCCGGAGCGAGCTCAGGGAGCACGCAGCACTGGTGCCCTGAGATCCCAGGAGGGATGGAACAAAGAAGCTTCACAAACCCCCTGGGGAGCCGATCCTGGTGTCCGGCTGGACCCTTGGGAACAGCAGGCTGGAGCGGCAGGCTGGAACAGCAGGGACGAGCACAAATCCCGGATGGCAGACGAGATGTATCCAAACGGGGAACCCCCTGGAGGCCTGGGTGGGCAGGGCAAGCACGGCTACAACGCAGTGAAGGCTCAAAGCAACGGCGGGGCAGGGTGGCCACAGCCTGGCTCCCAGTGGGGCAGGGAAGGCAGGCTTTGGGATCCCGGGGCTTTTCCAGCAGAAGGAAAAAGCAGCCGAAGAAAGCAGCCTCCCTGTCTGTCCAAACGCCAGAGACGGATTGACCACACACCCAGGTGAAACAAAAGAGTAGCCAGATGCGGCCCACCCCCAATGGTTAGGTCTTTGTTTTTCTGAAGTATCCAGCAGTTTGTCCCCCTAGCAACACGTATGGGGAAAATTCCTTTAACAGAAAGAAAACTAGGAGAACTCCTGAAACCCCAACATGTACATAAAAGGTTAGTCTTGAATACAGACTTGCAATCTATGGAATTCAATGAGTTGATGGAAACACACCCCAAGAAAATTCTGCAGTCAGTGGTGATAGTGAGCACAATCTGAATTTCACCTGCAGTTGGTTTGGTCTTGAAATCAGTAGCAGAGAACTTTCTGTCCTTGCAGGCATCCATTGATGGACAAAGCATTAGGACAATAAATTACTGAAATATAATATATATATATATATTATATTATATATATATATAATATAATATATATATATATCATATAATCTCCTTGGATATGCTCTAGGAATGAGCAACTGCAGAATACTGTAATGTTTGCTACAGCAGCACAAAAAGAAGAGACAGAGCCATGCAAAGAAGTAAAAGTAATGAAAACTATTGGGTTTGCACGTCTTGGACAGAGCAGTAAATTTGCTTTTTCTGATGCATATTTGAGGTAATTAGAGAGCAATCATCAGTGAGCTATGACAAGAGCTGAAAATCAGTACTCCCTGGGGGAACTGTTGGATGTATTTTGACCCATGTACAGATGCACAGACCTGAATGTTGGGGATAGAGCTTGTTCAATTTTAACTGCTGGGCACAGCTACTTACCTTGAGCTGGTGCTTTTGTTGGGGTGGTTTGCAATGCATTTCTGTTTTGGAAGCAAAGCCTTGATTACTATTGACAGACTGGGCCTCGCTAGATAAACAAGACCTTTTATTATGTTTGACAGCTGAGATATTTTTATTGCTGGTTTCTGAATTCTGTCAGTGTGGAAGATGAAAGGAAAATAAAAACTGTCTCTTGATTTTGCTTCTCTTACTGGTTTTAAGAATTTGAATATGCTGCTCTTAGTGTTATCTGTGATCCTACCTGTGTCCTGAATAGAAGAAATAGATATTTGAGGTGATTATTGTATTTTGTGATTCTTACTGTGCTTTTGTAGCAGACCAACTCACTTGGGTTGAGATATTTCTGCTTTACAGGCTGAGAGTTAGGGTTAGTCAGCCTTGAGAAGAGAAGGCTCTGGGAAGATCTTAGAGTACCTTCCAGTGCCTGAAGAGGCTCCAAGAGAGCTGGAGAGAGACTTTGGGCGAGGGCCTGGAGTGGCAAGAGAAGGAGGCACAGTTTTAAACTGAAAGTGAGTAGATTTATATCAGGTATTAGGAAGAAATTCTCCCATGTCGGGGTGGTTTAGGCTTCCCAGAGAAGCTGTGGCTGCCCCATCCCTGGAAGTGTCCAAGACCAGGTTGGACGGGGCTTGGAGCAACCTGGGATAGTGGAAGGTGTCCCTTTCCACAGCAAGGGGTTTGGGACTAACTGATCTTTAAGGTTCCTTCCAACCCATACCATTCTATGATCATGAAAAAAGGGGAGATTGAGAGAGTCTAAGCTGGATGTGATGTTTTAATAATGATATCTGTATCAGATGATAGTGGTCCACAAAGCAAACTGGCTAGATACAAGATATTAAACCAGAGGAACCAATATCACCCTTTTACCTCTTTTGAACTTTGAAATTCTCTTTTATGACTGTTATGAAGAAGAAATAGTGTAAGTTCATGGGAGGAAACAGAACTGTTTGTATATCATGAACACAAATGTGGTTTGAGATTTATATTTTTCCCTCATAGGGACAGTGAGAGGCCTTACAGATGCATCTTTAAAAGCTCAGAAGTTGAGTTACATGCATTCTAAATAGCAGAAAATTATAGAAACAGTAGTGTTATGATTTTGTGGCTTATCCTGAATCAGCTCCAAGCTGACACTGCAGATGCCAGAAGAGACTGATTAGTATGAATATCAACACTGTAGCTGAGATACTCAAAATAAGGAACCAAGGAATAGGGCTGGACAAAATAATGGTGAGATTAAAACAATCATTAATAGTGAAATGCTCAAGTGGGATAAAAGGGGCCATGACCATTAGGGTGCAGCTTCCCATGAAGCCTCAATATCCTTTTGTAATTAAGAAGCCATTAGCAAGCTAAATGCTGGGCAGTGTTACTGTAACTCCCACATCATGGCAGTTAAAACACCATTAACATGTTTGTTGCACTTTGAGGTAAATCAGAGATAAACTGCTCAGGTCTCAGAACATACATTTATCATTTATCCTTTTACAGAATTAGTGTGTGTATGTGTGTGTGTTTATTTTCAGGTACAGTGCTCCATGGAAACACCATGTTTTTCCCTGAGTTTCCAGTTCACAGAGGTTTGGACTGAAACTGGGAGGAAAAGGTTCAGTTCTGGGTTCTGCTATAAGCTTACTGTGTGATCCTGTCTGTCATTTTTTTCCTCCAATAAGTCTGTGGTTTTTATGTATGGAAAAGGAAAAAAAATAGTGATTACTATATAAAGAAATTGGAGTATTAGAGGTTAAAAATGTTGTTATTCAGTTTTATATATATATATATATATATGCATATGCATATGTTATCACCCAAATCATTGGGCTTCACACTTTGACAAAGTGTCCATCTGTTTCCTACTTCTTTCAACAAGATACTCTCATTTATTAACATAAGTGGAAGTGGAAGTAATTGCACTGCTAGTTTTAGCTTAAAATGTTAATCTGATTCCAAGTTTTCCATAAAACGTTATCGGTCAAAATATTGAGGGAGTTTAAAATATGTATATACCCACTGGATATCACAGAGCAGTTGGAACAAACATTAACAGAAATTAAACATGGATCTAAAGATCTGAGTCCCATAGGTACAGATCAATAGCGAATTAATAAAATAGTTCAAAAGCACGCACAGGAATAGTTCTTAAATTGATCTTAAAAAGCAAATCACGGATTTCATGTAGAAAGCAAGAGGAAAAGGGGGCTCAGACCGGGACAGCTGTATTTTGTAAAGTACTACATGTATTTTAATACAATAAACGTAATGGTTGTTCAGCGTCATAGAATAGGGATTAAATGGTCCATGTTTCACATGTGTAAAAGGCTTTCAAAATGCAGCAGTATTTCTTAAGTGTAAGCCATTCTGGTGGCTTTGGATGGGAAAGGACGACAACAGTTCAGTAGTCTTGAGCTTGAGATTTATTTCTCCATTTAACTTCTTTGTTAATTAGTTCATTTCAGTAACTAGCCATTTATGTGATGGATGATTCCTTAAGCAAATGCAACAACAGGCATGCCAGCTTGGAAATAGTTTTTAAGAAGATCTGCTAATATTGCAGTTAGAGGTTTCAGGGATTAGTGATTAGCTGATTAATATGTACATCTATGTTCAAAATTATAACAGCCTGTGGTATTGAGATGTTTGGAGTTCACTGTTAGCACTTGGTTTTTCAAGCTGGAGAATTTCCTAAAAGGTACCTAACTTAGTCTATTGTCAATAAATAGGTATAAGGCTTTATATATTACTTGAAATAATACATCAATCACAAAATAGTCAATAGTCAAGGGAAGTAGAGGAGACTGTAATTGATTCTAAGAAAATATATATAGAACAGTGCCCAGAATTACTGTAAAAAAAGGCCAAATAAATTATTTTTGCTTTTCTCTGTATGCCAAAAAGTGTTTTAAAACCCCTGTGGCTTTAGGGAGTGAAAACCTGGACCCATCGAAGTCAATGGGAGTATTGCTATTAAATTCAGTACAACCAGGATTTCACCTCAGGTTCAGGCTCTGGGAGTTCAGCAGGCAGCAGAAATGAAGGCATTTAGCTCCTGATTTATGAAATACATTTTGTCATGTCAGATTACTGGATTATTGCTGGTTTATGTTAACAAAGACAGGATCAGATCTTTCTGCTGAAAGCCCCCTGATTGCTGTCATTTGAACCAAACCAAATCTCTGTTCCTTACAAGGAACATGGGTGTTACAGAATGGATCAGAGCAGTTGTGAAGTGCATTGGTATGAAAAAAGACATTACATGGCAGCAGTGATAAAGTTCAAGCCTGTAACTGCTGATAGCCAGAAAAAAAGGTGAGTGCATTAGGGAAGAAAGGAGATCCTGTCCTGTTTTCTCTTGTACTCTTCAGCATTCCTTGTTGGACATGTGGGAAGTAGTTTAGGCAAATGTGTTTGGACACTGTGTGGCACTTCCTGTCACTATAAGATTTTGAGAACAATATTCTCCTTTCCTTCCCCTTTTATTGAAAGTATGAAGCAAAAGAGCAAATATATAAGTTCTGAGTAAGGGAGATAGACAGCCCTGTTCTCAACAGACCTGATTTGGGGATGATGTGGAAGTTTACATGCTGGCAAGATACCAGCATGGCTGAGATGTTCCAGCAGGACAAGCTGCAGAAAGTCATGGTGGTTGATCACTTATTTCTAACAGTCTTGAGTTTCTAAAACACAGCCCTGTGTCAGCCAGGTGAGGGTCAGGGCTCTTGTAGCACTTGTGCCTACACCTGCCTGTCAGACATGCAATTTGAGTCACATACCCGCAATCCCTAGCATCTGTCTAATTTAAACCATTCCCTTCCCAAAACAGTGTCCCTCCTTTTCTGACCCATTGCTTGAAACCTGCAATTCCTCTCCAAATTAGGTGGCAAGAGCAGCTAAATGTGAGGCTTGCCCTGTATTCTTCCTGCCCAAGGCTGCAGTTGCAGTGCTCTGTTATAGAGTCATGGAGTGGTTTGCCTTGGAAGGGACTGTAAAGCTCATTCCATTCCAACCCCCTGCCACGGACACCTCTCACTAGACCAGGTTGCTCAAAGCTCCAGTCAACCTTTTTTAGCTTTTTGGTATCAGCATGTGCTGCTTCCCTGGTATTTCCCAATACTGCCTTATCCTTAACTTCAGGAGCACTTACCTACTCTAGCTGTAAGACAAATTGGAGAGATGGAAGGAAGCAGGGAAGGGCTGTGTTGTGAGCACTTTGCTGGTGAAAGAAATCTGCACATCCTCTTGGTCCACTGCCTTTCTAGTGAGTGTTAGCTGCTGTTAACCAAACTGGTGGTTCCTGGTTGTCTGGGAACATCTTTGATTTAATTTCATGTAAGTCACGAAATACACAAATAATAAAGCTGTATGAACTCTATAAATACAAATTAGTGCTTTGAATGAAATGTCCCACAAATAACAAAACAACCAGGGAATAGATAGAGCCCTGCTTCAGTTATGGAATGAGACATTTATTATTAAGTAATGGAAAATAACGATGCAAATAGGATTATCTCTGTTGTGATTAGGGTGAGCATGAAACCTGAGTGAATTTGGTGCTTGGAAAGGGAGTGAAGGTATGCAGAATAGTGAGTTCAGTCCCTGCTTTGCCGTGTACCCTGAGGGTACCCTACCTGCTTTCAAAGGTGGTGGGGGAAAGAAAAAAAGAACCCAGAAGGACTATCTGTGTTTGTAATGGGGAAAACCAGAATTTTGGATTTTTCAGTTTGTTAGTTTGCAACTGCCTTGCACCATAAACCCTAGAGTTAGCATTTCTGCTCTTTAAGCTAAACTATGGTAGAAGAAATACCTTCTTTTCCTCAACCATTCTAGAATTACTGAGATGATTTTCTTTTAAGAACATGCAGAAAGAAAGGCTATAAATACGGAAATATTCTTATGAACTAAACATATGTTTTTTGTATCTAAAATAAATCAAAAATTCTTTGAGCTCCTTATTGCTTCTGTTGAAAATATCAGATTATTTTGGTCCAGACAAAAACTGAACTTAAGGAATTAAATTAAATTAGCATCTCCAAAGTGCCAGATGTCCTATTCATGTATTTTCTTTAAGATATGAATCAAAATTGCAAGTGGATCAGAAAACAGTTGTTATACTAAAGTCTAACTCAATAAACAGATGCTGAAGGTTTTAAAAAATGATGGTTTTTTCCCCCGTTGTGGAGCAAAATTGAAATGAGGAAAATGTAAAGTAGTCCCAGACATTTTTATGTGCTCCTGCAGTTGCAATATTTCTGATTTTTTCAAAATAATAAGTGACAATGAAGATCTTTTCTTATAGCAAAGGAAATTTGTGAATTCCAGAGAATACCAGAAAGAACTTCTAGTGCAAGTACTGCAATACTTGTATGCTGTTTATGGCTATCTATATTTCTCTTTTTATATTCTTATGAGATTTACTATTCTCCTTTTTCTTAATCAAGACTTCTTGTTTGCTTGTGGAAAAATGAATGCAGATTTTTCACGTTCGAAAGATTTTTTTTTTCTTCTATCTACAGATAGCCTTATCTCTTTCTGTTGTCAGAAATACTGTCTAGAAGAAGAGTCTTGTGTTATTGTCCTATAGAGATAGAACATGGGATAGGAAATAAAGAAGATATGGAACAAAAATTTTAAAGCCAATTTGTAAAATAAGCCTCAAGGGATTTGTAAACCCTTTTTACACATTATTTGCTCAGAACTATTTGTTCTGGACTGTTTCATCACTTTACAGTCTTATCAGTGAAACCTTAGTCCTGATGTAGCTTCTTGGAACACTTACACTGTTGTCACTCCGTAAATTTACTGAACATTTCATCCCCAGTGTCATTCTCAGCATGATGGACAGTATTTGGCAACATCATGGTTTTCTGGATGTAAGAAAGGGCTGACTGATTTATATGATAAAGCCACTTTGTTTGTTGTATGAAATAATAACTGTTCAAAAGCTCAGTCTGAAGCTGATATATTGAGAAATTAACAGATATACAATCTATAATCCCACTGCATTTGCACTTATTAAAGGTCTATATGTTGTAGATAGTGCATCTGCCCCTAGAAAGCAGTGTGTAGTGAGGGATACCCCAGAGCTGGTGGAAGAGATTCTGAAAGTACCTGAGAGGAAAGCTGTCCTCCTAATTGCAAAGTCACTGCAGCCTCCTGGCAATATGGATTAGAAAAAATAAATCAGGAAATAAAGTACCAGTTGAAAACCAACATTCAGAAAGAAGACAAGGTATCACACAAACAAACTTTGCAAACCTACAGAGTCCTTGATCTCTAGTTATTAATAAGGAGCTGTGGAGGTTAATTTACTTTCTCCGTGGTAGTTTTATATGTTTTCCTGCACACACAAGCTCTTTCCTTTTACTCTCATTTTGATGGTCTGAACAAGAGTGACAAATCCTTTTTATTCAAGAGTTAAAAGAGAAATACTGTTAAATTTCATTAAAATCTCTGCAGAACCTTTCCTTGGCATAAGTTCCAAGAAAGACTTTTGTCCTTTCAGTAACCTGAAAACAACACCCACCTCACTTAGCTAATTGGGAAGACCCCCTAACAAGCCAACATTACATGGCCTGTTTTGAGAAATGGTTCCTGAATTTCGTTTGTTGTGGTGCATTAAAGAAAGGTTCACTGTCAAAATGATTGGCAGAAACTAATCATAAAAAAACCCCAATGTTTTTTCCACTGTAGCAAAATCCCATGAAGAGGAGCCTTGATCTACCTCACCTCAAATACCTCAGGTTGTAGTAGGTACATAAGCTCATGACAGCTGATCTAACAGTAGAAAGGAATTAAATATCTGTAACAACACAGATGAGGAGTTCTAGCTGTGTGAGAGGAATTTCAAAGTAGGTTCTCCTCACTTACTTTTACAAGACTTAAAGGAATATTGCCCCATAAGATTAAAATACAGTGGTGTGGGTGTGATAGTGGTGGTGGGGAACCAAACCAAACCCACAAAATGCACATAATTAAGAAACCCCAGCCAATAAATGATTGGATAATTTAAACAAAATGGCAACTGCTAAGAGAAGCTAATTAATTGCAGTGGGTGTAAAGATTGTTAGTTTTAAAAAAAATGTGGTGGTTTAGGTAAAATTGTTGTCTTTCATTTTTATCTCTGAGCTTCCAAAAAAGGTGTCTTGCTGTGGGACACGTTAGAGGTAGATCTTGCTGTGTCAGCCGTGACCTGACATCATAAACGTCAAAACCATCCCACGTAAAATCAGAACAACTGCTCTTTTGGCAGTTTCAGACCTGACACAACATGGGGTTTACTCTAATAAAAGGATATGTGGTTGTTCCTTTTTAAGGTAAAGTTAGTTCACATTTAGCTGTTTTACATGCATAAATGGAATACAGGCACTGAAAACCACTATGTTTAGTGTTCAAGGGTGCTTTTCTTGCGCTACATAACTGTGAGAAGGAGAGAATATTCCCCATGTGTAGTCTCAGTTTTGTGCTGTTTACAGTCTATAGAACCTCATACACTGTCAGATGGCATCATTGTGCTCTCTCTCTCCATACCCAGTTGCCACATGCTTGGAAAGAGTAGAAGGAGAATTTTAACATTATGCTTTCTAGACAGATTTTATCCCTGCCATTGGTGGAATGAAAATTCAAGACCTTTCCAGAAGTACTAAAGAGGGTAGGATATTAAGAGCAAAGTTTTTTTCCCTGTCTTGGAAAGAAAAAAATAAGATAAACAGTAAGTGATTATCCTCTCTGTTTGCATTTTCCCTCATTCTTGGTAAAGGTAATAAAATCATAAAAGCTTAAAAATGGAGGCCAACTCTTTAAATTTATCCTTCTCTAGTGGCTCCTTACTTCTAATTTCCATGTTTTGAACTTGCTTAATTAAATCCTGGGCAGGTTATGTTATTACACATAGCCATCATAGATTGTTAGCTAAATGATACTGTAATTTATATATCCTGGGCTGTTTAGGGACGTGTATAGGAAATTAGAACAAAATATGACTACAGGGCTTTTATTTGTATGCAAATTTCTGCTATTCTGCATGCAAACACTAGACTATCTAAGCAGACCAATAATAAAAAATAATTAATGTCAGAGTTATAGCAGGGAATGAGGAATGATCTTGCCTTTATAGAGTTTTATGTACATGTTGATAGAATGTGGGTCTTTATAAATCACTACTTTTGCAAGTTTGCCGTATTTATATATACACATGTATATGTATCTGGTTTTTAAATTGGGTGATCTTATTCCCCCAATAAACATAAAAATCAAAGACTTCTTTGCCATTCTTTCAACATTATTTTTTACATGCAATTTTTCATAGCCCAAACCAAAGTGAAAATGCAGATTTAAACTGTGAATTTAGTACAAATTATGATTTTTTCACATTATTTTTCCATTCTAATTCTGCCCCAGAACACACATCTTTGTACTTGTTAAAGAAGAGCTACAGTTTGAGCCCTAAATAGCCTCAAAAAGGTCCAAAGAACTTAAAAGAACATGTTCTTTACAATTCCAAATTAAAACCTGGACTTCTGTGCACTACCCTGTGAAATGTTCCTCGCAGTTCTCTACAAAAATATCTAAAATGGAGCTACTGAGCATGGAACAATTCTAAAAAAGCTGTTGCAGCCACGTAGAAGCATGAAGAATTAGGTTAATATGGATAGGGACATTAAAAAAGCCATTGGTTAATGTATATTTCTGAGTATTAAAAACTTGGCTAGCTTAGTATAAAAAAGAAGCGTTAGATGAAAAACGTGTTTTAAAATTGCTGTTTTAACAGAGGGTTTTAAATTGCTCTATCTTTAACAAACATCTTTCTCTTTATAGAGATGGCTTCAAAATAACAGCAGAGTGATTGGTTTTGACATCCCGAAGTCAGACAAGTTAAAAGTGCTGCAACTTTCAAACTCTCTGTAACTCAAATGCAACCAAGAGCTTTTAGGGAAAGTTATGCCTTTAAATGCAGGGAATCTGTAATGGGTGGTTAGCATTAGCCAGACTGTAGTGATATAAAAAGATTCCTGTAAAACAATTTGTCATCCCACTTGGAAATACAGTTTAGGGGCAAAAAGAAGATTCTCATTTGTGTCTGGATTGTAGCTACGGAAACTTCATATATTCCCTTTAGAAAGATCAGGAAAGTCCTGCGTCATGTGGGCTTAGGGCAGGTGATCCACTGAACTAATAGGATGGGAATTTTCTCAATCAATCAGTAGGGTAGTTGTGGTCCCAGAAACAAACACCAATATAAGAAATTAAAACCAATTGGATGTAATTACTCTCCTTAAAGAATCATGTATGTAGCTTGTGTTTGAGTGCTCCTGAAAAGAGGACATTTGAAATGGCATGGATGATATTTACAGAACTGCCCAATAAAATTTTAAATTTCCTAGGTAGAAAGTACAGCTTTGGTAAATATATGTCTCTGGATCTTGCCAAGCTGTTTAAAATGGGTTATAGGTTCTTAAACACACACACATTATATATACACATATATGTGTGTATCTATGGAATATGCTTGTGGAAGTGTTTTAGCTTCTGGGTTTAGAGAGATTTGCTGCTAGTGATGGAAATTGTCCTCTTCCTCTTGTTTCTCATCAATTCAAAGAACACTTTCAAGCTGTAGTTATAATTTCCAGATCTGTCTTAATATTCAGGGCAAAACTGGGTCATTTTAATGCCATTGGGTTACAAACATGCCAAGTAAAGTGCTGTATAAGTAGAAAGGGCATATCAAAATGTGGTCTGGAGTAAAATGCATGCAGAGACACTACTTGGTAATCTTGGAGGTCTTTTCCACCCTTATGTTTCTATGTTAATCATCCAGGGCTTTACTCACTCGTTCCAGGTGAGTGCACTATTCTATCTGTCCATGTAGAACTTCTTTCTTCAGTAAATCTACATGACACATAAACTGTATGAAGGTCCTGAGACTTAGTATAACAAAACACAGCAGGTAGGTATGAAAACCTTCTTGGTCATAATGCATATGGATATTTTATTGGTCTATGAATGTCTAAAAATCTTATTTTAAGCCTTCATCTATGTTTTTAAATGTCAAAATTAAGTGCTGATTAAATTGCAATATCTAATGGGTGCCTTGGTTATTTGCAAAGTTCTTTTCAAATAGATTAATTAAAATAACTATATATATATATAATCTAGAAATTGATTTAATTATAAAATTTCATGTCCCTTTTAAAAACAAGCAGTATATGATTTAATGCAATTATTATATCTATTTGCCTGCAAGCATTTCATTTCAAATTAATCTTTAGACCTGATAGCTTTTATTTTCCCTGTTGTTTCAGAAAACCAGAAAGATATGAACTAGTGTATTTTATTGAATTTCTTGTTATTCCATCTGGCTTTCAAGGTCCCTGAAGCACTAATGAAGGTCAAGGAGTTTTAGAGTGAAATGCAATCCCTTCACCTGGAGTACAGGACCTGCTAGTACAATAGTAACAGAAAATATCACTTTCTTTCTAGACAATATTAGATTGCTTCATAGCTCAAGATCAGAACAAGGATGCTGAAAATAGAAATGCCTCTTGGAGTGGGTTCTGGTACTTGAGATTCTAGTGGCTGGTACCTGATGGCTAAAGCTTATTGTTATTTTACTCAGGAGGAACAAAATGATCATAGCAATAGTTAAATGCTGACAGTAAAAATAAAAATAGTTAAATGTCTTTCTGTTGTGGTCCAAGTCTAGCACAGGGAGCTTAAAAGTACCTCTGGTACAATAAAAACCAGATGTAACACGAATTCAAGATGAATATTTATACACGTCCTAACTTTAGACTTGCATAAGCATTCAGTGGGATTGCTCGAGTGCCTGAAGAACAGGAATATGTTTGCTTTAATGACCTGCTGGAGCAAAAAAGCATTGCCATCTCTTTTA
Organism: Corvus moneduloides; assembly: GCF_009650955.1. Lineage (NCBI taxonomy): Eukaryota > Metazoa > Chordata > Aves > Passeriformes > Corvidae > Corvus > Corvus moneduloides. The sequence continues at coordinate 6,146,244 of NC_045482.1, forward strand.
TAGGATTCATTCTCAGGATTCTGCCCAGTAGGTCAGGTGTTGCAACTGTGCAGTTCAGGTTGTGGTTAGTTCTTCAGTTTCCTGCATCTAGGAAAACAAAGTTTCTGTGGAATACTCAAACCTACACAATTGTCCCTCAGATTTACAGTAATGAATATTAGTTCAATTTCTTTGCAAGAAAGCTTATAGTCATGGATGAGTTAAAGTTCTTTAAAGCAGAAGTTTTTCACTTATTTTTTATTGGACAATGTCGTGAAGACACCCTCAAATTTAGAATGTTGCTCCATCAGGGTTCATAGTTTTCATGTTTATTTACTTCACTACTTCCACTGGCTGCAGTTGTTTCACAGCGCAATAACACTTTCCCGTTGGGGGAGCATATATGTATAAGTAAAGGGGGAATAAAGAAAACTACAATTGAGTCAAAAGATAATTATTTAGAGAAAAGAAAGAATGTAATTACAAGAAGTCTCAGAGGTCTGCCTCATGTTAAGACTCAAATTCTGTAATGGCTAGAGAATAAAATACCTTATTTTGGTGCTTATCTACTCTGTGTTGTGCTTCCCTACACAGTGCCCATCACTAATGACCTTGCATGTGTTTTATAATTGTGATGATCCTTTTAGGTGTGAAGTGAAATCTCCTTCGGGGAGATGGAATGTCTTGCCCATGCTCTGAAATGCATGTTTCTCACAGTAAAGAGAAAGGACTGATAAACTTTGGAGTGAAGTGTCTGAGTCCTCCTTTTCCGACAGCGTACAGAGGCTGGGCGTACTGTGCTTGCTGGCTACGAGCTCATTTCTCTGTGCTTAGCAAAACCTTAACCAAATCTTCAAATTTTGAAGTTGTACAATAGGCAGATGCTATTATACTACTTGAGGAGGAAGTTTTCAGTCTTTGTTTTAAAGGCTGTTCCTGTAGTTCCCCTAAATTACATAGAACTACACAAGAATTAAAAGTGTATTTATATTGCACTGATACTATTCTGTCATGTTCATTTATAAGAAAATATCTAAAAACCAGGAAATAAGGGCTTTGAACAGCATCATTATAAGAAATGCTGTTCTGTTCTTCTTTCTTTGTTGCCTTTCCCTTTGTGGCATTTGCTCTGTACATCCTGGGAACACAATTGTATGATGTCGGAGCACAGATCCATTTCTCTCAGTAATACCCTGTTTCTTGCACTCTCCAGTAATGGATGCCAGGGAAAGATGGAAGCTGGAGGTAAGTAGTGCTGTTCTGTCAGAGGAACCTGGCCTGCAGCACGCCCTGGGCTCAGAGCTTTCCTGCGCTAATGGTGGCTCTTTAAGATTTAATAGTGTTTAATGGGAGGTATATCCCTGACTCTGGTGGATCCTGGTGCTCACAGCTATAAGGATAAGCACCTTCCCAATAGTACAAGCTCCCCCTCCATGTCCTTCCTTCCTTACCTCTGCTTTCCTGTACTCCTGCTTTTTAGAAAGCATTATAGTATTTTAGGAAGTTTCCACATCTTTGGATGTTTATCTTTGGTTCTTCTTACTTTAAGTCATGAAATTACTCCCTGGCACCTCATGTTGATGAAATCTGTTGTCCCAGGGAAGAGGGCCCAGGGGGAAGGCTGTGAAAAATCAAGCCTTTATATCCCCACTGAGTGCTTATAAAAGTGAGTGGATAGGATCTCAGTAGCTTTTATATACTGACCATCTGGTATGCAGCCTTTGCTTTTACCTTCTGAGCTGGAGAGCTGATGGCAAGAAATATAGTTCTGATTTACTATATTTAATTCAGAAAAAGTTATGAAGAAGTTTTCAGAGGGTAAAGCGTTTACAGAAAAGCTACTGCTTCAGAAGTGTGGGTGCTTATCTATACTAATTAGATACAGAGATGGAGGTGTAAATCTGAAGGGATCAGGATTTGTTCCAGTGGTGTATTGCCCATTTCCATACAACCCAGAAATTGCACTTACACATTTCCCTCAGGCAAATTTTCTACCCTGAGCACACTCATATAATGTAATAAACTGTAGATAAACTTCTGTGATACTGGGTTCAAAAGGAAAGAGGAGATATCAGGTCAGATACTGGGAAGAAATTCTTCTCTGTGAGCGTGCTGAGGCCCTGGTACAGGATGCCCAGAGAAGCTGTGGCTGCCCTGTCCGTGGAAGTGTCCAAGGCCAGGTTGGACGGGGCTTGGAACAACCTGGGATAATGGAAGGTGACCCTGCCTATGGCAGGGGGCAGAACAAGATGATCTTTAACACGTCTTCCAACCCAAACCATTCTGTGATTCTAATGAGGTGTAATTTTAATGTCTTGTGTAAAATTAAATATCACCTTTGTTTTAGAAATGCTTACATTTGTATGTTGCCACTTGTATCCTCAAAACTGAAAACACAGAAAAACATTTTTATAAAGATCTTTTTCACACACTAGTGAAAAACCTAAAACTCCAATCCAACTGACTTACCTGAACATAAACTTGCAGGTTTTAATCAGACCAAATTTATATTTTCATCTGCTGAAGAATTTTGAACTTGGATTACTCTATTTTTGCAGAAGGATAATATTGATTTCCCATTACTTTATTCCCTATATTTTTATCAACACAAACACTACTGCTCCTAATGTTTTTGTGGAATTCAGTGAAATGTGCAAGTCTTCTCTATACCGGAGTAAAAAACAATGCAGGGTTCATCCCTGAGCTTAGGGAAAGAAAAATGTTGCTCAGTGCATACACTTCAGTCCTGATCTTAACAATTTTCAGAAGAATCTAGTTCAATTTTTTACTGTTCTTAGTGGTTCTTTAGTAGTGATGGTCTAATTTCAGTATTGTGAGATTTTAGGATTTATTTTTCAAGCAAGCTGGAACTTGCAGCTCCCATTAGACTTATGATAATATTCCCACACTGAAATGCTTCTGTTTCGGACTGGGGGGTGAAGAGGAAGAGGAGGAAGCTGCTCAAAAGGGTTGGTCAAGAACCCCGAGTAACTAGTTAGATGTATTTATATTGATGTGTTTTGGTTAATCCACTCTTTTTCAGATGAGAGGATGAATATCCTGCTGTCCTCAGCCAGCACACTCCGGTAGGGTTGAGTGTCCAATTTACCTAGCTGAGGTGATGAGCAGAACTTGAAGGAACTGACATTGTAAATCTTGAGGATCTGTAATTGCTAATAAAAAGGTAAACCACAATTTTGCCATAGGTAAGTTTTTTATACTTTGTCTCAAAGGATTTTCTGGATGTTGTTTGTTTGTGCTTTTTGTTGTTGTCTGTTTTTTAAGGTTAAGTAGAACTAAAAGACCAGCAAGTTGTGATTTTTATTTTTTTTTCTAAATATACTTTTCCCAAATCAGTATTTAAGTGCCGGGTGCCACATACTCCTTAAGCAGATCTTCTAGAATAGAAACTGTGTGCCATGAAGGACTTTTAACTTTCCAGAAGCTTTTGGAGTGGTCCCTATAGTTGCCCCAAAAAATCCATCCACCTTCCTTCTCCCCAGAAGACAACTATATTTCACTGTTTGGATTATTGGGAAACAACACAGGAAAGCTGTACGCCTTATAAAGAGACAGAGAAGCTGTGCATTAAAAAAATCTCCTCTCTGGATTTTACAGTAGTTCTCAAATAACTTCACACAAGCTGATCTGTAAAATAAAGAAAGAGGAAGAATTGTGCAATGCTTCCAGAGGTCAGCTTTGTTATGCTGGTGTTACCATGCCTTTGGCTGTAGTTTCACTAAAAATGGCCGTTCAGTCTGTCCTTGTTCCTAAAGGAAATGGCAAAGATAAAATGGGTGGGAGGAGAGTCACAGCAGTGTGATACTGGCAATGGAATCAGCTGCCTCTGCTAAAACACAGGACATTTGTGTATTGCTCACCAGGATTAAAGTATCATTTTTTAGTGTTAAAACTCATATCTCATTTTTTAGTGTTAAAACTCATATCTAAATTTATGCATGATAGTAAAAATAAATAAAAAATAAATAATATCCTAAACTACACACAGCATTGTACAAAGCATCTCAATCCCAATAACAGCTTTAAAATGCCCCTATTAATCCCGTAATTGCAAATGGCTTCTATTGGAATTTAGTATAAAAACTATCAAAAAGTTAGTGAAGCAAACAAGCTGGTGAAGTAGTTGGTTCATGGAGAAGGTGCAAGGTAAGGATGGATTCGCTCCAACTCTGCCCCTGAGAATCTCTGCCCAGTAAAGGAGGTTAACAGCTCCCTGTTGTACCTTGGCCCGATGGCATAGTGCTTGTGCAAAACACAGTGTGGGGGATGTGGCTTTTTGATAGTCTGAGTGTGTCTGACTCTACAGCTGTTCCTTGTGGTGATGCTCTATTGGTGTGCAGACTGTAGAGCCACACCCAAGGGAAATTCCCTCCATCCTTCTTGTTGAATGTATGTATTTCAGGAATGCAAGACCTGTGAGACTAAAAAAAAAGAGCAAACAGGAAAGTATCTATTTTGTGGATTAACTGGTAGAAAATACTCCTCAAAGAAAGGTGGAAGTTTTGGGAAATTTCTCTTGTTAATATGGTTTTATTCCACTGGGTGTAATGGTTTTGAGGACATCAGGTTACTCATTTTTTAGGCTTATTGGGCTTTTTTCCCCTCAAATAAAATGAAAATAGCTGATCACTGTGATCTTCAGCCTTGTCTCACAAATCATTGTTCAGGGTGTGGATTCCAGTGGTGAATTCCTGGATTTATTTGGGCAAATGCCATACTTGGCATTGTAGTCACTACTAGAGTAGGGATTTAAGCACTGGGTGCTTCTCAGGTGAGATACCTGTGATAATGTGAATATCTCTGTTGGGTATGGCAGGAAAGGTTTCCTCAATAAGTGGATCTCTGGCAATGTGGTGTAAACTTTAGTCTCTTTGGTGTACTAACAGCAAATAGTAACAGCAGCTTTTAAAACCTTTTAGTAGTTTCCCAAGGAATAAATGAAATGTTTGATTTCTGTGGTTAAATTAAGACTGATAGAGACAGAATTTCTTCATTCCTTCATTATCTTATATGTTTGATATTAAAGCACTTTGTTTGAAAAATCTGTTTTTATTCATGCGTAGATTCAAAAAACTTTGAAACTGAAACATTATTCTCCCTTGGAGAAAATTACTCTTATTGTCATTAGTCTCCTATTGTAAGAATAATAGGGAACATTTTTAGAAAAAGAAAGCAGAGAAAATATACATTCCAGAAAGCACTTTGAAAAAGACCATTGTCTTTTCAGATCAGAGTACTTAATATTACTGTTGTGTTTTCAACACCGGACCCTGAATTTATCACTTTCTGCCTCATCCCAGAGGACCTAGCTTCATTCAGTGAGCAGGACAGATGTTTCTGAGGTTGGCATATCTTTTATTCTTGAAAACTCAGTTTGTGTATGTCTACTTTCTCTAATTATGGATAGAAAGTGAAATTTAATATTTAAACAATTTAATATACAAATGTCAACATTGCTACTTCAAAAAATATTAGGAAATAAGGAGTAAATTAATAGCTGTAGGAGGACCTCCAAGAAGGCTAGAAGTGCCAGCATACACTCTCAGGGTGTCTTGAATTCTTCTCTGCAGTTTGTGCAGGTATTTAAAGTGCAGTGGTATTTAAATTAGCAACATCAAGTTCTCTTTTAAGGAATCAAGTAATGCAATTAACATTATCAACAGATTGCTCTTATATACAGGAAACCATCTTGCTGGGGAAGATGAAACAGGAAAGCCTTATAAATATGATTGCCTGACAAAAGATTTTGGGAATATGAAAACTACAGGCGACATCGAAATGAAAGCCACTTTTGAAATACCAAATCTTAGTTACTGAACAACTGGAAAACAATGGTATGGCCGACTGAAGGTAATCCCCTCTTGATTGAACAATACCCTCTGCTTGCAAGCAGGTCCAAGGGTCAGAGCAGACCCTACTAGCTCAGCAGAAGGGGTCCAAAGAGTAGTTTTTAGAAGTTAAGATGTAACACTCTATGGTAATATAAGAACTCTTATAGGCTGTATGTAAATACTATAGAATTTGTATCTTGTATTAGATTGGTTAGTGACAATTAGAATATTCAGTACAGAAGATGATTTATTGTATTGTAACCAGGACTTCAGACACTCTTCGCACACTCTTACTCTCTCTTACTCTTACTACACTCTCTCTCACTTCTTCACTCTCATTCCTCTCGCTCTCTCTCTCTCTTTACTTACCCGCTTACTCTCTTGCTCTCTTGGGCCTGCTCCGAGCTGAGTCTGGCAGCTCTAAGCAGTGCCCCAATACCCATGCCTTTTGCAATAAACCGCATGTTCCAAGATCAGACTATAGAGATCTCTCGTCACCGTCCGTCTATGCCCAGTCCAGACTGAACCTCAGCTCCCACAGTCTGACGCCCAACGTGATCGAAGGCACGGTTCAGCTTGCTCCATCTGTGGGAGACTTCTCCATGGACGGTAACTAAAAGACCAGTTATAGCCACCTAGAACGTGTCGTGAGCACGGCATACCATTGCTGCGCATCGTAGTAGCTGGAGCTCTATAATTCTGCTGAGGCAGCCCTCGAGCACGGGGATTACCTGGAGCTCTTGGAGGGAATTGCCTGGCAGTCCTCGAGCACAGGCGGCCACTGCTGCGCAGCGGCTCCCTGGAGCTCTTTGAGGAAGTTTGCCGTGGCACCCCTCGAGCACGGACACGCTGCTGAGCAGTGCCGACCGGAGCTCTAAGGAGGGACCCTGCCGCGCGCCCCAAGCACAGGCGAGTAGTGCTCAGCACCGCCCGCACTGGAGCTCTCACTGCAGACCCACCTGCGAGGTCCTGAGCGCGGAAAGCTGTTGCCAAGCGACGCCTAAAACCGGAGCTCTGAGAAAGGACCCAAAAGCAGCGTCCTGAGCGCCGAGTGGAGTGCCTGGCCAGCCCCCCACGACGGACCTCTGACTAAGGACACTGCTCCTGCGACATCATCTAAGTGAGTATCATACTGGTCTAATAATGGGACAAATTCACTCTGCCCATGACAGAGATCTCTATAAGCGACTTAAGAATTTACTTATAAGCTCTGGTTCAAGACAGTTACCTAAACAGGAGCTAAAAAACCTCTTAGAATGGACTCTGATTAATTTCCCAAATGCTGACTGTTCAGCAGTCTACACCAGAGACTTTTGGGACTCAGTGGGAATCAAATTATTTAATGCCATATCACGCTGGGACAAGAGTACCACAGAACTCATCCCGGCTTGTGCAGCGTTAATGGAACTATTCGCCGCGCCCCCCCCACCGCCGCGCAGCTCCGCCCCGCCTCCTCGCCCGCCGCCGCCTCCTCAATCGGCCGTGCCAGAGTCACGGAGCCAGTCCCCCGCGGCCCCACCGCCTCCTCGCCCGCCGCCACCGAGATCGGCTGCGCCACTCCCGAGCTCTGCCGTGCCATCACCGCCCCCGCCGGGCCCCATCCCCGCGCCGCAGCCGCCCCCGCTGGGGTCCCCCGACACTGCGCAGCCATATCCCTCTGCCGCCCAGCAACATCCCTCTGCGCAGCGCAGCCTTGCCTCACAAGCCGCGAGCAGGGAGGGAATGGGGAGCAATGATGCAGCTCCAGTGGCAGGGGAGACGGAGAGCCCCTCTGCCGGAGCTGATGCTTTAAATCCAGCACAAGTAAACCCTGAAAAGCAGCCAGATTTGTTTGCAATGAGCCCCAGAGTCCCGCCAGCGAGCGACGGGAATCTTGCAACCCAGAAAGAGAAAACGAGTTCTGAGAGTTTGTCAGCACTACCTTCTGAATCAAAAAATCCTCCAAAGTGCTCAGATTATTCTCAATTAACAGATTGCCATGAAATAAGACCCCAAATCTATAAAGATGAAAGTCTTAGTCTATTAGCTAAGCCTATGATAGCTAGCCAACAGCCTGACAGTCCTAAAACGTGGGCTCCCATCCCCACTCTCGAAATTAAAAAACTAAAAAGTGCTGTAAGGTACAGTGGCATTTGCTCACCGTATCTTAAACAACTGCTAAAAAATACCCTAAAAGGAGCACATCAAACTTTAAGACGCATTTTAAATCAACAGAAAGGGGGGAAAGCCCAGGCTACACCTTAAAGAAGGTTGAATAAAGCCTTGTATGTTTATAATTTCTTGAACAGCTCTGCAGAAGAGCCTGACCCCCTCATTTTCAGACATTTCTTAAACAACAAAAAAGCAAAATTGAAAGAACACCCTCCAGTTTTTAAGAATTTAGAATCAGGAAAAATAGAAAGACCATATGATCTTATAATGTAGGGAAAGGGATTTGCATGTCTCTCCACAGGTGAAGGAACCAAATGGATTCCAGCAAAAAACGTGAAGCCATACCACACATCAAAGCCTGCCGACGCCTCCACACCAGCCAGTGACCCTGCAAGTGGAAGCCAGGAAGCAAGCACCCAGACCTGAAGTGCACAGAATCACCAGAAGAAAGCGATCTGCCAAAAACAGCCCAAGAAAATAATGGAGTTTTCTCATTTGCGCGCATGCATGTTGCTTTTATTCTTATGTTTTTGTTTTTGCAGTGAAGCTTTACCTGTAAATCAACCAAAGACAAATGTTTGGGTTGTTTTAGCCAAGTCCGCAGGCTCCGACACCATCTGTCTATCTAACAAAAGCCCTGACAAACCTTTCTCAACTTATTGAGTGCCTTTCCCAGAAGGTTTTGGTAATGTTACTTTTGATAAATATTGGCCATATGATAATCATCACATTTCTCCAACTCCCAGCCATAGACACCAAACTTCCATTGATTATCTTTTATTAGCACATGGGCATGGATATGAAGATTTTGAAGGATTATGCTGTATGAACTTATCCGATCATTCTGTTTCCATTCACAAACAGTTACAAAACCTAAGGGACCTAGCTAACCAAATTACAACAGATGACCCGTCTTGGCTAGACAGTTTGTTTGATGGTTGGAGCTTTGCACCTTGGCTAAGGGAACTCTGTAAAATAGGCTTGATTATTCTAGTAGTAATAATTATAGTTTTAGTAGCAGTACCTTGTATACTTCAGTGTGTGCAAAAAATGACAAGTAGGACTGTGTCTAATATCTTAATTGTTCATCAGAACGGGGGAGATGTTGGGGAAGATGAAACAGGAAAGCCTTATAAATATGATTGCCTGACAAAAGATTTTGGGAATATGAAAACTACAGGCGACATCGAAATGAAAGCCACTTTTGAAATACCAAATCTTAGTTACTGAACAACTGGAAAACAATGGTATGGCCGACTGAAGGTAATCCCCTCTTGATGGAACAATACCCTCTGCTTGCAAGCAGGTCCAAGGGTCAGAGCAGACCCTACTAGCTCAGCAGAAGGGGTCCAAAGAGTAGTTTTTAGAAGTTAAGATGTAACACTCTATGGTAATATAAGAACTCTTATAGGCTGTATGTAAATGCTATAGGATTTGTATCTTGTATTAGATTGGTTAGTGACAATTAGAATATTCAGTACAGAAGATGATTTATTGTATTGTAACCAGGACTTCAGACACTCTTCGCACACTCTTACTCTCTCTTACTCTTACTACACTCTCTCTCACTTCTTCACTCTCATTCCTCTCGCTCTCTCTCTCTCTTTACTTACCCGCTTACTCTCTTGCTCTCTTGGGCCTGCTCCGAGCTGAGTCTGGCAGCTCTAAGCAGTGCCCCAATACCCACGCCCTTTGCAATAAACCGCATGTTCCAAGATCAGACTATAGAGATCTCTCGTCACTGTCCGTCTACGCCCAGTCCAGACTGAACCTCAGCTCCCACACCATCTGTAAGAGCATTTTTGCCGCAGTGTATCGGTATTTAAAATGCTATGAAATTTAAGTGTGAGACTTGCACATTATACCTATAAATGACATCTGTCAGTGTCCCTCTGTCTCAGCTCTGTCTCCGCACAGAAGTATGAGTGCATTTAAAAGGACCCAGAAATTCTGAATTTCCTTACCTTTTATTATTTTAGATGAAGAAGATGGTAATTGTGCTTGCAGTTCACACCTTTGCCTATCTTGATTCTTTGAGTGGCATTGAGCGCAAAGAGGGAATATAAGCATCCTACCTTTTCATAAACATGTGAAAGGAAAGAGTAACCTAAAATGGTGTTTTACAAACATAAAAATCTGCAATAACTGCAAATAAAAATTGTATCTCTCACTAAAAATGTCAGAGAAAGGTTACCCTGAAACAGCAACAGCTGATAGGTTGCCATTGGCATTTGATAGCTTAATGAAGGAAAAGGAAACAGAGTAGTTTGAACCACTGGCATCCTCCATTGTATCTTTCTTGCTGAACTTGAGGCAATGAGCAATTTCTAGATCCTCTATTTTGACACCTTTTCATGCTGGGGTGTGTTCTAGGAGAGACAGCCTCTGTTGGAGGCTGTGGTGGTAGGCTGGGCTTTCCTTCTCTCTTGGTAAAGCTCTGCTCTGCTCACCCAAAGGGATGCTGATGGTTGGGTGTAACCCTGCCTTGTGCCTTGCAGACCCACTATGGGAGCTCCTAGGACAATAGTTGGCACTGGAAATACTTTCCTGGCTTGTCACAAGAGTAGCGAAGAGGATAAAGTAGATTTGGGCTCCTTTTAGGCATACTGGATCATTTCAAGTTTGATGGCCTTGGGAAATAATTAACCCAAAGTATCTCTTCACCACATTTAGAACAAGATTCTTGGACACTACTGCAATGATCATTTAGAAAGGAAGCTTCTTTTTTACCTGCTAGGAGTGAGCCAGCCTACTGCAGTCACTGCTTGCCTACTCTAACCCAAGAGCCACTCAAGTGCTCTGTGGGACTGTTCTTCATTTCAGTGGTCATGTTGTGCTGAAATTTAGAAAACTGTTCAAATGAAGTGTCTGCTTTCAAACACTCCCACTGCTGATTGCACCATTTGATATCACCATTACTTTTGGAACCAGAGTTCCAAGCAGGGCTGAGATGTAACCTGCGATGTACAATCGTGTCTAAGCCTGGAGTGCATCAGAGTAAATTCCCATAAAGCATGGGAATTGGGAGCCTAGGTGTGTTAGCATCCCCAGTCTTGTCTTACTGAAGAGTCTTGCCTCTCTACAAATTGCTTTAAAGTTTTTGGAATTGCTGCTGTTATACTTGAGAGGACAGGGCGTTCCTTTCTTAAAAGACCTTAGTTTTCTAAAAGCCTCTGTTTAGTTATAAATATAGTAATAGTAAAGTATTTTTTAAGATAGAAGAAAGATAGTTGAACATTTTCCGCACTTTAGCTGCTTGCTCCCCTCTTCCCTTGCTTTTCCTTGTAGTGAGGCTCATCAGCTTTCTGGCTGTATGGTAGCAGTATATAGATTTAGGGTTTATTCCGTATTTTTTCTCTTTTTTGCTTTTTCTCCAGAGACACCTGGAAAGTACCTGTTAATAGTGTTGGGCTGAACTTTGCTGTCATGGTATTTGCAGTTAGACTCTTGGGGCAAGGGAATGGAGCGGAGTGAGCCACTGCCCAGGGCATGTTCTCTGCAGGCGTGTTTTACAGCTGGCTTAAGTCTTTTGGCAAGAGACTAGAAAAGAATAAGTAAAGAACAACCAGCTACTGCAGCAGTAAATTTTAAGACAAGTTGGCTTAACAGATCTGTCGTGAGTCAAGGCAGTGCAGCAGCACTGGCAGCCGAGTGCCTGTTCTGCAGGACCTGTGTGGTCTGAACAGAAATACAACTCAGAATCTGGATCTATCAAGGTCAGTGGAGCTGGGAAGCAGTGATTTAAGTAGGAGACACTCTTGTGCCTGAACACCAAAGACAGCAGCAAAGCCAAACCTCCTGGGGACAATTGGGTCGGAAAAGCACAGGAGCCAGAAAAGAGCAGTGTCATCATGCCAGGGATGGCTGACCTGTTTCAGGGTCAGCTGCAGTAGTCTGGCAGTGAGACAGAAGAGATGCTGTGTGTGAGTGACGCTGTTGGGAATGCTGTGCAGGCAGCAGGGCCAGCCCAGGGACGGTGCTGATGGAGGGGACGGGGAGCGGGTTCAGGGGCACAGCAGAGGACGAGAAGAGGTGGTGGGAGCACTCCTGTGCACTGAGGGCTGAACTCTGAGCTGTCAGAGCCATTAGGTCACAGAAAACAGGGCAGGCTTTGCGGGTCTGGGGGGCTTATGTGTTTATTTCCTTGTAGTGAAATTAGGAACTGCTCTGAGGGATTTGATCCAGGTAGGCATTGCAACGGTAGCAATGTTCATGGTGATGGATCAGGTGTGGGTTAGATCTGGCAAATCCACTCAGATCCAGTGCAGCTTCTGCCCTCCAGAATCATTGAGACGCTCCTGAAAAGCACCAAAACAAGTGGCAAAACTTCTGAAGTGCTAGACAATCTTAAGGCTCCGAAGTTTTGTAAGAAATCTTGCAAGGATCTTCTTCAGTCTATTCTGCTTCCAGCTGTGCCCACAAATACCCCAAGCTGTCCCTCTCCAGGATATTCTACATCCCATAGCTCCAGTCCCCATCAGAGCTGAAATACAGAAGTATTTGTTTGTGTGCTATAAAAATTCAATGTACACATTCAGCAAACAACACTCACCCAGTTTTTTAAAGACTATAAAATCTGTTTAAAATAATGAAGAAAACTTCTTTTATTTTCCTTTTCCACAGATGACCATTTAGTACAAAATTATTTTTTCAGTATATCAACTGAAACCTGACACATTTTACTCAGTTATTTAAGAGAATACAAATATTTAACTGTTTAACGATGTGTGGCTTTTGTCTTTTAAAACATAACTTCTATTTATAACTTTTTTTAAAAGAAAATTATATGCAGAATTAGTTCTGGACCTCATTTTTTACTTTGAGGAATGTAAAATGACTCCTAATTTTACATTTTAAAATTTGCCAATAGGTTACATATTTTTGATCCAGTTAATTATTTGCTGATAATATATTTTGCAGTAGGATATTAAAGCATAAATGATAAAGGAAAATATCACTGGAACATAATGCAAAATGTTGATGTAAAAAATGGTTATCAAGTTCTATCTTTAATTAAAAAGTTACTTTATTTTCTCATTTCTGGAAGGTTAAAACATTCAATGATCTTTTAACTTCTAATGTGGAAGCTCATCATTGTATTATGGAGTTTAGGAAGGTATTAGAGAGGTCAGCTGATAAAAATAAATGCAGCACATAAATTTTCTTAGGAACGTTTATTATTCTTTTGAGTAAAATGGCTTTTTTTTCTGCTCAAATTTTTCAGACCCAATCCCTTTGGTTTAGGATATAGATTCAAAATCAGTTAGTTGTTTTTTTGGTTTTTTGGTTTTTTTGGCAGGTATACATTGACATTCATTTTGTTATGGTGCACTGCATTTTATTGTGATATATTTTCATCAGATAACCCCTTAAAAGTCCGAGTACAATAGTTACAGTCTTGCCTTTTACAACTTAACTGGTATTTTCAAAACTTCCATATACTGTGTTTTCCTGCAAAGCCAAATGTAAGTCTGATAATCCTCACTTATCTGCACTTCAGTGTTTTGCATGAGAACAACAGTTGATCTTTTATCTCTGCGTTTTCTCATAGGAACTTCAAAAGGAAGTTGATGCAAATATGACAGCAACATGAAAATGCTGCAGAAATCTCTTGTGCTTGCTTAGTGAGATCTGAAAATTTAATGTGTCTAGGTATAGAATTTTTTTCCAGTTCTTGAGATAACATGACACAAGCTGGCACAGAGTTTGATTTTGTGTTTGTGTATACCTGGCAATTGTGGCAGTGGATTTGGTTGCTTTTTGCTTGCTGTTTGGAGGGGGTTTTTTTGTTTGTTGGTTTCTTTTGGTGGCACTGCTATAATTAAAAATCTAATGGAAAGAAGTTGAAGTAATAATAATGAATATTAAATATTTTTTTATTTTCTTGGCAAAGTGGTCTCTGTTTCCGATGATCTGCTCCCCTGGTGGTATTTCCTCTGCCTGAAGCAGGCCCCATGTTATGCATACAGCTGCTGTCAGGGCATTGTCCCTCACTTCCCTGGCAGGAGTGGGAATGTTTCACCAGCCCAGAGCTGCCCTTAAATCCAGAGTTGTGCAGAAAGTTGTCCAGTGTTGGGCACAGAGAAGCTGTTCT